>NC_063173.1:32975709-33288797 GCF_023159225.1 Perognathus longimembris pacificus | reverse complement strand
AGGGGTACATGCACATACATAGGGGTGGGCTTTGATGCCTGAGCTGTCTATCAGGGTGGAGCTCCGAGGGACCTCCCTCAGGGGAAGCCTACATCTACATCACGGCCCCCAGGACCGCCTCTGGGTTCACCACCAGTGGCCATCTTGGCTCACACGTGGTCTGAGGCTGGAGGTGGGGCTGGGTTGGTTAGATCTTCCTTTCTGGTTCCAGACTGGGGGAAGGCAGGCTGGGCTATCCACGTGGCCTTAGGGCTGGGAAAAGAGGCAGGGCCAGCTAGAACCGCCTCTTAACGATGCAAGGCATCCAGGTGGGAGTGCCCCACAATTAACCTTTAATCTAAGTATGATATTTGATATATTTTCTTCATACATTACTTTCCATTGAAAGTCTAAGAAAGTAATTTCAAAGTTTACAATTTTGAACTGACCCTGTTCTCAGCCTGACGCTTCCTATGGAGAAATTCCAAAGAGGCCAGAGAGTTCAGTTAACTTGTGGAAGGTTTATTTAGTGCCTTACCTAGGAAAGAAATACAATCAGATATCTAAAAGTGCAAACAAATGAGAGCCATTGATAACTAAGTCATGGCTCATAATCATTTTTATTTGAAAATACAAGATATTATTTGTCTTATGGTTTTTTTTTTTGGCTTTTTTGCGTTTTTTTGTTTGTTTGTTTGTTTTTGCTGTCCTGGGCCTTGAACTCAGGGCCTGAGTACTGTCCCTGGCTTCTTTTTGCTCAAGGCTAGCACTATGCCACTTGAATCAGAGCGCCACTTCTGGTTTTTTCTACATATGTGGTGCTGAGGAATGGAACCCAGGGCTTCATGTATGTGAGGAAAGCACTCTTGCCACTAGGCCATAGTCCCAGCCCTATTTGTCTTGTTTTGTTGTTGTATTGGCTTTTCCTTAAAGTGTGAAAACGAATACCTGCAATCTTTTATGAGGAAGAAAAATCCAGCTCAAATTTGTAAAAGTCTCATCGCTTTAGAATTTGAAATGAATGCCTTCAAGTGTGTCTATTGCAAGTGGCTTATAATAACTTTTCAAAGATAGTCTCTTGGCATACAATTGTGTCACTGAGACTTTCAAAGTGGAGGAAAGGATGTGGGTCCAATGGAGATATTAGTAAATAAGTGAGATAAAAGTTAGGGATTAATTGGCAGTCTAAAGACTTAGATTTAGATGGAAATTGCTGTCAAGGTAAGCCTGTAAATTAGATGTCACTGAGTAAGCAGGAAAGGATAACTGAGTTCCAGAGAAAAATACAAAAATCCTCAATAGCATTGCAATTTTGTGAGTTAAAACATTATAGTTCTGTGTATAGAACGTGTTCTCGTCCAAAATTTTTATAAATAAAAACTTCACACATTTTCTGCCAAATTCCCACTTCAGTTGACTATTCAGAAGTGACATCTTACTATGCCAAGCGTATTTTTTTTATCATTCTATAATCATTTTTTAAGAATGCTTCGCTGAACATTCCCTTATGATTGTAACAAAACCACTGAAAAATCTTAGAACCTTTATCAAGGTTGTGGCAACAAATTTAGCTCTTCTACTTTTATTATTTTTTTTATTTACAGAGAGGTAGTTTTCTACTTTTATGTGGGGGCTAAATTGTGTAATCTGTACAAGTCTATTGAATAATGAAAAATGAGCCCTTCTAGTTATACAAAAAGGGAAACTGTTACTTTTTATTGACCGAGTCATTTATGCCATTAAATTGTCTTTCAGGTAGCCTCTCTTGAAACAGAATTATTTTTCAGAGGTACATAGCTATAAGAACTAAATTTTCTAACAAATCTTTTTTTTTTTTTTTTTTTTTGCCAGTCCGGGGCCTTGAAATCAGGGCCTGAGCACTGTTCCTGGCTTCCTTTTGCTCAAGGCTAGCACTCTGCCACTTGAGCCACAGAGGCACTTCTGGCCGTTTTCTATATATGTGGTGCTGGGCAATGGAACCCAGGGCTTCATGTATATGAGGCAAGCTCTCTTGACACTAGGCCATATTCCCAGCCCTCTAACAAATCTAAAATGTAAAAGATTCAAATTTTTAGCAACTCAGTGAAAAAGATGTCTGTGTCTTATAGTTTCTTCCAAAAGTTCTGCTTCTGTTCTGGCTCAGTGTTCCCACTCAATTTCCTCCTTCCATACCTCTCCTCTCTCCAAACAGAGTAAAACACTCTCAGATTCTCTAAATTAGACACAAACATGTTTTTGATATTAAATAGAGATTTATTTTGTTTGTGTACAAATTCCCAATCTATTACTGTGTTATTCTCATAAGCAGCTGCATCAGAATCAACTGTTTGCTGCTGTCTCCTTTGATTTGCTGTAATTAGAACCTAGAAAGACAGGTACTTAATTGTAAAGTATCCCTTAGGCTAAGACATGTATGATAATATATATTAGAATAAGTCTGATGAGCAAGATTCCAGCTAGCTACTACTTTTCTACTCAAAAGCAAGCCAAAATACAGCCACTGTGTTCTTCATTCTATTTGCTTTTTCTTCCAAGCTGAGAGATAGGCACAATGCTTCAAGTAAGCAAGCCATCTTACAAGTTATACTAAGAATGGATCTCTGATGACACAGAGATAGTTTACATCTTATATCTTTTTTGGTGAAAAAGTATACCATTATTGCATCTGTTAAAGATTCCCTTTTTTTTTTATTAAATCTGGCTTAACATATTCTTGACTAATAATATGGCCAATAATAGTACTAAAAAGTGTTTGAAACAAGTATCTTAATAGTATCTAAAGACAAATTGATAAGGCTATGAAAACATAATTACTCCCTTTCCTACCAGTTCACACTGAAATTATATAATATATGTATATATATATATTATATTATATATATATATATATATATATATCCATGAATGTGAGGGAGGTTAAAATCAGACTTAGTGGTCCATACTTGCAATTTCTAGCTTCTGAGATGTTGAAGTAGGAGTATTGTTAAGTTTGAGATTACTCTGAGCTAGTTAGGAGAAAAGAGTCAGGTGCAGTGGGAATCATAGGGATGTGCAAGACAGGAGATAAGACAATCTGGATAATTTCTACAAAAGTAAACCAATTTGTACCTGATTGAGAAACAAATTACAATTAAAGAGGTTGCAGCTTCATGGCAACAGATAATATGTATAAAGGTGTAAGGCATTCTTTTTTATAAAACCCCGCAGAGAGTTCAAGGTTGAAGAAGACCGGTTCAGATATCAAAGATTGTCTGAAATCATAATGAAATGATAGTGAAGTAGAACTATACATAATAGAGCCAGATTGCCAACTACAATCAATCTATGCACAATGAAGTAGAGAAAATACGTCAGTTAAAAAGTAGCTGAGATTTTTCTCTATCACACACTATAGCCCGTGGGCTGGAATGGATACTGAGGAACAGCATCTTTATAAAGTAACTTAAGGTTGCCTGCGAATTTTATAGTTGAAAATGTATTTTGCAATGCGAAGGTGACATTTCATGACATCCTTATACAGTGTAATATTTTATCATGTTAATAAGAATCATATACTATAAGATCCTCAAAGCAAACTAGGAGTGAGTTGAAAGATTCTCCAAAGAAATGATATCTCAATGGTCCATTATATCATGTTCTTCTATTCTTCATGATTTGATGCTATCCATTTCTAGACTGAAAGGAGGCAGGGGGTGGGGAGTGTTGCAAACAGTGTTCCTGACACAAACAGTACAAGAAATGTACCCAAGGCCTAACATATGAAACTGTAACCCCAACACTTTGACAATTAAAATAAAAATAATAATAATGATAATAACAAATAAAGATTTAAACAGACAAAAAAAGAAAAAATAAATAAGTGTATACAAAGCAACAGAAACTGTGACAATGATAGATAACTATCAGGTGTTGAGTGTGGCGGGAGCACATACAAATAATAAGAGTGAATGTTACCAGTGAAATAAATGAAAATGATGTCTGAAGAACTATGGACTGACTTTATTCTTAGGCATTACATGTATTGGTTGCAATTTTGCAGAGTTGCTTGGCACAGTGCAAAAGATGGTGAGATGTGAGGGACTCTGCCAAGAGCAAAGCAAAGTAAAATAGCAAATAACCAGCAGGAGGCAAGGGTTCCCAAACCTGTTCAGAGAAATGAACAAAATTCAGTATGGATGGGATGAAAGAATTATAATCATCATCTATCAAATATGAGGGGAAAGTACTGCAGTGAAATAGAGTTTTGAATTTAAAACATTGGGTTGGTGATGCCTATAGAAAATTCTTTGGAAATGACTTGCATTTTACTTTTTCTTCTTTTTTTTTTTGGCCAGTCCTGGGCCTTGGACTCAGGGCCTGAGCAGTGTTCCTGGCTTCTTCCCGCTCAAGGCTAGCACTCTGCCACCTGAGCCACAGCGCCCCTCCTGGCCGTTTTCCATATATGTGGTGCTGGGGAATCGAACCAAGAGCTTTATGTGTAGGAGGTAAGCACTCTTACGACTAGGCCATATTCCCAGCTCTTACTTTTTCTTTATTTTATTTTATTTAGTTAGTTATTTTAATTTAATTTTATTGTCAAGATGATATGAAGAAGGGTTACAGTTACTTACATAAGGTAGTGAGTACATTTCTTTTTCTTATATAAAGATAATAGACTTTTCATCTTCTGTTATTATTGCTTTGAAGAATAGAAATTGACTTGTGAAGAATGGAATTATAACCTCAGTAAATCTCCTGATCATTCTTTCTTTGGTCTTATGGTATTATCCGACATGATTCCACTTGTTAACTATACAATAGTGAATCTCACTTTCCTGAATTATACAGTAAGTCTTTTTGTCAAGCATAGTCAACAAATACATGTTTTTCAGGATGAAAAGCTTGTCCTTTGGTCCCCAAATGTACTCTTTGTTGCACTGACTCAACTATTTCTTTCTTATCTTATTTCCTGTTTTTGTGTAAAAGACTTTTGGATAGGTAACTCCTTAAGCAACCATTTAATTTCAATATCTTGTGCCCCAAAATTGGCCAGCTTGGTCACAGTAGGTTCTGAAGATTTGTAACTAGAGAAACAAGTAAGGTTATAGTTATTTTGGATGAAAAATATGTCTTTTACTTTTGGAGAAATTCATTTTAGCTTAAGGTAATGGAATATTCTATTAATGGTAGCTTAAACAACTGAAGGTATACTGATCTCACATAACAAGAAGTTTGGAGGTAGGCAGCTATGGGCATTGACTCCACTTTCCAACAATCTCACCAAGACTCAATTCTACCTTTCTCTATCATTCTTTCGTGGATTTGCTTTTCATCCTTCAGTTTTTCCTTCATAGTCATAAGATAGTTCTAACTACAGGAAGTGGACCACTTTGAGGGCATGCAAAGGAACACGAGTAACTGAGATATATAGTTAGCGAAGCAACTTTCTCTTTGGACAAGAGAAAAAATAGAGAAAAGCAAAAGAATTCCAGAAATATTTTATAATATTGTTATTATTAAATAATTGGGAAAAGAGTTGCAATTCCTTATAAGTCAGATGAATCTAATTTTTTAAGTATCAATGATTCTTGACCTATAAGCTAAACATTATTTTGATTCTTTTAACCAATAAATTGCATAAGTGGAATTTTTGTTGAGTAAAAGAAGTTTTGTTTCCGTGTGCTCTGGAGTCAGTATAAGAAAAGGCCTTTCCATCTATGTAGGCTTTGGCTTCCACTTTGTTTTGTAAGAGGTAAAGAATGTGTGTAAATAGTAGGTCCAGACAGGGCAGTAACATGTAACACCTCATAGGGGTAGCAGGAGAAGTTGTAGAAAAAGTAGCTTTCTACTTTTCTCATGGGCATTAGTTTCTAAAAGTGCAAACTGGCTATATGCTCAACTGTGTATTCCAGAAACATCATATTCTAGATATACTGTATTGAAGCTGTATTCCCTGGCAGCATACTGCTATGCCCTCTTTGAGCTGTGATAAATTAACTGGATGAATAAGAGTATATGTGGAGTATAGGTACATAGACACTCTTTTTTTTTTTTTTTTTTGCCAGACCTGGGCCTTGGACTCAGGGCCTGAGCACTGTCCCTGGCTTCTTCCCGCTCAAGGCTAGCACTCTGCCACTTGAGCCACAGCGCCGCTTCTGGCCGTTTTCTGTATATGTGGTGCTGGGGAATCGAACCTAGGGCCTCGTGTATATGAGGCAGGCACTCTTGCCACTAGGCTATATCCCCAGCCCAGCATAGACACTCTTATAAGAGGTGCTGTTTTCAAATGTTTTGAATTAATGGTAGCTGAAAATTCAAAGGGAAAAATTTAAATTGAGAATAAAATTGCAGATCCACTCTTATTGAGGGGGGCACACAATTCTTTAACGTAACCCCACAAATAATTGGTAGTAGATAACAGAAAATAAGAGTTTGCTCAAGCAAATGCCCTTCTTCTCAATAATCAAGGTAAGAAATATCAGTATGGAGTAGGATGTGCTAATTAGCATTCTCTCATTGTCTCAGACTTTAAAAGAGACATGGCAGCTAAGTCCTACCTAATAAACTTCTCACAAGACACATTAGTACTCTCTCTTTCTCTACTTGTATTTGTTATTTGTTCTTTGTCATTGGTCAGCTATGGATATGCATAGAGGAATGTAATAGCTTAATATGCACACATTACATAAAAGTTAAAATATCTAGCCAATTATCTCAAAAACATAGCATCATTGTTTCATTAGTTCATCTTTTGTCCTGTTGTTTCTGTGATTCCCTTTCCCTTCCATGGATCAAATAACCTTATATATAAGACAATTGGTACACAAACTAAAACAGAAAGAAAAAAGGAAATAATTGCACACAGGACATCAAACTTTATTACTTGGGTTGGAAGGAAAGTGGGGAGTTGTAAGTGGAAGAAAATGGGTAGGAGATAAGGATGTTTAGAAAGAAAAGTACTCATTACCTTTTGTAACTGAAACTCCCCCTCTTCATCATCTTTTACAATACATTTTTAAACAAAAATTAAGTAACATGGAAATAGGGCAAGGTTCACACAGATAAAAGCATAAATTAGTGAAGTAGAAAATAAAGATACAATAGAAAATCTTCACCAAGTTCATAATTGGCTTTTGGAAATACATTAGTTGATAAATTACTGTCTATTCAATGAAAATAGTTTCTGGATTGTGAAGGATTCCTAAGATTCAGAACAGATTTTCAGTGTCAAAAGCATGATTATGTGGTCAAGTCTAATGAACAGTCATGGTACAGCACAAGAAAAAATAAAGAAAAAACTTCTTACAATACAGTTGCATTTTGCTTCTGGTATTTATGTTTCTGTTTCATTTCTTCCCTATCTATTTTCATCATCAAATCAGTTCAAGATTAATGATGTTTTAGCCCAATGAGGCCTTTATGCCTTGGATGTCTGCTTTTTACCTTTCATGGTCAGGTTAGTGCAGAAATGTCAGACTCAAATGAACAAATTACTTCATTGGGAAACAAAGGCATCTAGACAGAATGTATACTTGCTTTATAAAGACACCATTCTCCCACATGGATGTGATATTTGGGTTGTTATTATTTTAATGTAAACAAAGACAAGTGTTTAGGCACGTAAATGACTTTTGAGTGATAGTCATTAGTAATAGGGTGAGGGTTCAGAGATTGGAAGAATAGAATTATCCTGATGGAAGCTTTTGAGTTAACTTGCTGTAGGCACTAAACGAGGAAAACTGGACTGCACTTTGCTCTTGAAAAGCAAGGCCAGTGAATGTCAGATTCATTATTGTCATGAAAAATACTCCTGACTCATGGAGCTTTATTAAATTCTTGATGCAGTAGAAGATTAACCATTCTTTTGAAGAATTCCTTGTTTGCACATAATGCATGACTTTTCAGACAGCTATTCTTACTCCTTTAGGGTCAGCTAGCTGTCTTCAGATCTCTAACTTGTTTGGGCCTGTTAGAGGTAAGAAGATGGTATGATAAAGACTGAACTAAAATTCCAATTATAAAGGGAGATTATCAACTGCATGACCTGTGGTAGAACAAGGAAAGGCAGCAGAGAACTTGAGGAAAGATATGGCCTTAATCATCTCTGTATCACATTGTAGAAACCACATGATTTGTTTTGCTTTTAACTGAATTAAATTGCCTTGAGCTGAATGAGACTCTGGATCATGAGAGACAACCTGAAAGGAAAGTGAGACCTTTGAAGCTACACCAAGTATGAAATGAGTCAGGGGAAATCATGATAGTTAGGACAGTGGTGACACAAACTGGCCTGTGGCCAAACTGCCTTACTCCAAGGCTGAAGATAAATTCAATGGAGACATAGATGAGCTGAAAGAGAAAGAGTAGATAGAGTTTACACAAGCAGAAATAAACAGCAGGTCAACTCTCCTGTTTGCTACATACAATGACCTTTCATTTTTATGTTATATACCAATCCAATTTCACAAAAACCTTTAAGATATTTACATTTAGCATTGCTGTTTGACAAATTAAAGCAGTTGCTTCTTATGACTGGCAAAACTATCCGAAGTGGTATATATAATTTAATATAATATGAAGGAAAGACTGTATAATGAACTCATACATAAATGCAAAAGCATTACACCATTAAGCATTACACCTGTTGTCTACGAGAAGAAATAAAAATCATATAGAAGAAATAAAAGTCATAGACACTACTGAAAATCCTAGGTTCTTATTAGGCTATGGTCTTCCTGCTTTCTCTTATGCTCTCGTTTTCCATTAGTATTCCATTTCATTGTAGGCATGTTTGTAATTTCATAATCAAAAGATGCCCTTTGTTTATAGGTTGTAAATTTTGTTGAAAAGTAGATTGGATTTTTCTTTTGCACTTAAGCAATAAGCTACTCTAATGATAGTGCTTAAGTGATTCAGAGAAATAAGTAGTTCTATATGTAAATACCACAATCATATTCCTTCTTTTATTTCCCACTAGTTTTTATCTGCCTGCCGCCATTACTTAAGCATACTCATTCGCATAATAATCTTTGGTCACACCAATCTAATGTTCTGCCCAGTGTGCCAATATAACATTTCCATTTTTGAACAAAAACTGCTGAACTTTTTTGTCTTATTATACCAGTTTGATTGCTCATTTCATCACTGTGCATTTGTGAACTTGGACAAGCAGTCCATGTTTTTCTGTACCTCAATTTCCTTCATTGCAAAAGGAAAACTATACTGACTTTGGCTTCTTTTGAGGATGATTAGTGAGTTATTACAAGTGTTTTGCATAAAGAAGTTCATTGGAATTCTATATAAAGGTAAACTGTTTTTTGATGATTTTCCCAACCTTCTTAGCCTACAGAGTAATAACATATCAGTTTTCGGCCAACACACTGGGGAAATATGGTTTAAAGAGAGGGATGGGAATAAAAGCAGAGAAACAAGAATATGAAGCCCAAAGGAGAAGTTATATTGTCGCCTATCTCATTGACAGACTTGACATGTGACCCATCTGTCAGCTGAGAAACTCTTGACACTGGAGTTATATTCCCAAGAAGTTAAGTGTCCAATTCTCTCTCAGAAAGTGGTGTCCTGAGGTACAGGAGGGCAGCTTAAAGGAGCTAAAGCCACAGAGGTTCATTCCTCTAAAGCATTGAGTTAGGCCACAAGAGTCCACAAAGAGAACAGAAATTCACTCAGACCCATGACTTGACATTACATTGTGTTTTCTTTCATGGAAAGGAATTTTGGAATGCATAATAACTCTGTGATACAAAGCAGCTTGGATATCCCAAAATGTAATACCAAGTAGTAATAGTCAGAAGTCTTGAGAAATGAGTCAGAAAAAGATATTACTCGTTTTGTTCCGACTCGCAGGAGCTTTGCTGTCATCCACTGCCTGTAACACTGTCTCAGTCCCAGATAGAGGTAAAATGCAGGCCTGTGGGGGTGGAGACAAAACGCAGCATGACATTGGTGCTAATCTGATCAATTAATTGAGTAAAGGGTGCCATCTGAATACAGGGCTGTCCGGCAGGAAGTGTGTAAAAGCCCCACAGTGAAAACATGATTTTTTGTTACTCTTTAGCTCTCATCATTCAGATCCCTTGAGACAGCCACAATGACATATAAAAGGGCTTGTCACCAGCTAAATGTCTGCCTTACATCCTCTGTGGGAGAAATCTGGGCCTCCGATTTACCCAACGTTTGAAATATCATTAACTGTCTATTCTGTTATTAATCTAGCATATGGCCTAGAGCCAGCATGTTCTTCAATCTCCCAGGCTGTTGTCAATCAGTCCTTGGCTACTCAACAGATGTATCTGCCATTCATTTGTTTTAATAATGACCATGATTGAAAAACAGAAAAAGACTGATTTGACCTTGGGTATAAGCCACATTCCTGTTCATTACTTGCTTGGGGAAAAAATAAAACCTTAAATGCAAACAAGAATTATTCTTCATAAACTTGGTTTAATTCTTGCGAGCAAGTTTGTGAGTCATTTTATGAATGGCTCCCGCTTCAAATTAGGGCTCTTGTTTCCGCTTCCAATGAGCCTCTAGTATTACATCTAATATTGTTTCCTCTCAGCAGTTGAAATGTACATCCCTGCTGGGTTGGTAAGAATAGAATTTCTTTCCGGAATTCTTTCTTCTTTTTGAATTGCTTCATTTTACTTCCCCCAAAACTAAAGTAAAGTAATTTGTACCTAAAACCAGACAAAATTACCCTCATGGCTTATTCTTCTTTCAGTTTGTACAACCTGAATGCTTGGCAAAGAAGACTGCTCTCACTCATGGTCCATTTCTTCACCCCATTTCACCCTTGAGCAGGAAAGAAAATGGCTAACAAGGATGGTAAATGGGCTGAGGCAAGAGAAACTGATCAATGCATTTTCTAGCTCATCACAGTGAAGACAAATTCAAAAGGAGAGGCTGCTCCCCTCCTGTGCCACTCTATTAATTTGTCATGGTCCTCAGAGCTGTCTATGTAAACCAACAGCCTGGCAAGCTCATGCATGCTCCAAAATACTGCCTCACATTTTCCTGTATGATAGAGTATCCAAGCCATCTGTAAAATCATTTCTTCTCTCCTTGCTTCAAGGGGAATTGCTCTGTCAAAATGATAATTGGATAATTTTGCAAATCTTCATTTTTGTGTATAGAACAGACATTACTAGTTAAGAGAATGCTTGTCTAATGAGGCAAGCAGTATATGTAGGATTCTCCTCAACACAGCGCCATTTGGCTGGTTCACTGTGCACTAAAAAAAGTTTCACAGAAAACCAACAAAACCTCCCACACTATATTGACCACACTCTAAGACTTGAAGGACCCATGACTTCCAACATTGTTACTTTAGTGATGGATAAAAGATATAAAGCACATAAATTCAACAATGAAAGTTGTATCATGCAAAAAAGTTATTTGACTGTATTTTTAAAATTTTTATTGTCAAACTGATGTACAGAGAGGTTACAGTTTCATATGTTAGGCATTGGATATATTTCTTGTACTGTTTGTTACCTCCTCATTCATTCCCCCCACTCCTACTCCTTTCCCTCTCCCCCCATGAGTTGTTCAGTTGATTTACACCAAACAGTTTTGCAAGTATTGCTTTTGTAGTCGTTTGTATTTTTATCCTGTGTCTCTCGATTTTGGTACTCCCTTTCACTTTCCTAGTTCTAATAACAGTATACACGGTTTCCAATGTAATCAGATAAGATAGTGCAGGTACAACCACAGGAAGGGGATACAAGAGGATCATCAACAATAGAAGATATGGTTTCACATGGCATTTTGAAAGTAATTACAACAGAGATATAACAGTCGTTTCCATAACATGGAGTTCATTTCTCTTAGCATCATCTTATGTGTTCATAGGGGTATAGCTATTGGGCTCTTGTGATCCTCTGCTGTGACTAGCCTAAACCTGTGCTAATTATTCCCAATGAGGGAGACTATAGAGTCCATGTTTCTTTGGGTCTGGATCACTTCACTTAGTATAATTTTTTCCAAGTCCTTCCATTTCCTTACAAATGGGGCAATGTCATTCTCTCTGATAGAGGTGTAAAATTCCATTGTGTATATGTACCACATTTTCCTGATCCACTCATCTACTGAGGGGCATCTGGGTTGGTTTCAAATTCTAGCTATGACAAATTGTGCTGCAATGAACATTGTTGTGCTGGTGGCTTTAGTGTGTTCTTGTTTGTGGTCCTTTGGGTAGATGCCCAAAAGTGGGGCTGCTGGGTGATAGGGGAGCTCTATGCTTAGCCTTCTGAGGAATCTTCATGCTGCTTTCCAGAGTGGCTGAACCAGTTTACATCCCCTCCAACATTTGTCATTGTTAGTTTTCTTGATATAGGACATTCTTACTGGGGTGAGATGGAATCTCGATGTTGTTTTGATTTGCATTTCTTTTATGGCCAGTGATGTAGAGCACTTTTTCATATGTCTCTTGGCCATTCTCATTTCCTCATCAGAGAAGTCTCTTTTTAAGTCTTTAGCCCACTTGTTGAAGGTGCTATTGGTTGTTTGCGGTTTTGTTTTGGAGGAGTTTAATTTTTTTAGTTCTGTATATATTTTAGATATGAGGCCCTTTTCTGTTGTATGCCAGTAAGTATTGTCGAGGTGATGTACAGACAAGGTTACAGTTACATATGTAAGGTAGTGAGTATATTTCTCGTCTAACTCTTGTTAGCTACTCCCTCATTTTTCTCCCACTTTGCCCCCTCCTCAATTCCTTTCCCCCTTCCCCACAAGTTGTAAAGTTGGTATACAAACATATTGTCTTGCAAGTATTGCTGTTGCATTGCTTTGCCTTTTACCCTTTGTTTCACCATTTTGATGTTCCCTCTTACCCTCCTTAATTCAAATAAACATATAAACAATCCCCAGTGTACCAAAATAAAATATAGTGAAACAGGGGTTAAACCATAGGGAAGAAAAACAAAATATGGTTAACTGTACTTTTATCAAGATATTAGAAGAAGAACAAAGCACAAACACAAATTTTGCAAAAATAACAATCAATCAGATATTAAATGTAAAAACATCATAAAATAGTTGTTGTGCCTACTATTTAGAAAAGCAGCATCAATTCTAGGTGAGCCACATGGTCTCTTTAATGCATACTTTCATAATATCAGCTACTTGTTTTTGTTAGAATTTGTCATAGGCAAAATATGTGTTTATTTATAATAGGAATATTTTCTTTTTTCCTGGATTGTTATTCCTTCATAGGACTGATATGTGCCAGATTTTAGTTGCTAACCATTTTTTATTTCCAGGACCTAGGTCAGTGTCTGTAACACAGTAGGAACAAAAAAAATGTTTGATTTTTAAAATGAATAAATTTACACCATGCTTTTCTAATTCCAGCAAGCAACATTTCCTACCTGACTGACTATATCTCAGTCTAATGTCTCCATTTGTCTTCTTGCTTGCTTTCAGCCCACCATTTGTGATCTCCTTAGATAATTTGTACCAAAGTTACACCAAACTTCCAGGTTTATAATGACCAACCTTAGGAATAATAATGACTCAAGGTTGATGATGACCAGCCTAAAGAATGAGGTCTAGATCCCTCAGCATGATTTAATGACCTGTTCTCCTACCTATATCACTCCCTGCTGCTCCTTTCTATTTCCTATCAGCATTTTTTTTGATTCCTCAGAGAAGAAATGTCTTTTTTATGTGATTCACAAAAGAGCAAAATTCACCTTTTTGTGTACAATTTTATGAGCTATTAAAAATGAATAGAAAGCCTAACACAAGTGGCTCACATCCATAACCTTAGCTACTCCAGAGGCTGAGGTTTGCAGTTCCAAGCCACCCCAGTTAGGAAAATACATGGAACTCATATTTCCAATTAATCATCCAAAAAATCTGGAAGTGGAGCTGTTGTTCAAATGGTAGAATACTAGCCTTGAACAAAAACAGGGATAGTGTCCAAACCCTGAGTTTAAATTCCAAAATTACGACCCCCCCCCCAAAAAAATGAGTAGAATCATATTTTCCTGTCTGTGCCTAAATAGTATAAGGCTGAATGGACATACCACAACCTTTTCATTCACAGTTTAATAATGTCTTCCTTATTTTTAGTTTGTGATGATTATGAATAAAAAAACTATAAACATTCACATTCCTGTAAGAATTTGTAGAGTAGGTTTACTAAATTACACACACACACACACACACACACACACACACACACACACACACCACACACGTTTAATTTTTTTTTTTTTTTTTTTTTTTTTTTTTTTTTTTTTTGCCAATCCTGGGGCTTGGGCTCAGGGCCTGAGCACCATTCCTGGCTTCTTTTTGCTCAAGGCTAGCACTCTGCCACTTGAGCCACAGCGCCACTTCTGGCCGTTTTCTGTATATGTGGTGCTGGGGAATTGAACCCAGGGCCTCATGTATACGAGGCAAGCACTCTTGCCACTAGGCCATATCCCCAGCCCACACACGTTTAATTTTACAAGAAGGTAGCAAAATAATTTTCTTTCTCATATTATATTTCTGTTTATCTAAGTAGTATTTCACTTATTGTGTCATTCTATTTGCCCTGCCCTCTCATGCTTGCACTTTAAGCTTCAGTATAGTTATTGCTTCCGTTGGGAAAGTCTCTATTGAATTGAAGCTTCTGTGTTCTGAGGGAAGACCCCTTTCATAGCTAAATCCATGTTCACAGGCATCTGTGGATATAGCAACTAATAGAGAGTTCTTTTCTAGAAAGCACTTAAGTGATGAGATTTGGGACACTTGCTTTAGAAATGGGTTTCATTGGACAATTCATGACTGTTTAGAATTATCAGGACAAAAGTTGCTTATGCCTTATATGCTAAATAGGTGCTCTATAGCAACCATCCAGTACCTATTCCAAATTGAGTTTACACAAGTCTAACGACTGATAAGTTCATGAAATCTAATAGAAAATATCTGTGTTAAATGAACTTCAAAAAGTGTACTTGGCTCTTTACATATATGGCCTCGTATATCACCTTCATAATCACAGTAAAATTAAAAATAAATAATACAAAAAAAATACAGCTCCTTAAAAGTGGCATTGCTTACAATGGAAGGACAAGTACAAGTTGACCACTATGGTCTTTCTGGAATACACAGATGCATGTAAAGGGAAATAAAGTAAATCATGATTGTAACACTACTGAAAGACCTTCAACTCAGTTGTAACTTTTCCTTCAAAAGAAAACCAAAAACATTATCAAGCTGGACGTATTAGAAATATCTGGCAAGTGGGAACAGAATAGTACTTAGAATGGAGGATATTAGGAGAGAGAAAATAAAAAATAATTTATCTTCAAATATTCAAAATTACTATGTTCAAAATTTACCATTTTGAGTGATGATACAAACAAACATTTTGGTGTATATATACTGCACCAATTTCTGCTTTTTTATTATTCTGGGATGTAGAATAATTAGAATCCATGATCTGAATGGTCTGGGGGCTCATGAAACATGATACTTATATTTTGATGTGGGAAGGGTTTACATTCCTAGCTTACATTCCTACTAATAATGTATATCTTTACCTTTCCTAAAAAAATTAACTGTAAGAAAATTTTGTCATGCTGATAAATATAAAGGAAAATAGTATTTCATGTCAGATTGTCATAGAAGTAAGTTTTGTTATATGCTTAAACTCCACTAACATTGTCTCAGGATGATTTGATGATTCATTTCTATAAGTATAATTTATCATTCAACAAACTATTCTCATCTAGACCACATAAATTAAGGCAGTGAATATACTTCATAATCTTATGAGGCCTCTCATTATCCCATGTATTTATTTCTGAAAAAGTTGTATTTCATAAATAATGTGTTGGCCTATCACTCTTTCTTTAATGCATATAGTTCTTTTTTGTCTAGAAAATCAATTTAGCCAATTACTGTTAAAGAATAGAAATGGATATGAGGGACGAGGTAACAAACAGTACAAGTAATGTATCCAATGCCTCATGTATGAAATTGTAACCTCTCTGTACATCAGTTTGATAATAAAATTATGGGAAAAAAAGAATAGAAATGGAAAAATGATTATAGTATTTTGTGGAAGCCTTTTTCCTATCACTTGGAAATGCCTGTTGACTCTTTCAAGGAACATTAATGTGAGTATGTAAATGAGCATTTGGAAGGGGGAGGGCAGAAGAGGAAAGGAAATGAAAAAATGAGGAGAAAGTACTTAGGAAGGGAAGGGAGAGAGAGACCAAGAGGTAAAAGAAAAAAAGTGTGTGGGTGCTCATGTGATTTGTGTTAAGCATAAAGGATGGGTGAACAATTGTTACTTTAATCCTCCTCTGATTCTGTTTCAATACTCTCTACAACATCTTCCAGGGCAGAGGTTAATATGAAATGCAACACTTCCTTGAGCATTATGATGAAGACAACTTGGGAGAAAGAAAGAAGTAGTGAAATGGGAACCTAGAGCTTAGTGCAGTCTATAGAATAGAGAACAGTGAACACTGATTGTAAGGCACATAGAGGGTTCTTCTTTTAAAAAATACTTTAAATTAGGGCTGGGAATATGGCCTAGTGGCAAGAATGCTTGCCTCTTATACTTGAAGCCCTGGGTTCAATTCCCCAGCACCACATATATAGAAAACAGCCAGAAGTGGTGCTGTGGCTCAAGTGGCAGAGTGCTAGCCTTGAGCAAAAAGAAGCCAGGGACAGTGCTCAGACCCTGAGTCCAAGCCCAGGACTGGCAAAAAAAAAAAAAAAAAAAAAAAACTTTAAATTAAATTTGATTTAATATGTTTTTATCATTACCTTTGGGTAGTTGTACAAAGATGCGGTCCTTTTAGAAAGTTTATGAATGCAGTGTATAAATGTCTTGATCAATGTCACTCCTTTCAACATTCCTTTCCATTCCTTCCTATCAACCCCTTCTTTCAATATTCTTAATTTTGTAGGATATTCATTGGGATCTCGTCTGCATTTTCCTCCTTGTCTTCTCTCCATTTGTCTACCCTTTCCTGTTGAACCCACCCTTGCCTTTTGTACCCACTTCCTGGTGCTTTATTTTGCATAACTTTGATTTGGGCTTTCTATCGATTTACACTGTTTGATATAGCCAGTGAACTTACTGTATTTCATTTCTGTATATTCATTTGTGTATGCTTGCATATTACTCAACATATTTACTCATAATTTTATAAGCTAAATCTGGCTTTCAATATAAGTGAAGGCAAGGATTCATTGCCTGTCTTGGACTGACCTATTGCACTTAACATAACTTGAGCACCCTTCCCAGAGACAAAACAGGAAACAGACCTGTGTGTGAGGGAGGGCTCCAAGTTTCTACCTCCAAATTTCTATTTCCTCATGAGATTTCATGTGTATATCATGAATATAGAAGAAATATATTGCAAGAATTAAAAATAGCAATTGCAAAGGTTTAATTTCAGTGTAAAAGCATAACATCTTGTGGCCTATACTGCAAAGATACATGCTTAAGTTTGACTTCATTTTCATTTGATCAGGGAGGCAATAAAAGGGGTTTGTATTTTAAAAGTCAGTGAAGTGATCTTATATAAACATATGGATACAGTATACATTCTGAGTATACATTTATGCAGACATGTATATGAATACAAATTTTCATACTAGATTATTTAATGTAGCAAATTTTGTGTCATTTGTTATAGGAATATGTTAAAATAGATTTAAGGAAGTTAAAATATAAATTTTGTAAAGGATTCAACATAGAACAAACTAGCACATACTAATGTGGCTAAGAAATATTCACCAGTATTATCATCAGTATTTGTAATATATCCAAATGTGAAGATTCAACTAAAATTTCCATCAATAGAAAGTTCATTTCTGCCAGGCACCTGTGTCTCACATCTATAATCCTAGCTACTCAAGTGGCTGTGATCTGAGGAGCATGGATCAAAGCTGGGGAAGGAAAATCCATGAGACTCTTATCTCCAATAAATTACTCAAAAAAAGCCAGAATTAGTGGTGTGGCTCATGTGGTAGAGCACAGAGTGTCTAAGGGACAGAGCACAGGCCCTGAGTTCAAGTCCTGGGACTGGCAAAACAAAAAAAGAAGTCCATTTCCTGTCCAGTCTATCACTTATGATGCAGATCAGTTAATCCCAAGAAATGTAATTAGCATACCAAAAGAATACATTGAAAAGTAAGTACTCAGGCAGTCCTTAGATATGATATGTTTATTATCTTCTTTAATTATCGTAACAACTTTTCATTATTGTCAAGTCATTTTGTAGATGAAGAAACTAAAGCTGTAGGAAGGTTAAACAAATGGCTAAAGTTTAATAGCTGATGGGAGTGCTAAGATCCAATCTTGTCTTTCTGACTACAAAGTTTCCATTCTTAACCTCTGTGTCATACCTTCTAGATTAGTAATTCTTGACCCTAGTCAAAAATGTAAATGTTAAAGGAAAACCTCTCATACTGGAGACCTAACCTAGATTATTTTAATCATAATACTGAGAAGGAAAGGCCAGAGGTTAAAAACCATTTCTTAATATGAATCAGATGATTCTCAAATGGAAGCAAGATTGAAAACTCATTGGTATAGGTGTTACAATGCACTTTAGACATCCTAACTTTAAGATATTAAGTGTTAGGTCATATTGGCAGACTTTTTTGAATTCATGAAGGGCAATAAAACTCTAATTTATCTTTTTTAATGTAATTTTTACCTAAAGAGAATTTTTAAATAAACACTATTGAACATCCAATATAAGGAAGCAAAAATATTCTTCTTTTCACAGGAAAAAAAGAGTTGTTATTGTCATAACCCTGAATAATCTTTCATAGATGAGAGTGGGAGTATGATTATTTTTTTCTAACTCACAGAAGCGTCTATATACTAATGTCAACATACTAACCTGACAGAACGTATGGAAATAATAGGATGAGGAGAAGAATTACTATAAACTATGAATCAGGAAAAGGCATTGTGGATGGATGAGGGTTGATGGAAAAAGGAGCATGTAATGAAGTTGTCCCTTCTTCATATTTTAAGTGTAAATTATAATTGAATAAATAATAGTAGTAAAATGTATGTCCCTTGATAGAAACCTTTATCCAACAAATAAAAGACAACCCAAATAAGGCTATTAATTGAGCTCAGTATATGCCAGCCAAAGATTTGGTGCTGGTGATTTAAATCCCTGTTCCAACTGGAAGTAAACTTATCCATTTCCTTATTGTATCAGAGAGGGAAGTTATAAACATCTTCTACATGTTAATTATTTTCCAGTACAGTTTTCTGACTTTCTCACCACAGTACGTCAGTCAGAGATTTTTATTAAACTAGTGATTCAGTAAGATTCAGTAATTGCTATCACACACCACACTGCATCTTTTTTCAATATATTGTACATTGTTAAAATTCATTCTGCCAAGAATGTATTTTGCTAGTCTTACTTTGGATTTTAAGCATCCATTGGAGTATGTGTCTCCTTACCTCACTATAATTAATGTTCTATACCAACTTTGTCTTTTCAGTATGTATTCAGATGTATGTACAAGTGTTCAGAGGGAGGATGGTCACTAATCCTAATGTTTCACCCAGGTAGTGTCACAAATGAACTTATTTCCCTTATTGGAGAGAGGCAGAAAGAGAATGATAATATCCATCAGTCTTTGAAAGCTTGATATCAGAAAAAGAGATTTGAAAAGTAACAGGTCTTTCTTGCTTTTTTTTCCTGTGATAGTCTTTAAAAATAATTTTATACTGTTGTAGAAAGGTAGGTGATTTGGAAACCAAAGCCTCATACCTATAAGCAAATTATTCATTCAATATATGTTAAGAATGAGTATATATATGTGTGTATGTATATATATACATATGTAATATATATATATATATATTTGTGCCAGGAAAACCTACTTATCTCTACCATTCTCTTGTCTATTTTCTGATGCTCAGACCTGATTTTCATCAGACCTGAGATGATATTAGGGGATGCATAATAAAATCATTAATATAATTCAATTGAGCACTTCTAGGAATGGTCTTTCCCTCAAAAACGTTCTCAACTTCTGTCTACTCTCCCAGTGTCCTGAGAACATCTGAAAAAATACTCAACTTCAACCAAAGAAGAATATCACTTAAATAAGGAAAAATCTACCTTTTTATCCATACTAAAATTAATACAGAATCTATGTAGTGTGAAAGGGGTAAGATGACACTATCCAACAAAAACATATTAATTGAGGTAGGGTATATTTCTTTTAGGAAAATATTATTCACCTAAAAACAGGTTGGGGTTCTCAGAAGTAACTGTCATTTGCATTTGGATGATTTCTATTGGGCAAATTTCCTGGTTTGGATGCGGAAGAACTGTAAAGTTGTTGAAGGCCTCCTGTCACATTTTAAAATGCAGTAAACACTACTTATGAGATTTTGTAGATTTCAAATTGAGTGAGGCTATAGAGCAAAGAAAAAGGTATTCCCACTGCCACACTGAAAAAACAAATGGAACGAAATTTAGTTTCACTGCATGCCTAAGATCCAAAGACCTAAACAAAATTTTTCTTTTGTAAGATCACATGGAGGAAAAATTAATCAATGCTCATCAGGAGCTTTATTTAGAAGACATCAAAGGGGGCTGACAACCTTACTAATTCATTTCTTTTACAACTATGTAGACATAATATATTCTACTTTCAAAAAGCCTGGAGCATCTTATGAATTATTGGAACTCCTCAAGGAATGTGGATTTTGTATCTATTTGGCCCTGAATGTATAAGCTATGAATTAAGTGTCACTTGAATGGAAAATTATTTGAAGAAAGTACACCATGATTCACTTCTAATGAATCCTTTTATAAAATGCTACAAATGAATTGTCCAAATAAATTCTCATACAAGGATGCCAAAAGAGTATTCTTTCGTTGATATTTTACATAATAATTTTTAAAGTGAAATAATTTACTGAAGCTAAAAAGTTTCATTTTTTTTATCAGGTAGCACACATAGAAATTCTCCCTGCTTATTATTATCCTAACAGAGATCCAAATGTTGCTCAGATACAGGTGTCTGGAATAGACCCTTGAGAGAGACAAAATGACATAATAACTTGCTTTTCAACCTACCTCAAGCAACTAGTGTGACCTTTATCTACTTTTAGAAAGTGAGTGCAAACAAATACTTATGTAAACTTCATATTCTAATAAGACTTATGGATAAAAGTTGAAGTTGAAAAATCAATCAAACAAAAAAAATCATCTGCACACCCTAGGACTCCTTCTATTCCTGACAAAGCTCAATGTTTCTTTTGGGTTGTCATATAATATTTTCAAGGTAAGTATTTTGAGCTGGGCCAGATTATAGAGGATCTTCCTAGATAATAAAAGAAGTCAAGGATGTCCTAAAAAATAAGAGATATTTGTAAATATTTTCCAAAGGGTACTCTAATCAGACATGTTTCAGGAAAGAAAAAATGTGATAATTTAGAAAATGAAATGACTTTCAGAATATTTAGTTGAAGATGTCATTTTTCAAGTGATAAATGAAATCAATTCAACTGTGACAGTTGAGGCAGATATGGATATGTGAACCTTAAAATCACTACATATTGTTGAAATTCTGTACTGCTTATTGATTAAACACAGAGAAGAGCATTTATGAGAAAGTAATCAAGAATGACACCAAATGGCAAAATATTTTAAGGGACCAGAGGAGATCGAAATGGAAGATAAGGAATTCCCTTTCAGAGTTCCCCAAATTCACATGTCTGTCATTAAATTTTATTAAATTAAACAGATAATTGGAACTTTGAATAATTTAAAGTCAAGTTTGTTGTTGTAGAAAGTCCCATTTCCTTTCATTATCCCTTCCTTTCTACATGATAAACTTGATAGAACAGTTTTAGAAGATTAATCTAATATCTCTAAGAAAGGTAGGGCTACAGTTGTCTCTGTAGATGCTCCCAGGGTCTCCATTGTTATTCTATTAGATTAGTTGAGATGTTTCTCTTTCAGGGAAACTTTGCCATGCTACAGTTTGGGGTTTATAAAAGTTTAGAATGGCTGCTCATCATATTTCTTACACTGACTAGAGTTTTTACAGTAGAGGCCAGGGGGAATATTTGAATCTCCTCTTTCCTTGTTAAATACTCCACAAACACTTCCTTTTTTTTTTTTTATGGCCAGTCCTGGGCCTTGGACTCAGGGCCTGAGCACCTTCCCTGGCTTCTTCCCGCTCAAGGCTAGCACTCAGCCACCTGAGCCACAGCGCCCCTTCTGGCCGTTTTCCATATATGTAGTGCTGGGGAATCGAACTGAGAGCTTCATGTGTAAGGAGGCAAGCACTCTTGCCACTAAGCCATATTCCCAGCCCTCCAACACTTCCTTTTATAGAATTATTATCATAGTCTCACATTTTATCTGCTTTAATGGCAGTGTGGTTGCATGCTAAGCATTCTGAGTTAGTTCTGAACCATTTTGTGCTACCAGAACTTTTATTGATAAACTCTGCTAGTGTGTTTGGAGCTTAGCATTATTGATTAACCCCTTACTTGAAGAGCACATAGTATTCTTTTTGACTTAATATTCTTAATGATAATGGCATTAGTAGCTTTTAAAAGTTTTATTTAATAAGTAGAACATTGAGTCTATGAATATTGAGAGCTCTACATTTCACAAGAACACAGGGCCAATCAATGGTGGAATTAGAATTCAAGCCTGTAGAATAATTTATGCTGTTCTTTGATTAATTGTTCAATAAGGAAAAAATACCAAGTTATTATTTGATATTTATTTATTTACTACATAATAAAGCCATATAAAATTTAAGGCAACTTCTAGGTCTAACATTGTAGATCTGTAACACACAATGACCATAGAATAAAATCTCCTTGGAAATACAAATGCATAGTTTTGTGAAGGAAAGTTTTTGTTTGTGGCTTTGGACATAAAAACTTGTTAGAATTACTCATTAGTTTTGTTTTTTTATTTTTTCTTATTTATTGTCAAAGTGATGTACAGAGAGGTTACAGTTTCATACATTAGGCATTGGATACATTTCTTGTACTGTTTGTTACCTTCTCCCTCATTTCCCCCTTCCCCCTCCCCCTGTCCCTCTCCCCCCCCATGAGATGTTCAGTTGGTTTACACCAGTTTTGCAAGTATTGCTTTCGTTTGTATTTTTATCCTGTGTCTCTCAATTTTGGTATTCCCTTTCACTTTTCTAGTTATAATACCAGTATATACAGTTACCAATGTACTCAGATAAGATATAGTGAAAGTACAGGTACAACCACAGGAAGGGGATACAAGAGGACCATCAACAATAGAAGCTACAGTTTCACATGGCATGTTGAAAGTAATTACAACAGTGATATATCACTCGTTTCCATAACATGGAGTTCATTTCAATTAGCATTATCTTGTGCATTCACAGGAGCATAGCTATTAGGCTCTTGTGATCCTCTGCTGTGACTAGCCTAACCTGTGCTAATTATTCCCTATAAGGGAGACCATAGAGTCCATGTTTCTTTGGGTCTAGCTCACTCCACTTAGAATAATTTTTCCCAAGTCCTTCCATTTCTTTACGAATGAGTCAATATCATTCTTTCTGAAAGAGGCATAAAATGCCATTGTGTATATGTACCACATTTTTGAGAAGGTGATCACTGGGATTCATTTCTGGAAGATATTACTGTTGGTGTGTGATTGCAAATTTCTCTGACTAAAGAAAAAGCATAATTAAAAGTTCAATTGAAGAATGGACTAAATGAATGCCATGAGTGAAAATGTAAATGAGATAAGTAAATTAGAAGATGAGAGTTAGGGAGATATGCACTCTATTCATTCCTTTCATGTGTTGATGACGAATATAGAAAGGCATAAAGTAGAGGTTTTGTTGGAAGGAAAAAGAGGCAGTTACATGGGCAGATTGGGAAGAGAAGCTAAATGTCCATGGTCTTCACTGTGATCAAGAAAATAAATTCTGAGAGATGAACTTTCACCCAGGGTTTTATATATCTCCTTTCTAGCCAGAAAGGAAAAGTTAAAGGAAATGTGTGTTATATAAACAGAAGGTCCCATTCACAGGCTTACATTTAGAGAACTCAAATAGGCTGCTATTATCCTATGGTAAAGTGGTTCATCTTAGGATAAATACTGTGGAAAAGAACACAAGCACAGGAAGGTCACACACTTACAGCAAGATTTGGAATCTTAAATTTTAAGTAAGTTAAAAGCAACAAATTTACAACAGGTAATTTGGGACATGTCTCTTAATCCTTAAGGTCAACGTTCCCACATTTGAGTTTGGTCTGAATGATATAATAGGAACCATCTCTTCAGAACTACTGATATGAACTTGTCTTGAGAAATTCTTCTCCAATTCTCTTAGTTTAGCTCTCTCATCTGGAAGTTGGGAGAAAATTACTTAAATGAATACAACATTGCCGAAGTTTAGTAGGGTCCGTGTCATAGAGGATGCAGAATAATTATAAAGCACTCTATTCCTATCAAGAGTAGTATACATTTCAGAGTTATTTCTTTTAAACTAATGTAGAAGCTGTGTTGCTAAAAATTCTACACAAATAAATTTTAAGGGCTGAATATTTTAACCTCTGTTCATATGAAAAATTTGTCATGTAAGGTACCGATTGCAGCTAGACTATATTGAGTGGAAATGGGTAGATAGATAATTATTTTTTGAATGGTGTCCCAATTAATTCAGTTTTGAAGATATTGGTTAATTTACTACATAAGGATTCTGAATCATTTTCAGAACCAGTGATTAAGAAAGGGAATTGTTAGGAGAAAAACCAATTGTCAGTTTAACACAATTTTAATATGTAATGCAAATATTATGCTAATGAAATAAAAGCACAGACCTGCCCTTAATTACTCAAGCCATCTCTCCCTGGGACATAAAAAGGTTTGTTTTGTCTCTTAGCTATAATTTATTCTGACTATTCTTAATCATCTTTGCAAATAGGTTCAAAAGACCTTTAGGCCTAATGACATTTTAATCAGCCCCAAATACCATATTTCACCATCCATCAATACAATTGCTGTTTTGCATATCCATACCACCTTCATCTCTCCTTTGTTCTCAATTATCTAAAAAGGCAAAAAAAAGTGAACAACGTGTAGGCTATTCTAGATCATATCTCCAATTCTGATGATGTCATGAAGAAAAACAAGTTTGACATAATTAAATTTGTGATAATGATGGTGGAGATGTTAGTTGGGGTAACAGGAACAGCTACATCAAATAAAATATCCAACCATTAAGAACATGCTTGTAATTAAGAACATCATCTTCACCACTTACCTTTATCTTTAGTAGAAAATCTTGCCTCTGAGTTTCAGATATATACAACTATTGGCTCACCATTTCTAACTTAGATGTGTTTGAAGTCTTTTAGAACAAACTTGTACAAAAAAAAAGGCTTGGTAAAAGTTACTTTGTGACAATATATTCTATAAATAAAAAACATACAAATAAATAGAAGGTATACAGTTTTCTATTTCAGCAAATTCTGACACCTGTTTGTCTGATAGTAAGCACTCAGTTCTTCCTGATTATACAATCCAACACGTACAAGTAATGAAAACATCATAGGATTGTGATGTACTACATCTTCTAGGAAGTGGCTAATGGCTCAAGTGGTAGCACATTAGTCTTGAGCTGAAGAGCTCAGAGACAGTGCCAGGCCCAGAGTTCAAGCATCACAACCAAAAAACAACAACAACAAAAACAAAACCAACCTGAAGGAAAACAAAACAAAAAAACAAAAAGCAAAACAACTAAATCTAAAGACACACACATGTATACAACAATGTGATCATGGCATAGTATCTTCTGAACTGATATTAGAGAAATGACTATCTTAAGTTTATTTCTTAAAAGCATCTGTGCATTTGGGTGGGTCATCCTTTGAACACATGAATGTTGCATAGCATTATTCCAAGAAATCAAGTAATCTATTAAGTGATATAGTACTGTGAGCTTAACATTGACATAGTAAAGATGGAACAACACAAAAACAAGCCAACCTTTGGATGCTTTTTATTTATACTCAAATGTGTTTTAAAATTAAATGTATCATCACTGTTAAGAAAATGCTTCTACGAATCATCATAGAAAGTAAACACATACATAAGGGAAAGTCATCTTCTCTGGTTAATCATGTATTTTTTTTGCCACTTCTTTTGTAAGTTGGTCATGGGGCTCGAACTTAGGTCCTCGGCACTGTCCCTAAGCTTTATTACTCAAGGCTAGCACTCTAACCCTTTGAGCCCCAGTGCCACTTTCAGTTTTCTGGTAGTTAATTTAGATGAGTGTGTCATGCACTCTCATGCCTGGGCTGGCTTTGAACCATAACCTCAGATCTCAGCCTCCTGTATAGATAGCTAGGATTACAAGCATGAGCCATTATCATCTGGTTAATGAAATCACTTTTATTCATAAAATACTTATTGATGATCCACTATGTACTAGACATTCTGAGTGAACATATACTTGAAAAAGAAGTAGCCTCAGTCTTCCAAATATAAAGAGTGTGATGAACAGAATGATGTCAAACAAAATAGCTTGATATGTATAGAAAGTGTCATATCCTATCTGTGTCAAAGATACAATGAAGTTGGGATTGGGAAGTGGAAAACAAGTAAGTTGATAAATGATATAATGAGTGACTGAGAAAACAAAAATAAATCAACATTTTTAAGGACATAGAGAATTGAAAAATTTGTAGAGGGAGGAAATCTGTTTTCTAATGTCTGATGTTCCTTTCTTTTGATTATTTAATTACAATATTTAGCAGAGATTTTAGCAATAAGAATGAGTAATTGTCAAAACAAACAGAAAAATATAAGTGCTTAGTCTAGTTATGAAGCAAAAATCATAGTGTCAGTGGAAAATTCTATTTTTCCCAATTTAGATATTGTAAGACATAATGTTTCTTAGAAATACATTTTTTTAGTATGGACATGGATTGTTGAATCTAAAGGGTACAAATAATAATCACTGATCAAACATCTTAACAATATATGTAAAATCTATTCATTGCATTTTCATTTGTTTATTCATACTGAAAACATTTTTGTGTGTGTTTGCCAGTCCTAGGGCTTGAACTCAGTATCTGGGCACTGTTTCTCAATTTTTTTTTTTTGCCCAAGGCTACTTAATGACTTATTACTTGAGCCACAGACAGACTTCTAGCTTTTTTCTTTCAGCTGGTTATTTGGAGATTAAAAATCTCATGGACTTCCTTGCACAAGTTGGTTTCAACCTATGATACTCAGAATTCAGAATTCAGCCTTCTGAGTAGCTAGTATTATAGGCATGAAACACCAATATCCAGAGTGAAAACATGGTTTTGAGGGATTGTCAGATATGAGCCATGTGGTAGACTCTGTAGTTACAGAGATAAATAACTCATCTAATGGAATGGTCATATACATCTAAAAAGGGATTTATACAGGTTATATATATCTAAACAGATTTATAGACTCTAAAGATACAAGAATAGTAATAAAAGGCTAATAGAAATATAAGCAAAGTTGAACTAATAAACTTCAAAAATATTGAAATAATCAAATCTGACCTAACTTTAGAACAACAAGGAAAGAAATAGAATGTTTGTTTTAGGATAGAGACTTGCGTGTTCAAATGAAGGGTAAACACACAATATTTGAGATAGCTAAAGGAGTTCTATATTGAACTTAGTATGCTATACCAAAACGTCTGGCAAGATGCAATACTTAAAGTTTACTTACATCTTAAGAGTGTCAGATACTTTTCATCTTCAATGACAACTTACTCTCATCCAAGTAGCATGGTAACATTGTGGTCTATTTTCTGTGGCTCTATGACTTAAACCATTCATTAAAGAAGCCATGATTTTAGTATGGATGAATAGTTTTTGTTAAGAACAAGAATAACAGATGTGTCAAAATGTGCAGCTGGGGGTTAGTTAATGCATTATATCAGTGCTTATTGAAATATTATTAAAAGGATGACTATTGAAGCTCATATTTCCAGCATTAGTCTTCACCTCATTAGTCTTGGCTGTCTCTGTGGGATAAACCCTGCACCTGTTCATCTTTCTGAACAAAAGTGTTGCCTGCCAGAGAGCTGGGGAGGAGCTCAAGCTATCTGACAGGCACAGGATAGCACAAGACAGAGTAGATGACATGTAGCAAATGAGAGACTATACTCTGGTATTTGTTCAGTAGGGTTTTTACTTTCTGTCATTTTGGTGGAGCACTTCTTGGGCCATTTTGTTGCTGTAGTCAGCACTTAAAAGAGTGGACTTGTAAGATGTACTCATTAAATTCCTGTGACCTATGATGCTGCCATTAATATCAAGCACCTATTTTGTGTTCATGTTATCATACGAGATAGAATGTGTCTATAAATTCTTAAAGATAAGATTTCAGTAGTATAAGTCACAAAGTCAATAAAATAGCATAAATTATCATATATGAAAGGCCTACCAATTCAGACAAAATATACAACTATATTGGACTACATTATTTTGTTTAATTGCTATTTGTATTTATTTGAAATAAGACTCCATAATTTATAGTGGAAAAGCCTAGGTACCAGTGACTAAGTTATTAAGTCTACTAGTGTCTCATAGAGAGTTAATGGTAGAATAGGATTTAGATATTGGTGTTTTAAATGCAACAAAGTATGCTTTTAGTGATTGCCTTGAATTGTTCAAATATTTTATAGAAACTTGGTACCGAGGAATCACATTCATATTTTGAAGAAGATCAATGATTTGACTTTCAGGGATTATAAACACCAATTATGTGGATTCTATTTTTTGAAAAAAATATTGTTATTGTAAAAGTAATATGAAGAGAGGTTACACCTACATACATCAGATAAAGAGTACATTTCTTTTTGAACACGGTCACTTCTTCCCCCACTCTCTCCCAGTTTCTCCCCCCATCCCTACCTACAAATTGTATAGTTTATTTTCAACATTTAGATTTCATCACTTTTCAGGTAGACTAGCCATTATCTGGAACACAAACAATAACAGATGGTGCCAGGGATATGGCCAAAAAGGAATGTTACTACACTGTTGATGGTAATGTAAATTTGTTCAACCACTCTGGAAAGCAATATGGAGGTTCCTCAAAAAACTAACTATAGAGGTTCACTATGACCTAGCAATTCCACTCCTAGGCACGTATCCAATAGACCACAAACAAGGCCACACTACCGCTGCCAGCACAACCAAGCCAAGATATGGAATCATTTACATGGATTGTGAAATTTTGCCTTTAATGATTTACTTATTTAAAAGTTGATTCTTGAAGAGTGGATTTGAAAGTAGATTGGGAAGCCAAGGCATGTGCGCTTATTACTCAAGAAGGAAAAATACCAGTGTATTTTCTACTACAGGACTTCATTATGAGCCTCTTCACTTACTTGCTTTCTATCTGTCCTGTTCTTTAGAGTTCTGACAAAATTTACTTATAAACGTGTTCTCTCAGCTCATGTCTTAGACCACATTCCCATATTATATATTCTTCTATTGCCAGAGATCCCTCTATGTTACAATTTGTATTTCTTCATAGAATCAATTAATCAATATCTGTCTCTTTATTTCCCTTCAAATTACAGAGAAATTCCAGGACAAGTATAAGACATCACTAGTGACTAGTCAATGGCTGATTTATACTAGGTACTCTAAAAATTAATTAAGGAAATTAATGGAAGCCATGGTAATTTTTGATACCTCAATGATATTTAATTGCTCTTGAAATGCAATTTGGTATTTCCCTTATAAAATGATAAATTTACCTTTAAAGCATCACCTATGTACATTTTTTAAAAGAACAAGAATAAGAATTTGACATTATTCCTATTCCCTCCTACAAAAGACAGCCAAACCACTGCTATTTAGGTGCACACCTCTTCAGTCCTTATTTCCTCTGTAGTATTTGTGCATGTGTTAGCTCATACATGGCTGAGGCAATATTATCTGGAAAGTCTCTTCTTCCCTTTAATGAGATATGAACATAGCTTAATGATAACAAATATGAATCCAACTCATGTTTCCAAAGCATTTGTCTAGAATGTTATTGCATAGATATGTAGCCATTTTTGAATTTCTTTTTAATTGATGTACATTTATTTATCTTAATTCCAATTACAAGTATTACCTTTTCTTGCAAATTCATTTGTGTACATATTTTAATGTAGATTTCTAATGTCTTTGAGAAAACAAAGGCATGTCCTGCTTCAACAATGATATAGTCTTTTAAAAAAGAATTTTATGGGGCTGGGGATATGGCCTAGTGGCAAGAGTGCCTGCCTCGGATACACGAGGCCCTAGGTTCGATTCCCCAGCACCACATATACAGAAAACGGCCAGAAGCGGCGCTGTGGCTCAAGTGGCAGAGTGCTAGCCTTGAGCTGGAAGAAGCCAGGGACAGTGCTCAGGCCCTGAGTCCAAGGCCCAGGACTGGCAAAAAAAAAAAAAAAAGAATTTTATCATTTAAACATGCTTTTTAAAATATTCTCATATTGAAGATAAATCTTCTGTAACTATCTTTCATATTCTCCAAATGGTAGAACTTTTTAAATAAGATAATTCATATAAAAATATAATAATTAAATGTAAGAAGATAAATGTCTTTTCAATATTGAAGTAGAATTTTAAACGCATAAGTGATTACAGTCTCTGAGGCTGCCATTGATCAAAAACAATGAAAAAAACATGATTTTTATACTTAAGAATGCACTGCATTGGTCAATGGAACTTTGGGTTGTATCACAAAACAAGCTCTGAGCAACTTAGGAATGACCAAAACTGTGCAAATAGAGAGGGAAGTTTCACTGTGAGTTTAAAGTGGAAATCTTATACTTGTTTGAAACCCAAGTATCTAAGAAAATATATTTTCCCTTCATATCCACTTCTACTTCTTCTGTTCAGTATTATGAATTCTATAACTATCCAAAGAAGGTTTTATTCAAAGTTTCAGAAATGTTTGCAGTGTTTCAAACATATTTGTAGCCTTTCCTTCTTGGGTATGATCCTTCTATAAACAAATGTGAATACAAAAAATGCACATAGATTTTTAAGTCTGTGTTGGCATAAAACCAATGAAGTGTTTCAACACCCCCAAATACAAGTAAAAAATATATGCTATGTTTTGACTATATACCCCTGAATTTGAATGTCTGCCTCAAAGGTAGCAATGTTGGAGTGGGTCCTACTGTAAATGTTTGGGTTATGGGCATTGTGTCCTCATAAATTGATTCAAACCATCAAACGGAGTTGCTTTAGTTGTCATTGTCGTGGGATTTGATTGGGTTTCCTGGAGAGACAGTTGACCACAAGAAACTGCCCTTTGTTTCTCATGTCTTAACTCAGGTTGCTTCCACTTCCACTTCTCTTTTATGAGTTGAAAAAGCATATGACCTTCCCTAGGTTTAGTTGCCAAATCTTGAGCCGTCTAGCCTCACTAACTGTGAGCCAAAACAAACATTTTTTTTTCCATACAAATTATCTAGTCTCAGATGTTGTGATATAGAATAGAAAGTTAGAGGAAGCCATTTCAGATTTTTGCTATAATCAGATGGTGATTTGTTGGGAAGACAAAAGTGTTGAGACAGTTTGATCCACATGAAACACTGAGGAGGGCCCTGTAACTAATGCCTCCGATTGTGGTCAACTGAAGTATGGGAAGGCAAGATAAGCCATCCTGTGAAATAATACAAAGACATTTACATAATTTATCTTTAAATTCCTGTGCTGACATTAAAATAGCACTGTATTTTCCTACTAATGATCCAAGACGGGAGCCTTGAACTTCAGATCTCTTTTCATTTCATCAATCCTGAATGGAAATAAAGCACAGCTGGTCAATCTCTATTCAATAGCATGACAACCCTTCAGACTTTGTGAGCCTCTGATTGCTTTTATAGATGACATAAAATATTCAAACAGAAATATTTCAAGCACTAAGGGAAAATGGTCATTCTGTTAGACAGGAGTTTCTCTGAGCAAAGCTACTGGAACTTGGGGCTAGACCTCTGTTTGTTCAGGAAAGCTGTCTGTGCATTGTAGAGTGTTTAGATGTGTCCCTAATGCTTATACTAACTCCATTTTTTGGCAAGGAGAATTGTCTTCAGATATGGTCAAAAGTCTTCCAGAAAGCAAAATTCTCCCAGGTTTTACTTAGGACCACTGTGCTATTGCTTGAAGGAAGAATGCCAGTCACAATATTGGCAGAAGTTGTGTTTTGTTGTGATCACAGATGTCATGACTTTATGACTCTTATATACCCAATATGAGACTGCATTTATCAAGATGTGGAAGCACAACAGTGGTTACCACGCTGCTGTTTCCATAGCTAAAAATCAGACTTCTTGCTCTGAGGTAGTCTCTGTACCCTCTCCAGGTACAGTGATTGTATCAGTACCTCCAACACATCTTAACACTGGGACTCAAAGGTTTCAGTTTTGTGCCAAAGTGAATGAAAAATAGGAACAATGGTCTCACACATCACATCCCAGTACACTTTGAGAATTGTACATTTATTCCTAGGAACGTGTCAACATATCCTAAATCCTCATATTTGAGATGGATTTTGCAACCCCATCACCATCTTCATTATTTTAGTAATATTTTGTCAGCACTGAGATATAACACTCATATAGTGTCACATTAATAAATGAATCGAGGGAGATTGGCCTTTGTTGAATCCTTCCAATTGTTTGTCTCACATGTGTTATATCAGCTTATTCTATCTCCCATAGTTTTAAATTATTATTTCAATTTCATTAAAGATGAAGGCATTGGAGTTGGGTGCTGATATCTGTAATCCTAGCTTCTCATGAGGCTGAGATCTGAGGATTGTAGGTCCAATTAACCACCAGAAAAGTGTAAGTGGAGCTGTGGCTTAGAGTAATAGAGCACTAACCTCGAGCAAAATAGCTCAGGAGAGTGCCCAGGCCTCAAGACTGGCACACAGTTCCCCCCTCTCTCTCCCTCCTTCCGCCAACCCCCTTCCTTTGTCCCTCCCCCCCACACACACACACTCATACCCACACAAAGTTGGAGACATTGAGATTTCATGGGCATCAGTGAGATGTCCAAAATGAGACTACAGGAAATGGCTAAGCTATGAGTCTATCATAGTGTTCCACTATTTCATAAGGTTTAATCTGCTTTGTTTTTCAAAAAAAAGTCCAATATGTAAAAAAAAAATGGAAGGGTCTTGTTTGTGAAGAAAAATACTACATGAGATAACATTTTAACTACTTTGCCTATATGAAATAGTTTCAAAAATATCAAAAGAGCATTTACAGGTCTGAATGCTATGATAATGAGCACACATTTAAGAACTGAAATTGAGATCCATTTAAAACAGAAAATGAATTCTTAGCCAAAATATGTACTCCTGGAAAATAAAAAAGGAACAACCAAAAAGCATTGGAACTAAATCACTTCCTGAGCCATAATGAGCTTAGGTTTTTAATCAGACTAATGAGAAAAGATCTGTAATTCAGCCTGGCTCATGAGTCATACCATAAAGTTTCTCCCTACAGTTTCATGGCAGGCCTTGATGTATCATTCATTAGATACTAGAGAAGTAACATTTTCAAGAACACAATGAACTGAAGCCTGAGAGAGAAAACAATGAGAAAGCAGCCCTGGTCCTCCCTTCCACCATGCCCTTTGCTTCTTCTGTCAACATATTATCATTCCCTCTTAGCTGAACAGTGATTGCAACCTCTGGTCTATATTGATTTGATGACTCATTGATAATCTGGAAATTGTGTGTGTGTGTGTTTTTTTTAATGACCTATGTTATAAAAGTGTGGGGTCTTAGGGAAATTCCACTGTGGTACAAACAAAGACATGCATTCAACCAACTCTCAGCTTAGGTGACCACCTTGGATCCCTATAAAATCAAGGATGTAGGTGTTTAAAAATCCACTGAAAGGTCTGTCCAGTATAATCTCAATTTTAAATATTTATGATCTGAGATGGTTAAAGTACAGTGGCAGTTGTCTGCATGTTAAAATTCTGCACTCATTCATTTGCAAATATAAAACTAAGAAGATACAAGTGATCCTGGAAGCCACCACGGATCAAGAGGACTCAGAAGATCACCTAGAGAATGAACCACTGGGTGGGAAGATACCTTCCAAATCAAAGAAAAGTAAAATACTAAAAGGATCTTAGCCGAGGAAAGAGGGTCTGGCCCAATAGCAACCACCCACCAGAGATAGGCCAGAAGCAATCAGTGCCCTCTTCTCTCCTTGGTTTTAATACCTTTGTGACCCACTCTGTCACTGTTAGGAAAGAACAAGTGGATGCAAGGAAATAGAGGAGACAGAGACATCAAAAGATTATGTCAGACATTAATCATCTATCCAGAGAGCCACCAAGTAGCCCCAAGCAGAGCCAGAAGTATAAGGAGCACTGATAGTTGAGGGTCTAAGGATAGCAAAATGAAGACCCTCTTAGGTTGTAAAAGCAGGCAGCTACCACAGACAGTTTCACTAGGCACAATGTACACTTTTAGAAAGGGCCAAAAATGAGTTTTTGTTTGTTTGAGAACTGGCCTCAGGATTGTGGAGGGTCACTGGGCCATCTAGGCTATGAGGTTATGAGAAGAATCCAGGTTCGCATTATTTAATTCTGTAAATCTCTGAGCCTGTGGAATTTTGCTCTGTTTTTACAGAATTGCATCTGAACAGATGTTAGGCAACTACTGATGAATGTGTACTTAAAGTTGTGGTTTCACATACCTGTTGGCATCTTTTTCTGTCTTGGCTCTAAAAGTACTCATAGACTTCTCCCTATCCAACCCCTTTGAGGAAGATACTTTTTCCAGTTCTTCTAAAAAATCACAATTGTATACATAAAAGTAACATGCCTAATCTCTTGTGGCCCACAAAATTGCCTAAGACTAGAGTGATCAGTGAAATAGACACAATGTCATTATTCTTTTTGGCTGATTAATACTTCATATATGTATATGCCACCATTTCTTTATCTGTTGATCTGTGGATGAGCACCAAGGGTGATAGCAAGGTTTGTCTGTTGTGAATAGTCTTACTATACGCATGGAGGCAGATACAGACCCAGGAATGTAGCCTTGTATGAAAGTAACATATTGAAATTCCATTGTACAATTAAATTGGTAGCCCTAGTTTTAATTCTTTAAAGAACTTTTCGTGTTAATTTCCAAAATGAAAGAACTAACAGTTGTAAGACTTCCCTCTTTCCTCCAATTCTTGTTTTCAACCTTTTCTTCCGAAACCCTCCTTCAGGACAGTAAGCCTAACTGCAGTTACAGTCATAACCATTAGGGAGCAGCAAACTACAAAGGAGTATCTCAGGATCCTGGAAAAGGCTCAATAAGAGTGGAGCTAAGGCAAGAACCTGATCTACCTGCTCCTCTGAGGAATTCCTGACTTCAAACTTCTCTGATATCTCAAAAGTCAGTATGGAACAGTGGAAAGTAACTACTCATAAAAGACAGAGAAATAGTCCATAAATACTTTTTCAATTGCTTGATCCATATCTCTGAACCTTGGTTTCCATTGTTTACACATTAGTTTCAGGATATCAACTGAATAAGTTCTCAAGACTGTTCATATGCAAAATAGCATAGTAGCTGATATGAAAGTATTTTAGTGAGATGCCTTTTTTTTTCTGGCACTGGGTCTTGAACTCAGAGCCTGGGAGCTATCCTTTAGCTTCTTCATGCAAGGTTAGCACTCTACCACTTAAGCCACAGCATCACTTCTGGCTTTTTTGGTTATTAATTCTCTGCCTGTATTGGCTTTTAACCTTAATCCTCAAATCTATGCTTCCCAGTAGCAAGGTTTACAGTCATTAGACACTTATGCCTAGTGAGTATTGCTTCCTCTCACCTTCCCCTTTTCATTTTACTATCACACATAATGAATTTATCCAGTCTTCCATTGCAGACCACATTGACTCAATTAAACAACATAGAGCCACATATAAATACTCATTAGTAGGGTAAACCTCCTTTCCCAGCCCTTGTCCCAAGAGGCTTTGAAACTCCTCCACCATTAACTCTGGCTACCTCGTGACCTATCAGTTGACAATCTTAGTTTAGACATAGAGTAAGTGACCACCATGACAGGATGGTTGTAATGTGGCCTCAGATATACCCATCTCTTGTTATTTAGGATCCAATGAAATGTTTTCCCTCATAGCTACTTGTTTTAACCCAATACATCACAAAAACATGGAAGGAATTTAATATTTCTTAATGAATTTGGTCTCCATAGCTGATTCCCTATCTCTCTGTATTGTTAGTTTTTTTGGCATATCAGAGGGGTCTTTGGGGTTGTTTCTTGCCAAAAGCCAGCAAATTAAAGATGGCCATGGAACAGACTCTATGACACTGAATATCCCCATCAAGTCTAGAAGTAAACATGAAAATAGACTTTTTTCCAGCTCAGCCTGCAGTGAGTAGCCTTGATTACAGTTTGGCAAGAGACCTCAAAGAAAATGACCAAGAAAATCTAGATCCTAGAACATAGGTTCCTGTTTTGCAGAAACTGTAGATAATGAATTTGTTCTCTTAAGTTGCAAACATGTTCTAGCTAATTAGATGAGCAGTAATAGAATCTACTACAAAGAGAGAGAGATGATTGAGTGATCTGAGTTTAAGTAGAGCCACAACATGCAGAGTCTCGTGGACCAGAGCTAAGAAACTGAGACTTCATTCTTGATGCAATAATACACCAGAAAGGATTCCCTTTTCAGTACAAGAATGATTTGCTGTGAATTATGCTTTAGGAAGACTTCAATGGCGGCTTTCAGATGATTGGACTCTGAGACTGTTTCCGTGATACTTTGCATAATTTCTTTCCAAGACTAAAATTGTTTACTTTTAGATGTAACACAAGTACATTTTCTCTACAATCTCTTCAGTCAGAATCATGAATAAAACAACTTGGTTCTCCTTGGAATTTCAGGAGCAAAAATTTCAGCTTGGATGTTGTTGTTTTTTTTTTTCAATTAAATGTCCTTTTTATGGCAAATGTAGTTTCACTTGTAGATAACATAATATAGAATGATCTCAAATGTGCTTGATTCAATTTCTCCCAATGGTAACAGCTTGGATAATTAAAATTCAACATCATCAATAGGAAACTGGCAGTGGGTGCAATCAGATTTTACTAGATTTACATGCATTTACTTCTGTGTGTGTGTGTGTGTGTGTGTGTGTGTGTGTGCACGCAAATTGTGCTGCTCTGCTCAGTTTGCTCTCAAACCACAAACTCTTGAATTTCACTTCCCAAATAGCTAAGATTACATGCTTGAAACACTGTACTTAGCTCAGATCTTCAATAAACCAAAGCTGAATATGTTCAAGTTTTAAAACTTTTCCTTTTATTAGCTATGTATTTCTGTCTAGGTTGAGCTACTTGTCTAGGTCAAACTTTCAAAAAATTACACTCAGTTTTCTAAAAGTTTTCTTAGTTTCTCATTTTACATTGCAGTTAATTTTACATAAAATATAAGAGTGAGGTTTATTTTTGTCTATGCATGGTCAGTTGCTAGAGACATCAATTTATGCTGAAAAGTCTGCCCTTTTCCAATTATACTCAGCATCTTCTTTATAAGAAAGTCAATGGGCAGAGACACACACATTTAAAAAATAAAATAAAATTCCGATCTTAGACTATATGCAAAAATTATTTCCAAATGGATGTTATATCCGAATGTAATTTTAAAATTATATTATGTGTTATCTAATCTAGTGATTTGCTTGACATTATCATTAACAGTTAATAAATAAAACATATTTAAAGTGCTTTGATCAAATCTTTTTCTATAGGAGAAAGTGTACCTATTTTACACTGTGTGTTTTCTGCTTCTCTTAATTTACATTAAAAAGTAAAATACTAAAATTTCTACCTCAATCCTATTTGACATGTCTCAAGTGAGAATTATAATATACCTTGCTAAATGGACTAATTATATGGGTGGCTGTGTCATTTTTCTATTTCACTCTATTTGGAAAAAACTGTATCTTTTAAAACTTTTAGCTGTATTGATGACACTTTGGATTTTGCCCTTTATGATAATCTGAAATATGATAAAATTTGTGATTGGTTTTTGGTATTATTCCAAGTATTTTTAATTAAACCTTGCTGTTCCAAAACCCCACAGCATACTGGTTTGTAATCTTTTGGAAAAATGCCCAGGAGAGAAACTCCTGGATCATACGGTAGTTCTATGATTAATTTTTTACGGAACTTCCATATTGTTTTCCAGAGTGGTCACACATTTATCTTCCCATCAACAATATATTAGGGCTCTCTTTTAGCCACATCTTCATCAGCTTCCATTATCATTTGTTTTCTTGATAATGGTCATTCTTAAAGTCACCATCACAAAAATATACAATGTAACGCTTTTCATCATAGCCTAAGTATGGAATCACCTAAATTCTACTCAGTAGATAGATGGAAGGAGAAAACATGGTATGTGTGTGTGTGTATATATATATATATATATATATATATATATATATATATGTACATATGTATATACATATATATACACACACACATTGTGATTTTACTCATTTGTTAGAAAGAATGGTATTGTACCATTTGTAAAGAAATGGAAAGACTTGGGAAAAATACGTTAAATGAAGTAAGTCAAACCCAGAGAGACAAAGGATTCATGTATTCTCTTGATTTAGCTTATACACTACTAGTAAATAAGTTGGGTGGTATGCAAGCATATAAAGATGCATTAACTTAAATATAGTAAATTCAAAGGAAGACTCAAATAGTCTAATTTCTTAGAATATCAAAGTCAAAGTTCAACAGGATAAACACAAAGAAGTGAATATTTACAAAGATAAAATGGGGTCAAGGGGAAGGAATAGAGAAATGAAGAGAGAAATGGGAGAAACTGAAGCCAAGAATTCAGTGTATACCTTACAAAATTAAGAGTGAATGAAAGGGTGGTTAGGGAAGTATAGGTGAGAATATTGAAAGGAGTGACATTGATCAAGATGTATTCATAAACTGCTTTGTTAAGTGGCAACTCCATTGTACAACAACTTAAAATAACAAAAAAGTAATAGTATCACCAGGATCCTTCTTAAATGTGTAGTTTTCTTGAACTGATTGTATTAAGATCTGAGTGCAAGCTAGATCTCTGTCAGTTCTGAGAACATTATGGTTCATAAAACACCAAAACGCAATGTGTGAGCTTTCTATTTATCTTGCAAGCTATGTCGTTTGCCATGCAGAATCTCTGCAGTTTGATACAATCCTATTTGTCCAATCTTTTTTGGATTTGCTGTTGTTCTGGGCCTTTAAGAAAGTTTTGACCTGTTTATCCTATTCCTCCCCATAATGTTACCAGGGTATCTGCTTTTACCTCCAAATCTTTGATACATTTGGAATGATTCTGGTGCAGAGTGATATATAAGAATCTAGCTTTAGTTTATTACAAGTGTTTAACCAATTTTGTCTGCATCATTTGTTGAAGAGGCTATCTTTCTTACATCCTATATTTTTAGCTCCTTCATCAAAGATTGAGTAGGCATAGTTCTGCAGGTTCATTCCTGGGTCTTCAGTTTTATTCCATTTGTCCTCTGGCATATTCTTCTTTTAAATTTCTAAACATTTTTATTTCAAATCTCTTTTCACCTCTCCCCCAAAAGTCATGGGTCAGTACAGCAATCATAAAAAGGAGCTACAAACACAAGAGCCAAAGGTCTGCTGCACTGACACAAAAACCCGGGAATTGTACATAGGATTTCCAAACAGGACCTGCAGCAGCTACTAATGTCCCTTTACAAGAGCCTATTAATACAGTGTGTGTGTGTGTGTGTGTATATATATATATATATATATATATATATATATATATCCTGCAAGTCTCTCTCTCTATATATATATATATAATATATAATATATATATTAGCCTGCAAGTCTATTTTAACCATTTAGTCATTTTTTATGATTTATGAAAATAAATTATACAGCAACTATTTTACTAAATTAAGCACAAAAGAGGAGAGGAGAGGACAACTAAATGGGAAGACAAGAGCCAAGCCACACTTTGGCTTGGACTGGAGGGCAGCAGTGGCTAATTGGGACAGAGTGGTTGCAGTGAGTGTGCCTCCCCTTCTAGTTAAGAACTGGCAACCACACTGAACTCAAGCATATCCTTGTGCTTTTATCACATTGTTTTTATTACTATAGTTTTGTAATAGTGTTTGAAGTTTGGTATTGATATTCCTCCAGCACTGTTCTTCCTGCTTAGGACTGTTGTTACTCTGGCTGTACAACAGACAAGGGCCTCATATCTAAAATATACATAGAACTAAAAAAGAATTAAGGTACCCCAAAACAAATCCTGAAAGAATCAACTGCCCCATTAATATACTAAAGCCCTAAAAAGAGACTTCTCTGAAGAGGACACAAGGATGGCCCAAGAGACACATGAAGAAGTGCTCAACATCATTGCCCATAAAAGAAATAGAAATCAAAACAACATTGAGATTCCACCTCACCCCAGTAAGAATGTCCATTATCAAGAAAACTAATAACAGACACTGGAGGGGATGTGGCCAAAAGGAAACCCTATAACAGTTGGTCGGAGTGTAAACTTGTTCAACAACTCTAGGAAGCAGTATGGAGGTTCCTTAGAAGGCTAAACATAGAGGTCCTCTTTGACCCAGCAGTCCCGCTTTTGGCATTTACCCAAAAGATTATAAACAAGACCATACTAAAGCCACCAACCAGCACAACTGTGTTCATTGCAGCACAATTTTCCATTGCTAAAATATGGAACCATCAGAGATAACCCTCAGTAAATAAGTGGATCAAGAAAATGTGAGGGCTGGGGATATAGCCTAGTGGCAAGAGTGCCTGCCTCGGATACACGAGGCCCTAGGTTCGATTCCCCAGCACCACATATACAGAAAACGGCCAGAAGCGGCGCTGTGGCTCAAGTGGCAGAGTGCTAGCCTTGAGCGGGAAGAAGCCAGGGACAGTGCTCAGGCCCTGAGTCCAAGGCTCAGGACTGGCCAAAAAAAAAAAAAGAAAATGTGGTTCATATGCACAATGGAATTCTATGCCTCTATCAGAAAGAATGATACTGCCCCATTCATAAGGAAATGGAAAGACTTGGAAAAAATCATACTAAATGAAGTGAGCCGGACCCAAAGAAACATAGACTCTATGGTTTTCCCCATTGGTAATAATTTAGTACACATCTAGGATAGTCCTAGCAGATAATCACAATAGCCCAATACTATGTACATATGAACACATAAGATAATGCTAAGCAAAATGAATTCTTATGGAAATGAGGGTTTACCATTGCCATTGTTATTTTCAACTTACCATGTGAAATTATGTCATTTTCTTTTGTTTTTCTTCCCCAGGGTTTTACCCCTGATTTCTCTGTTACTGATTTCAGTGCCCTAGGTATTGTATATACATTTTTTGGAACTATGGAAGGGAAGCTCAACATCAAAATGAAGAGACAAAAGGTAAAAGGCTAACCATTCTTACAAAACTATACGCTGTAATTCAAATGTACAACTCCTGTGAGAGGGAGGGAAATAGGGAGGGGGAAGGAGGGAGAACATTGAGGGAGGAGGTAACAAGTTGGATAAGGAATGTACTTACTGCCATATGTATGAAACTGTAATCCTTCTGTACATCACTTTGAAAATAAATTTAAAACAAACAAAACACCAAGACAGAGACAGATTCGTGGAATCATGAAGGTTTTTACAGAAAAGACAACAGTATTAAAGACCAATGGTAAAACATTCAGAAAATACCAGGTTGCAAAAAATTTTAGGAAACTTCATTCACTTCAGACTCATGAGCATTCTTTCATATATTTTCACTTTAGAACAAATGGTGATACTATGGTAAATGCCTTTGACTCTAATCCTCTTTTCAGAAGAATAACATATGCTATAGAATGACTTCAGAAAATCATCTTATGTAAGAATTAAGTTTTCCAGTGAGATTGAATCATGATTTTTTATATGAAATTTAAACTTATAAGAGCTGCCACCCAATCCAAATTTTATCGCAGATAACAGGTTCAGTAACTTACAAGAGATCATGATTTTGGCTATGTACTCATTCTGCCTCTTTAGAAATGAACCATTCTTTAACTTTAGGAGTTGGCATGATCATCAGAGTTTCTAATGACCATTGTCTTCTTGATGGAAGGCTGTGAATAGAGTACAAGTTATATAAATATAAGGAATGATTAATTTTGAGTATTGATCACTTGAGTATAACTCGAAATGGGTCTCTCTAAATATGATAACAAACGATCAACATCTGATAGCAAGGCGAATAAAAGAGAGTTTATTGGATAATAATGAAGTTTCTTGAAGAAGAAGCCACAAGGCAGTGTGTTTATTAGTGTTCTTGCTTTATGAACTTGCTGTGTGAATTTCAGTAAGGCAGTTAATATCTAGAATCCTCAGTTTCCTCTTGTATATCAAAAAATAGTGACGAGGTGCTGGTGCCTTTTACCTGTAATCTTAGCCACTTAGGAAGCTGAGATCTGAAGGTTATGTTTCAAAGTTAGCCAAGGAAATTCTAGAAGACTCTTACGTCTAATTAACCACTGAAAAGCCAGAAGTGGAGCTGTGGTTCAAGTGATAGAGAGCTAGCCTTGAACAGAAAAGGTCAGGGATAGAGCCCAAGCACTCAGTTCAATCTCCAGCACTCTTTTTTTCTCTTTCTCTCTTCCTCTCTCTCCCTCCCTCTCTCTCTCCCTCTCTCTCTCCATAGCTCTCTCTCTTTCTCTCTCTCTCTCTCTCTCTTTCTATCTCTCTCTCTCTCAAGTTAGTAAGTAATAGATTGTGAGCACAATTTCAGAATGAAAGAAACTTAGGGCTGGATTCTGAGTCAACTTTATTTGTTATGTGATCCTGGACAAATTATTTGATGTCAAACTCAAATCCTCATGGGAGTATTATAAGGATGAGACACTATATAAGAAGTTAGTATGCTCAAAAACTAGTAATTTTTATCATTTGGGGATGTAATTAATAATGATTAAAGAAGTAAATGTCTTGGAATCAGACTGACTTAGTTTCAATCACTAATTAGTTTCAATTACTAATTACTGGTTGAATATTGGACAAATAACTCAAATATTCAGAGCCTCGGTTCTTTAATCTTTAAATGGTAATAAAGTATGTCCATGGCTTCTAGTGGTAAACACTTAAAAATGAAGGCAAATAAAAATTTATTTGGATCCAGACATTTATTAAGAACTAAAGACATGCTAGGGATACTATTGAGTAAAAGTATTCAATTAGGACTAGGCCATTTCCGGTAGATCAGTGTGAGGAGGTTTATAAAGTTGTAATGCCTTAGATATAAATCCTTGTACATGTTTTTTTTCTGCTTAAAAGATGAACAAAAATATATGAAAGAAACAGATGCTAAAACTTATAATCAACAAATTTCAATAGGCTACTATATATAAGACACATTGATAGTGCATGAACTGTAATGAGCAATTGCTTTTTATTTATGAAATTGAACTGTTACCAATTTACCCTTGAGGTTAATTTTTTGAGGAGTCTACTCCTCCTACATTTCTTATCGTTGATTTTTGTTTGTAATTTTGAATAGGTTTTTCTTTCCTGATTAAGAAATGTATGTTTCTCTTTTACACAAAACTTAGATTTCCAAACTGAATTTATACAAAAACAGATAAAGTCCCTGAACATTCCTGAAAAGTTACCATTGAACTATCAATACTTAGTAGAAAAAAGCACTTTCTTAAGGGTTAAAGGGAAGAAAAAAGAGAGAGAGAGAGAGCGAAAAGGTAATCAGATGCTTAGGATTTGGAAACAATATACAGAAAACTATTCTGGGAGGGGGGGCAGAGGGGGGGAAATCCCAGGAAAATGAAAACTGTATCTAATAAATTTTTGCCAAAAAAGACGTTTATGTGGATAATAACTTAAGGTCTTGTGGCTTCATTTTTCAGTTTTTTGCTCACCAAAATATTATCTGGGGCATATGGAATGCCCAGAAACATATGTTCTCTTCTACATAAGTCTACTTTTTCTTCCAAAATAGGTAGCTCTTAGATAAATAATTCCATGTCATTATGAAAGTACAGAAGTCCTTTGGACACTGATTTTAAATCTTTTATTTCTACTGACCCCTAATTATTTTAATAGGAACTTTAAGACATAAGAATCAGTCCTTGTTAGAAAAATAAAAGCAAAACTTCAAAATACATAGCTTTTATTGTATGATGTATCTATGGTTACCAAATAAAACTCTTATATGACCAGTAATATTTGAATTTCAAGTAAAAATGTTTTTACTCTAAAGCAATCACATATACTGCAAAAGATATATGCTATATGTACACACATTTATATAAAACCATGAATATATGTGTATTTATCTGAATCTAACACATAGTATCATGTATTTTATTTTCTAAATCTATAAGCTTAAGTTCCAGCAGACTTGAAATATATTATTTTATATTTTACTCTACAACTATGACTAACTTAAGAGGGCAGTACATGTATCTTCTTCATGCATTATTCCTTCTAGACTTTGGTGCACAACCTGAAATATTTTCAATTACATATAGATGCATGTGTACATTGAAGTGGAATCAATGTAAAGTTCTTTTTTTTTTCTTTTTATTGCCAAGATGATGTACAGAGGGGTTATAGTTACATGCTTAAGGTAATGAACACATATCCATTTCTTGTCATACCTGTTATCCTCTTCCTCATTTTTCTCCCTCCTTCCCTCTCCCGAGCCCACGACATCCCCCTTGCTTTCTTCATTATTTTTTCAAAAACCAAAAAAAGAAAATTGTCCTTGATGTTCATTGTCACTCTAGAATATACTGCTTATGTCCTTTATGATTATTAACTGTAAAACAATTCCTTCCAGATCGGATGATATATATATATAAATATATATAAATATATTTAAATATAAATAAATATAAATATATATAAATATATAAATATATAAATATATAAATATATATAAATATATAAATATATATTATAAATATATAAATATATATATAAATATATATATATATTTCTTTTTGCTCAGTGTAATCTGTTCCTTTCTTTTCTCTATTTTTTCTCCCCTCCCTGCTGCCCTTGAGTTACTTAGTTTGTTCTCATCAGTGTTAATTGCAACTGTTGAGCCCTTTCTACTGAAATTTTCCCCCATTTTCCATTCATTCTATAAAGTTTTTTTTCTCTTTTTTTAAAATTTTTACTGTCAAACTGATGTACAGAGAGGTTACAGTTTCATACTTTAGGCATTGGGATACATTTCTTGTACTGTTTGTTACCTCCTCCCTCATTCCCCTCTCTCCCCTCCCCTTCTCCCTTTCCGCCCATGAGTAGTTCAGTTGATTTACAGCAAACAATTTTGCAAGTATTGCTTTTGTAGTTGTTTGTCTTTTTAACCTGTGTCTCTCGATTTTGGTATTCCCTTTCAGTTTCCTAGTTCTAATACCAATGTACACAGTTTCCAATGTACTCAGATAAGATACAGAGATAGTGCAGGTACAACCACAGGAAGGGGATACAAGAGGATCATCAATAATAGAAGCTACGGTTTCACATCGCATGTTGAAAGTAATTACAAAAGTGATATAACAGTCGTTTCCATAACATGGAGTTCATTTCACTTAGCATCATCTTATGTGTTATGTGCTAATTATTCCCTATGAGGGAGACCATAGAGTCCAGGTTTCTTTGTGTCTGGCTCACTTCACTTAGTATAATTTTTTCCAAGTCCTTCCATTTCCTTACCAATGGGGCAATGTCATTCGTTCTGATAGAGGCATAACATTCCATTGTGTATATGTACCACATTTTCCTGATCGATTTGTCTACTGAGGGGCATCTGGGTTGGTTCCAGATTCTAGCTATGACAAATTGTGCTGTGATGAACGTTGTTGTGCTTGTGGCTTTAGTGTGTTCTTGTTTGTGGTCTTTTGGGTAGATGCCCAAAAGTGGGGCTGCTGGGTCATAGGGGAGCTCAATGTTTAGCCTTCTGAGGCATCTCCATACTGCTTTCCAGAGTGGCTGAATGGGACTGCATCAAACTGCAGAGCTTCTGCAGGGCAAAGAACACAGCTTGCAAGATAAACAGAAAGCCCACAGATTGGGAAAAGATCTTTACCGGCCATACAATTGGCAAAGGCCTCATATCTAAAATATATGCAGATCTAAAATAATTAAATTCCTCCAAAACAAAACTACAAAGAACCAATAGCCCCCTCAACAAGTGGGCTAAAGACTTAAAAAGAGACATCTCTGATGAGGAAATAAGAATGGCCAAGAGCGGTTCCCGAGGAAGACGGCGGAGGAGCAGCTGAGCCCTTGCAGAGCTGCCTCCGATATCATAGTTTTCTCACCCCATAGAAACTGTTTCTCCGAGAAAGACAGCCAAAGTAAGTTCTAACAGTACAGGGATTCTGAACAGGAAGGAAAAATTGACTTTGCTGGTCTGAAAACACAGATTTGAGCTCCAGGCGGTGTCCCACCACCACGCCAGTGCCGGCTCCGGCACAGTGCCGGGCACAGCCCCCCCCCCCACCCGCACTCCGCACAGCTAAAGCGAGAAATACTCCAGACGTCAGCTGAACACGGACGACCTGACATCGCAGAGACAGCGTGAGTACCCCACAAAAAAATTATTCTCGCTTGTGCCCACAGTCCAGCTTCTGGAAGGCATCCCTGCCCCGACCGCCAGAGCAAAGCGCCACCTTTGCTACTGGCATAGGGTCAGACCAGACTGGAACTGAAGCAGGCCTGGGGAAAGCGAGGTCAAAAAAGCCATCTTTGAAAAGGGCAGGAGGGGCGGAATCAGTGAGAACCAGCTCCGCCCAGAAGAACGCCCCCTGCCCTGGCGGGAGGCGAGTCCAGGGCTTAGCCAGAGGTGCCCCGCCCTGCCCGCTGGAATTTCTAAACTTAAAGCAAAAGCTGCCAGCAGCTACCAGGGGCACGGAAACAACAGACGGAGGAACAAACAGTTCCGGGGACAGCTAAACGGTCCCGTCACAGAGGAAGCTAATTCCCAGCCCAAAACAGAGCTGCATTCCATAGCCACCTATGCCAAGGAGGCCACCTCCCTCAGGCAAGCAACTCTCAGTGGAGCAAAACAGGCCAGAGGCGCCCCGCCCTGCTGAGTTCACAGCCTAGTCAAGTCCAGGCATCAAAGGCAGCGGCCCCACAGCAGACAGAGGAGCCACAGTTCCTGAGACTGCTCATGTGCCCATCGACAGAGGACGCCCAAGGCCTGCCTGCAAGCTGTGCGAACCTCAGAGACCCACGATTGCACCAACAGGGGAGAAGGTCAGAACAGAACCACCCCTTGCCAACTGAAATCAAGTCAAACCAGCCAATCAGGAAAATAGACTGCAGTCCATTGCAGGGAAACCAGAGGCTGGTTTCTTTTTCTTTTCAAACATTTTTAAAATTTTTTTTTAATTTTATTTTTAATTTTTTCACACCTGAAACATCATTGGTTGTTTTTTTGGTTTTTTTTTGGTTTGTTTGTTTTTTGTTTGTTTGTTTTCCATTTTTACTGGTTTGTTTTATCAAGTTTTTTTGGTGTTTGTTTATTTGTTTGGGTTGTTCCTTTTCTGTTATTTTACTTTTTATTTACTAATGCTTCCTTTTTAAATAATTTTTCTCTGTTTTGTGTATCTGTCTTCCAGTGTTTTTACTTCATTTCTCTCGTTGCGTCCTCTTCCTTTAAAAATTACTTTCCTATAAATAACACCTCCACCCTTTTCTGCTAACTCTCCAGTGTCTGTCATTTTAACATTGTTCTTTCTACTGATTCTACTCTTCTCCACATTTCCACGTCACTGAAACTAAACCAAAATCACCACCCCACCCCTCAATACATTTTACTCTATTCTCTTTACTACCTCCAACTTACCCTCCTCACTTACTGCCTGGACCTCCAGGTTCCATTGACTCCTGGTTATTGGATAGAGGGTATCCCAGCTTAATACGAGTTAATCAAAGGGGTTCATAGAGAAAGCCAGTCCTAAAAGAACTTAATATAAAAACAAGAATTGCATATAGGGTTGTAACAGTAAATAAGTAACTACTGAGTACAGGGCCCAGGATCGGTTGTTATATTGAAATTGTATTCTTTAGGAAAACCAAATCTAACTTTATAGACAGGTATACAAGTTATCTGTATATAATTGGGAAATTGTAAGATTTACTCAACAGTGCTTGGTAAGGGCTGCTTTGGGTCTTAAACGGTGCTCACAGGTGCTGGTAGACTGGCATTCCCAATTCAAATGGGCAGAAGAAACACAAGAAAGATGGCAAACAATGAAGTTTTATCCCCCACTCAAAACAAGCAGGAAGCAGAGCAGTCAATCAAAAACATAGAAGAAAACCCCCAAAAGGCTCTACAAAGTCTACTGATAAACATGATAAATGAAAAGTTTGAATCTCTTCAGTCAATTATGTTAGAGCGTGAGGAGGCAAAGCAAAAATTAATGGAGAATTTCATGGCATCCACAAATAGAAAGATAAATGAGCTTCAAGGGTCAAAGGAAAAGATAGCTACCCAGCTTAAAGATTTGAGAGACAACACTCAAAACCAAAGTAATGAAGTTAATGAAGTAAAGAAGTCCATACAGGACCTAAGAAATGACATGGAAATCATCAGGAAAGACCAGTCAGAAGGAAAAGAGATTCGAAATCAAGTAGCTAGCCTACAGTCCCGACTAACTGAAGCAGAGGATTGAATCTCAGGAGCTGAAGATTCCTTAGATTCTATGGAGAAAGATCAAAAATCAATACAAATCCAGTCCAAGCGACAAAACAGATCGCTACAGGAGATTCAAGACACGATCAGGAAGCCCAATTTAAGGATAATAGGTATTGACGAAAACTTGGAGAAAGAGGTTAATGGGATAGGCAACCTATTTAACAGAATATTAGCTGAGAACTTCCCAAACATCCAGAAGGAAAGGCCTATACAGATACAAGAAGCATTTAGAACCCCAAATCGACCAGACCAGAATAGGACTGCCCACCGACACAGTGTGATTAAAACAGCTTCAGCAGAGTGCAAGGAAAAAATACTCAAAGCTGTTAGGGAAAAGAAAACAATCACATATAAAGGAAAAGCAATCAGAATCACCCCAGACTTCTCAGCAGAGACCATGAAAGCAAGGAGAGCCTGGAATGAAGTATACCAAACTCTAAATAAAAATAACTACCAACCAAGAATTCTGTACCCAGCCAAACTCTCCTTCATAGCCGAAGGTCAAATAAAAGTCTTCCACAATAAGGAAAAACTGAAACAATATATCTCCACCAAACCAGCTTTACACAAAATCCTTAAAGATGTACTATACAGGGAAAATAATCAAGATCCCAACACAGACAGAGAAATGAACCCTGATTAGTAAACACTAGATCAAGAAATGGGAAGACACAGCTTTAAACAAGATAGTGATAATGAAAGGAACAAACGATCTCCTCTCAATCCTAACTGTCAACATTAATGGACTTAATTCTCCAATCAAACGACATAGGCTCATAAGTTGGATCAAAAATCAAGATCCATCTTTCTGCTGCCTCCAAGAGACACATCTATCCAGCAAAAGTAAACATCTTCTAAAAGTGAAAGGCTGGAAACAAATCTATCAAGCAAATGGCCCCCATAAGCAGGCTGGAGTTGCAATCCTAGTATCAGACAAAATTGACTTCAAATTAAAAAAGGTAAGAAGAGACAAAGAAGGTTACTACATACTAGTAAAAGGATCTCTCCAACAGGAAGAAATAACTATCCTAAATATCTACACACCAAATGCAGGAGCACCCAACTTCATCAAACAAAAACTACTGGCTCTAAAAACATTCATAGACCCAAACACAATGATAGTGAGGGACTTTAACACTCCACTATCACCTCTGGACAGATCAACACGCCAAAAACTAAACAAAGAAACCACAGAACTAAACAATTGCATAGACCAACTAGACTTAATCGACATCTACAGAATATTCCACCCAGCAAGGACAGAATACACATTCTTTTCGGCAGCACATGGAACATTCTCCAAAATAGATCACATCTTAGGGAGACAAAGAAAATCTGTACAAATTCAGAAGTATCAAAATCATTCCCTGCATTCTTTCAGACCACAATGGAATAAAATTAGAGCTCAACTCATTCAGCCACCACAGAAAATCCCACAAGTCATGGAGACTAAAGAACACACTGCTGAACCATCAGTGGATCATTGAAGAAATTAAAACAGAAATTCAAATGTTTATGGACTTCAACCAAGTTGAGGACACAAAGTACCAGCTCCTTTGGGACACAGCAAAGGCAGTACTCAGAGGAAAATTTATATCTCTGAGTACATACATCAACAAACTGGAGAAACAGCAACTCAGTAATTTAAGGAAGCACCTTAATTTTCTGGAGAGAGAACAGCAAGCCAAACCCCAAGTCAATAGACGGAAGCAAATAATTAAAATCAAATCAGAATTAAATCAATTAGAGATGAAAAAAACCATCGAAAGAATCAACAAAACAAAGAGTTGGTTCTTTGAAAAAATCAACAAGATAGACAGACCCCTGGCAAACCTGACCAAAAAACGAAGGCAGCACACTCAAATAAACAAGATAAGAGATGAAACAGGTAGCATCACCACAGAAATAACCGAAATTCAGAAAATAATAAGGGACTATTTTGCAAACCTTTATGCCAACAAATTCGAGAACTTGGAAGAAATGGATGATTTCCTAGAAAAAATTGATACCCCCAAACTCAACTATGAAGACTTAAACCTTCTAAACAGACCCATATCCAGTATTGAAATAGAAACAGCAATAAATGATCTCCCATCCAAGAAAAGCCCAGGTCCAGACGGATTCACCGCAGAATTCTACAAGGCCTTCAAAACAGAACTCACTCCAATATTTCTCAAACTCTTCAATGAAATTGAAAGAGAACGTTCACTACCAGACTCATTTTATGAAGCCAGTATAACCCTCATCCCAAAACCAGGCAGGGACTCATAACGGAAGGAGGACTATAGATCGATTTCCCTGATGAACATAGATGCAAAAATTCTGACCAATCGACTTTATCAGGTTATCAAAAAAAATCATACACCACGATCAAACTGGATTCATCCCAGGGATGCAAAGCTGGTTTAATATACGCAAGTCAATTAATGTAATCTACCACATCAACCGGAGCAAGGTAAAGAACCACATGGTTTTATCGCTGGATGCGGAAAAAGCGTTCGATAAAATCCAGCACCCATTTATGCTAAAAGCCCTGGAAAAACTGGGATTCCAGGGAACATTCCTGAATATAATCAAGGCAGTTTAGGACAAACCAACAGCAAGCATAACTCTAAATGGTGAAAAACTAAAGCCATTCCCTTTAAAATCAGGAACAAGGCAGGGATGTCCACTCTCTCCCCTGCTCTTCAACATAGTACTACAATTCCTAGCCAGAGCAATTAGGCAAGAAGAAAATATAAAGGGGATCCAAATAGGAAAAGATGAAGTTAAACTTTCTCTCTTCGCAGATGACATGATCCTATACCTAAAGAATCCCATAGACTCTACCCCCAAGCTACTAGAGCTGATCCAAAACTTGGGCAAAGTTGCAGGATATAAAATAAACCTTCAAAAATCAATGGCCTTTCTCTATGCTAACAACCCGAAGACCGAGGCTGAAATCAGGAAAGCAACTCCTTTTGCAATAGCCCCCCAAAACATAAAATACCTAGGAATAACCTTAACCAAAGAAGTGAAAGACCTCTTTGAAGAGAACTTTAAAAGCTTGAAAAATGAAATTAAGTCAGAACTAAGAAAATGGAAAAACCTCCCATGCTCCTGGATTGGGAGGATTAATATAATCAAAATGGCAATATTGCCAAAGGCTATCTACAAATTCAATGCAATACCCATTATTATCCCAACACAATTCTTTAATGAAATAGAGGAAGCAATCCAGAAATTCATATGGAACAATAAAAGACCTAGAATAGCAAAAACACTCCTAAGCAGAAAGAACAGTGCTGGAGGAATTACAATACCCAACTTCAAGCTGTATTATAAAGCTATAGTAATAAAAACAGCTTGGTATTGGCACCGGAACAGGCCTGAAGACCAATGGAACAGAATTGAAGACCCAGAATTGAACCCACAGATCTACGCCTACTTAATCTTTGATAAAGGAGCTAAAACAATAGTATGGAAGAAAGATAGCCTCTTTTACAAGTGGTGCTGGCAAAACTGGCTCAACACATGCAACAAACTAAAACTAGATCCTTATATATCACCCTGCACCAAAATAAATTCCAAATGGATTAAAGACCTTGAAATCAAAACAGGCACCCTGAAAACACTAAAGGAAGGAGTAGGAGAAACACTTGGGCTCCTTGGCACAGGACAGAACTTCCTTAACAAAGACCCTGAAAGGCTACAAATCAAAGAAAGGTTGGACAAATGGGACTGCATCAAGCTGCAGAGCTTCTGCATGGCAAAGGACATAGCTCTCAAGATAAACAGAAAGCCCACAGACTGGGAGAAGATCTTTACCGGACATTCAACAGACAAAGGCCTCATATCTAAAATATATGCAGAACTAAAAAAATTACGTTCTTCCAAAACAAAACCGCAAAGAACCAATAGCCCCCTCATCAAGTGGGCTAAAGACTTACAAAGAAACTTCTCTGATGAGGAAATGAGAATGGCCAATAGACATATGAAAAAATGCTCTACATCGCTGGCCATAAAGTAAATGCAAATCAAAACAACATTGAGATTCCATCTCACCCCAGCAAGTATGTCATATATCAAGAAAACTAATAATAACAATTGTTGGAGGGGATGTGGCCAAAAGGGAACCTTACTTCATTGTTGGTGGGAATGTAAACTGGTTCACCCACTCTGGCAAGCTGAATGGAGATTCCTCAGAAGGCTCAATATAGAACTCCCCTATGACCCAGCAGCCCCACTGTTGGGTATCTATCCAAAAGCCCACAAACAAAATCACAGTAATGCCACCAGCACAACAATGTTCATCGCAGCACAATTTGTCATAGCGAGAATCTGGAACCAACCCAGATGCCCCTCCATAGATGAATGGATCAGGAAAATGTGGTACATATACACAATGGAATTTTATGCCTCTATCAGAAAGAATGACATTGTTCCATTTGTACGGAAATGGAAGGACTTGGAAAAAGTTATACTAAGTGAAGTGAGCCAGACCCAAAGAAACATGGACTCTATGGCCTCCCTTATTGGGTATAATTAGTACAGGTTTAGGCAAGCCATAGCAGAGCATCACAAGGCCCAATAGCTATACCCTTATGAACACATAAGATGATGCTAAGTGAAATGAACTCCATGTTATGGAAACAATTGATATATCACAGTTGTAACTACTTTCAACGTCCTATGTGTATGTGTAGTTTCTATTATTGATGATGTTCATGTATCACCTTCCTATGGTTGTACCTACACTATCTCTGTAATCTTATCTCAGTATATTGGAAACCGTGTTTACTGGTATTGGAAGTAGGAAATTCAAAGGGAATACCAAATTTGAGAGACACAGGGTAAAAAAAGAGAAATAACTACAACAGCAATTCTTGCAAAACTGTTTGGTGTAAGTGAACTGAACACCTGGGGTGGGGAGGGAAAGGGGGGGAGGGCGGGGGTCATGAGGGACAAGGTAACAAACAGTACAAGAAATGTACCCAATGCCCAACGTATGAAACTGTAACCTCTCTGTACATCAGTTTGATAATAAAAATTTGAGAAAAAAAAAAAGAATGGCCAAGAGACATATGATCACTGGCCATAAAAGAAATGCAAGTCAAAACAACATTGAGATTCCATTTCACCCCAGTAAGAATGTCCTATATAAAGAAAACTAACACTAACAAATGTTGGAGGGGATATGGCCAAAAGGGAACCCTACTTCATTGTTGGTGGGAATGTAAACTGGTTCTGTAAAGTTTTTTTAAGTGATCATTTTATAACCATTCTTTTTGTGCCTGTGAAATTCATTTTAAAAACATAAAAAAATTGAGTGCTAGGAATGTGTCTTATCAGTAGTGTGCTTGCCTAGCATGCATAAGCCCAATGTTGGATTCTTCAGCACCACATACACAGAAAATTTTGGAAGTGTCACTACTGTGGTTCAAGAGATAGATTGCTAACCTTGAGCAAAAAGAAGCCAGGGACAGTGTTCAGGCACTGAGCACAAGCAAAAACAAGTATGTATTACATACAATTTTGCTTCTCAAAATATTTTCACATCTCAGAATAGCTAAACTAAGCCAAACAACATACATTTCCTCTCATGCTTACCAGTTTTGCTATAAGAACTTGAAATCTACTCTGTATGATTTTCCAAGATACAATTATTGATTATACCTTGACATATTGTATAACAGATCTTTTGAATTTATCTCTTTTATCCAATTAAATTATAACCCTTGACTAGCATCTTTCTTCCCGGTCATTCCAGATCTTGCTAAACAGCAGTCAATTATTTGTTTCTATTCTTTCAGATTCCATATAAAAGTGAGATCATATAGTATTTGGCCTTTTGAGTTTGATTTATTTAGCATAGTGTAATGACATCCAAGTTTATACATATTATTAAAATTGAAGTAATATTTCAGTACATTATACTATATTTCCTTAATTTATTAACTTGTTTTCTGTTCCTAGAGAGGTTGAGCTCAGAGTCCCTGAATCACATCCTAGACATTTTTAACTTTCAAGTTATTTTTAATTTAGGGCCTCACTTTTTGGTCCATAATCTTTCTATTTATGATCAGCAAAAAAGCTGGAATGACAGGTGCATACAAAGATCCCTGACTTATTGGTTGAAATAAAAGTCTCATTTTTCCCTTGTTGACTTTAAACTACAATCATCTTTATGTATGTTTCCTGAGTAGTTGGAATTACAGATTTGAGCCATTACACCCAAATCCATCCATCATTCGTTAATCTTGTATCTTGACTATCATGAAAAATGAATTTGGAAGAGTAGAAGTCTCTTACACATATGAAATTCATTCCTTTGGGAGCTTTACTAGGAAGGTGAGATTGCAGGAATATATATAATTCTAATTTTTAACAACTTCTATCCTGCTTTCCAGAATGACTATTAATTTTCATTCCCACCAACAGTATGCAATGTTAAAACTTTCTTTAAACCTTTGCTAACAGTTGTTTGATAATACAATATGAGGTATTATTTTGATAATACAATGCGAGGCAATACCTCATCATGGTTTTAATACAATGCTGAATATTTTTCCATATACCTGTTAGCCATTAATATGCATTTCTTTATTTGCAGATCATTTACACTTAAACTTTTAAACTATTTTGAATAAAATTTTATGTACACTGTGAGACAAGGGTCAAATTTTACTCTTCTGCATGTAGATACTAATTTAGGCAACATCATTATTGAAACTGTTCTTTTATTTTGAAAACTTATTGACTTTAAATGCATTGGCTTATTTTTGGATGTCTTATTTTGTTTCATTGGTTTATGTGTCTGTTTTTTTTTTTTTTCTTCTGTGTGTTCTTTTGTTGGTGAAGACAGAACCAAGGATCATGCACATGTTAGGCAAGCACTCTACCACTGAGCTAAGTTGCTCACTCTTTTTTTGTGTGAATTTTAAGCCAGTACTCTACTATGTTATTTTTATGGTATGTTTTGAAATAATTGGTATAGTGCCTATAGCTTTTCTTTTCCTGAAGGTTTTTTTTGCTACTTTGGTTAGTCTGTGCTTTCATATAAATTTTAGAATTTTTCCCCTATTTCCTTGAAACACATCAATGTAAACTTAGTAGACAGTTCATAGATCTTATAAATTACTTTTTGTAGTATGGATATTTTAATATTATAAATTCTTTTAATCTGTGAATGTTGAATATCTTCCTATTTGTATCCTATTTATTTTATTTTTCCTTTCAGTGCCCATTTTATTTATTTATTTTTTAATTTAAATTTTATTGTTAAGGTGATGTATTTAACCATTAAATTTTCTAGAAAATAATATATTTCTTCAATTTGGACCATATGGCTTTGGGATAAATCCCAGGAAACGTAAAATAATAAAATATACATGCCTGCTAGTCAGATTAGGAAAAAACCCAACTTCTGTCAATTAAGAAGAGTTTTGTTAAATCCACAGAGCTTCAAACATTCTTCTTACCTTATAAAATATGTAATGACTATAATATTTGGCACACATCTGCATTATTATTTCACAATCATGGACACACCATTACATTTTTATGTTACCAAAAGTTAATGCTGCTGGTTTAAAAGAACTCTAAATAGAAAGTAGCAGTAGCAACTCATGTAGGAAAAAAATTCAATAAAATATTAGATAAAATCAAATTCAATTTATGGATCAAAATACATTATACCATGTATTATGGTTCCAGGCATGCAAGACTGCACCAACTGCTATATTTACTCCAGTCTTCAGAAAGGCACACTCAAAAAACAAAGATCCTATTTTTTTTTAATTTTTATTGTCAAACTTATGTACAGAGAGGATACATTTTCATGTTAGGCATTGGATACATTTCTTGTACTGTTTGTTACCTCGTCCCTCATTCACCCTTCTCCCTTCCCGTTTCCCTTTTGTTTACAAATGGCAGCAAAAGGATGTTCATTGGCTTATCACACATTTGCTATGATTAATTCACCAGACCTTTATAATTGATATAAAAACTGTAATTGGGTAAGTGAATCTAACTACTGAACAATGCAGAGCTTACCACAAAAGAATTGATAGGCTTTATCCTTTAAACTCTCAGCTCAAGTCAAGATTACAGAGTCAGGGATTTTCAATGATAGTCCTACAAAGTCTGTTCATTACAGTTAGCTCAAGGCTGACTTCATTGAAAACCAAGCAATTTAAGTGTGCGAATGGTTAAAAAAAATAGTTTGCAGCCTTGTGTTTCACTCATGTGCAAATTAGAGCATTATTTAGACAGGAATTCTGATTCTTGAACCCCTGATTTATTCAAAGCTTCTGTGGCCTTGTGAAGGAACCAGTAAACTTTTGAAGGAAGGGACTAAGCTTCCTTCTTTGAAACTCTGTAACAAACTTGCCTTTAACAATTGTCTTGCAAAGAGTAGCTATTCTTGTCAAAGGCTACTCTAATCATTTCACACTACTGTTGAACATATAACTAAATTTAAATCTCAGTGTGATCTAGTTGGGCCAATACAAAATCTAGAGAACTGTAGTCAAATGGATTTTAATGATTTTGTCTTTTATCAGCAGAAACAAGGAAATAAATATCAGGAAATGATGAGGACAGGAGACAAATGAAATAGAAAAATTCTTGCCTTGGTCTATGTTAATAGGAATGTACTTGTTAGAGATTGTACTTTATGTGTATGACAATAAGCTAAAAACAGCTTTATTATTTGACTGGATTTATTGACTGAAGTTTGGATTAAATCATGACCTATACAGAATGGTTGTGGTACAAAAATTTAATTGAGATAATGTAGAGGATGGAATCTAAGTCATAAAATGAGAGAAATATTGACAGAGAGTAAACATGTTCATACTGAGCACTAATTCCCAGAGATATCCCTGGACATCCAACCAAAAGCAATGAGAAAAATGCTCTTTGATAGATGGATATTCTCAAGGACAAAGCAAATTGGATGTCTGGCATCAAAAACTACTAGAAACGTTGAGCTCATTTGTTACTGGATTAGCATCACTGAAGATTTTTCTAAATTATCTGATAGCAAATTTAGTTCTATAAATGATAAGCCTCAATTTCAAGAATGGAAAGGTTGCATCTGGGCTTGATAAAAATGATAAAGATTTAATTTCTTTTCAGCTCATATTTTTTGCCATATAGTGATTATATGCAGAGCTACCTATGCCACACACCCTCAGTTATTTTCGTCTTTTAGTTCATTTTTCAGAAAGGGCTTCATACTAACTTTTCCTCAGCTGGCCGTCAACCTGATCCTTTTTCCCCTGCTCCTGAGTACCTGGGATTATTGGCAAGATTTTAATTGTCAGCCATTTTTATTTCAATCTTCTTTACTCAACAAGAGTAAATTTATCTTCTTGGAAATGTCAAGTACTTTTTAGGATTATTGAAAAGTAGTTATATATTTCCAGTGGTGTAAGCAAGTATTGTAACACAAAATAAGATAAGGTAATTTATTAAAATGAAAGTTAAATCTCTCAGGGAGAGATTATCTCAGGTAGACCCTTATGGTTGCATAAGAGAGAGCAGAGTGTTTGGGGGATTCTGAAACTTTGTTTGTTTGGTACTCTGTCTGGTCATGCTATTTAGTACAAGACCTCATAAATTCTTCTGAAGAATTCATCACCCTGGGTCTAATCTTCAAGGAATTGAAAAGAGCCTAACAGGGGCAGAATGAGGAATAGGGAACAAAAGTTGACTTCAAGAAGATCCATTTTCAATGGATATATAAACGAGAGAATATCTTATTTTCTTTGACCCTCAATTCCTGCAACTGTCAAATTAAGTATTATTACTGTTTTTTAAAAATCATCAAATGAAATGAGAGTAATAATATCATAAAAGCTGTGTGGTGGTGGCTTGTGTCTGTAGCCCTAATTCAGGAGGCTGGGGTCGGGCGGATTGCAACTCAAAGATGTCCAAGAGACCTTGTCTCCTGAATAACCAGAAAAAAACAGAAGCTGGAGATATGACTCAGGTGGTAGAGCAACCAACTAAGCAAGCTTGAGGCCTTGGGTTGAATCTTTGGTAATGACACAGTAAAGAAAATAAAAGGAAAGAAGTAAAAAGGAAAGGTGAAGAGGAGGAAAGAAAGATGGAAGTGAATAATATAAAATAATATGTAAAATCAAAAGACATGAATTAAAGAGTTGATAATCATAATTACATGTAATCATAAAGCATTATCATAGTTATATTTATCATCATCTTTCTTGTTAAAGCTTGAGCCTACAGCTATGGAATAGTGATAGTAATTATTTCAGTTCTGGGAATAGAATCTAGGGCTTTTTACATGCTAGGCAATTCTGCTACTACTGAGTTACTACTCCATTTAATAAAATATAATTTTCATGTGTATAATTGCCATTGTATTATTTCCTTCTACTGATTTACTATGATAAGATAATAACAAGAAAAGTCAAACTTAGGCTTGGAGATGTGGTTCAATAGCATAGCACCAATCTCTTAAGCATGCAGACCTGAATTCAATTCCAAGAGCTCTCAAAACAAACAAAAACTGTAGAAAGCAACACACGTGCTTCAAAACTACCTGTTACAGTTTTTCCCTACAGATAAAAATGATAATGACTGTGCTCTGGCTTCAGTAGATAGTAAGGTATGACTTATTGCACCCAGTATGACTATTTCATTTGGTGAGACATGAAAATAAGAGATTAATTCAAGCCATTCATTAATTTTTCTCCATTATTTAATTACACATACATAAAACATGGCATCTACTAAGCTTTTAAAGAGCTCAGTTTGGTTGCAATTCTAAATAACAATTACAACTATCAAGAAGAATTGAGTCCTTTATTTCTGTGCTAGTATTATTACTTATGCACTAAATAAAAGGGGAATAAGAACTAATATGTGGTAAACACAAGCAGGAAGTTTTCCATTGGTTGGACATTAACTACAGGATATAATTTTTATATAATGGATATTTTGATATGCTGCTGGTTATCAAAAATTATTAGAAATTTAAAGGACTCATCTTTATCCTGCAAAGAATATTTATATAATTCTACTAACAGAAAATCCTTCTCCCTGAAAATATCTCTGAAATATCTTTGTGTAATGTCCTCTGAGGAAATAGTATTATAAAGCATCCCTTCTGTATATTCTGGTGATTACTAAAAGTAATATGGATGCCTTTATTTCCTTCTCTAGGATGTTTATGGATTCATTTTAAGTGGTATACAGCTTTGTCTACAGTGGTAGTTTCAGGAGGAACATCTTTATAATGAGACATTTTAAATTTCAATACAGACATATCCCACTTTGGTGCTTTGTGACTGAGTAAGCTCTTAAAAAAACTTGTAGTATTTGTCAAACACCCACTCACATCTAATCTTTGAGTTGACATCGGCTAATACAACTATTCATAAGTTTGTTCTTTTTAGTAATGTCAAATACATAGATAATTGGAGAAGGCTCTTGCTCCTGAATCTTCCCCTCTATCTAGTGCTTTTATTTATAGTATGAAATATAGAATAAAATGGAATAAAGAAATATCTGCCACATTTGTGGACATTACTATTAGTAGACAATTTGTTCTGCAAACTCATTAGTTTTCAATTATTTTTCCTGCTAGGCCTTCCAGTATTCATCTTGAATCAAGGGTTTACTGAAAAGCCAATGTAGAAATGATTTTACTACAAGTTTAGGCATGCTTCTAGAGATCAGACAGGATAATTTCATACCAAGAGGGAGAAGGGGAAGACATCTGGGGAAGGATGAACTTTTACACCTAAAGTAAATTCCAAATATTCACTGCTGGCATTGCCCAGGTTTTTCCAGGTTTGTAAAATGTATTTATGCAAGAATAGATAGGTCTATAGAGTGCATGTACCCATACTAACTGCTGAATATCATTTATTTCAACAGAGAACATTTATTTCTAATACTCCTTAGTCTAATTAACCAATATGCAAGCATATGTTTAGGAATTTAAAAATTAATTGTTACAAATTCTTAGCAGCATGAACTTATGGTTCTTTCTATGTTGACCAACAAATCCTGGAGTGTACACAAATGATTTTGGTGATTCAAATATTAAGTAGCTAGCTTCTGTGAATTTTAGCTTAAAATAAAGTCTCAAACAGTATCTATGTCACCCGGTCTGTTAGTTCTTTACACACTGTAGGTCTCAGTGACCCGTTAGTAAATAAGGAAAACAATTTCATCTGTCACAAGCAGTATTTTTTAATAATAGAAAAAAAGTCATAATTTGGGATCTAGAAAAGTATGCTAAACATTTCTTTTAAACTTATTGCATTCGTTATATGCATACACATAACAGACATTTCTACCCTTAGCTTCAATTGACAATGTATTTCAAACTATGGGGAGAGAGAAAAAAGTTTGAAACTTAAAATTTGAATATTCTTAAAGTAAACAACTGACAGTATCAATCATTTACTCTGTATTCCAAATCTCAATTAAAAGATACTCACTGAACACTCTTCAAAAATCCCATTTTTAACTAGGTTTCAATATTGAAAGAAAAGACTTAGTTCTCTTATCCTTTCTTCTTGGGGCAACAGAGTTCTTATGTCTAAACCAGAAATAACTGGCAGGTATGAAGATGAAGAATAACCGGAGAAGATGTACTCAGAAAAAAAAAAGGGAGGAAATAGACTTGTGAAGCATTAAACATCTTTAGTAATCTTAGTTAGATATGAGTGAAAAGGCACCAGAATAGCTTTAAGATATATAACCTAAAGAATGACATAATAATGGAATATAATTTAAAAATGAATCTTATTTTATCCTCTCCCTTTTCTTCCTCCGTCTCCTTTCTGATTTCCTATCCTCACATTTCCTCTTCATTCCTCCTACTTTCGTCTCCATCCTCTCTCTCTCTCTTTCTCTCTCTCTTTCTCTCTCTCTCTCTCTCTCTGTGTGTGTGTGTGTGTGTGTGTGTGTGTGTGTGTCCACAGGAAACAGAAATGGAGACCTTGCTGCCTTTGAGGTAACTAGAACAAGACAATAGTGATGTCTAGAAACAGTAAGCTGAAGGGGTCTATAGCCAAAGGAAAACTATACTAAAGATATTTTACTATTATCAGATTCTGTAATAGGATCCACATCTATGAAAGTAAAAGATTTTTCAGATTATCTCTATTGAATTAGATTACCTATGTGTTAACATTAAAACTTGGAACTGTATCAACATTTCAAGCATGAAAATATTGTCCATTAGAGAAAATGAAAAACACTATTGACACGAAAATGGAACAAAGACAAAGTTGTTTGATGGAATGTATGAAAGAATTTCAAGTAGAATATTGCTTAGTAAGGTCATGGAGGGATCAAGTAGTATAATAATAAAGAAATTTATAGTTACAACATACATATTATGTTAAGTTAGGAAGATTCATTTCAGATATCTAGTGAAGGAAGAAGCATAACTGGAGAGAACTGAAGAGATCTGTGGTTAATTAGGAAAGGGAACTAAAACATAGCTAAATAATGAGTGACGATAAGAAATAAACCAAATAGTATCACAAGTACCATCTACAATTCTGTGCTCCTGTGTATAAGACAGTTTTGTATACAGTAAATTTAAATAGGATTAATATGGATTCTTTTGAACATCTTTATTTGTGTTTTCTAATTAAAGTTGGGTTTGATTAGTATAATTTTTTAGAAAGACCAAGTCAAAGTACAATAAAATAGATTCCAGGAAATAAGTACTTGCAAGAGGGCAGGATGACCAAGAAGGAAGGGTGTAAGTGAGGAGAATGCAGGCAAGAATTCATTGTTTATATGAAAGAATTGAGAAAAACAAAGGAAAGGGGTGTGTTGTAGGGGGTGGCTGAGGATAACTTCTTTGTTAAAAGGCAAAAAAAAAAAAAAAACATCAATACATAACCTAAAAATCAAGAAAAGTGAGGGAAGGGTTGGCTTGGGAGGGGTGGTGAGAATTTTGATTAAGCTGCACTGTATTCATAAATTGCCTGTGAAATGGCAACTAAATTGTACAACTTCTTTAAGATAATTAAAATGAAAATCAATTTAAAAAACAACGAGAAAATATGAGTTTGATTGTTATATTTTCATATTTACACATAATGGACATTGATCAAATTCATCCCCTCCATTATGCTTTCTTATCGTTTTTCTAATCTCCCATCCCTTTCTTCACTTCTTAGGATTCTTTATTCTTTTGTTTGTGACATTGATGGTGGTGGTTGTGAGGCTTGAACTTTCAGCCTGAGTATTGTCCCTGAGCAATTTTTGCTCAAGGCTCTACTACTTTGAGCCACAACTCCACTTCTGGTTTTCTGGTCATTTTATGGAGATAAGAGTCTCACAGTCTTTTCCTGCCTGGGCTGGCTTTGAACTATGTGACCATCAGATCTCAGCCTCCTGAGTAGCTAGGATTACAGAGGTGAGCCACCAGGGTCTGGCTCATTATTCTATTTTAAGATGTGATCTATGGACTTAGAATTGTTAATGCAATGTTTTTATTTGACATTCAAAATATAACTTAGACTCAACTCCTAATTCTCCTGGGTTTTTTGTGTTTTTTTTTTTTTTTTTTTACAGTAGCTGATAGCAATAGCATCATTCCAATTGGTTAGTAAATATCCCCCCCCCAAAAAAAGCATCGAAATCATCCCCCATTTACCCTTTTATTTTCTCTCACTCTTTAAGCCCCTCAAAATACCTTATTGCTCAACTTGTGACATCTAGGTTGAATACTGTCAACTATCCTTACCTCCATTTTGACTAACCTGGTCTGACTTTCTATTTTTCCTCTCTTGTCTTATCACCATGATGTTCACACCTGAATCTGACAATGGTGCAATGGTAAATTATGCCTTCCTTCTACATTGACATCATGTATATGTTGCATATGTTTGCAGTGGTTTCTCATTTCTCACAGACTAGAATCAAATTATAATAGTGGACCTCATAACTACTTTCTTCTGGCTCCTATTTCCTTGCTCATTTGGCCATATCTCTGAGTACTCTCTCCAATGATCATTCTTCTTCAGCTGTGCCTTCCTACTTACTAATAATTTCTATTATTTATAACCTCTTCTCAGAATCCTTTCTGAAAATATCAGTGAAAGTGAACTTCTCACTTCCTTTAAGTCTTTAAGGACTCTTCATCACCTTACTTAATAGTTCAAAATCTTTTCTCTGAGGTTTTTTTGGGTCTGTTTAATCTTTGGATGTTTTTTCCAGAAGTACCTGGCCTGTAAGATTTATTCATTAATGTTTAATTGTTGAGTGAAACTATGAATGGGCTTTTCCAACTTCCAGAACAACCTCTCTCTTTCTCTCCTCCCCAATACACACACACACACACACACACACACACACACACACACACACACACAAATACATGCACACACACACACGATAGATATAATTTAGGATATTTATACTGTAAGATAAATGCAATTTTAAATGCCAAATGCCAGTACAGTGTCAACTTAGAAAACATCTTAGGATAATTATTGGAGACAGAAGGCTATTTCTGGAGAACTCAATATTCATAGGATGTGCAGTAGTATACATCCTCTTTCCCTAGTCTCAAAGGACAATCTGACTCATCTCCACTCAAAGGCATCCACAGCTTCAAGGTAAATCACTTTGTGTTCTAGAGTAAAGCAACAAGACCTACACCATAGGACACTAGTCACACTGGGAAGCTATTATTATACTCTATATTTCACAACTTGAGTAGCTATTACATTATTTAACTAGGTGGAGTTGGAAAATTGAAACAAAATATTGTATTTCCTTTTCTGCTGTACGCAGGACTGCAGCATTGTTAAACCCTATCAAAGTGAATAAGTAATTCAGATACTCCGAATTAGAAAAAAAATTCTGTGACTGAAAGGGGTTACTCTTTAAAAATTATATAAAAGTACAAGCCAAGAACACAATTGGCCTATAGTGGATACCAGGACCCCAATGCAATGTTGCTATGAAGTATCTTAATCTTTATCCCCTCATTTGCTGCATCATGAAAAGGTCTCACAGGTCTTAGGGGTGATATGGAAGTGATTCAGAAGTATTAAAATATTCACAGGGGCTGGGAATATGACCTAGTGGCAAAAGTGCTTGCCTCCTATCCATGAAGTCCTGGGTTCAATTCCCCAGCACCACATATATAGAAAATGGCCAGAAGTGGCACTGTGGCTCAAGTGGCAGAGTGCTAGCCTTGAGAAAAAAGAAGCCAGAGACAATGCTCAGGCCCTGAGTCCAAGGCCCAGGACTGGTAAAAAAATATATATATGTATGTATATATATATACATATATATGTATATATATATACATACATATATATTCACAAGGGACTGTGTCAGTGAACATTCTCTTACTGGTATAGGAAAACAAGACTGTATTTTCACATTTTGGAATCCTCTTCCTATGATTTTGTAACTCAAATTGCCTAGGAGAGTTGCTGTTTGCTGTTTTAACCATGTAGTTAGGAATAAATACCTTCTAATTTCATTTTTTTTCCAGTTCAGATTATAAGTTATTGATACACTTGATTTCTTTCAAATAATATTGGATCATTTGCATGGATTTGTTAATGGAACAAAACTTGTTACATCTGCTGTCCTAGCTCTATAGAATTAACAATTACATTGTATCTGAAGTCAATCAAATAATTGGTTATGTTCCAATTCCCAGTTAAGTTTTGCTAAATCAATGGGGCATTTTTTTGGGGGGGCAGTCCTGGGGCTTGGACTCAGGGCCTGAGCACTGTCCCTGGCTTCTTTTTGCTCAAGGCTAGCACTCTGCCATTTGAGCCACAGCGCCACTTCTGGCCATTTTCTGTATATGTGGTGCTGGGGAATCGAACCCAGGGCCTCGTGTATATGAAGCAGGCATCTTGCCACTAGGCCATATCCCCAGCCCCGAATGGGGCATTTTTAATAAGACACATACCATTTCATTTTTTCCTTATATATATCACCAATGCTTTACTGGTTTTAAAATTTTAAATATCAATCTTAATTTGATCATAGAAGCATAAAATTCTTGAGCCAATCTTATAAATTCTCATTGAAATGCATTACACAGTATTGTGACCTGAGGTTTTTTTCAAGTCATAGATAATAGTAATTACTGACGTGGAAGCTGTTAGTTGCTATTTATCATACTGAAGTTTGAATTTGTGGCCTTTTACTTGTTGGGAAACACAGTATTATTTGATTCAGGCCTCAATTCCATACTAGATTAAAATAAAATTTTATTTTACTTAACAAATTCTATCAATAATAAAGAATAGTACCTCCTGGGAAAGTTCTGGGAACATCGGCTAAGCTAAATTAAACTAAACTAAACCATCTCCTGTGTCCCAAGAGCAGAAGGACAAGGCCACTTTCATCATGACTCTTCAATACTAGCTGAACACTTTATTCGACTATTATCTTTATTGTTTCCTAACTTTTATTTAAGAGAGTTCTCAATATGTAGCCTAGGCTATCCTGGGATTTGTTCTGTAGTCCAAGCAGGTCTAGGAATCATGATTTTCCTGCTATAGCCTCCCAAATTCTGGGATTATACGTACATGCCCGATTTAATTTAATAGTCATATATATTGTTTTTTACTGTGTTTATGTATGTCTACTTATGTGTGTGTGTTTGTACATGAGATAAACAGTGAAACAAAAGATAAACATGCTTATAGACACATGGTAAAATTAAAACTTACATAAAATAGTAAAAGAAAAAAACCTCATTATTTTGGACCAATGCTTTTCATACAGGCCCTTGCATTAAAGGTTCTTTTGAGCCATCTCAACTTGAATGTCTCCTCTTTTAAAACTGATATGCTATTAACCAAGTGGTTTAACATATTTTGTCTTAATCTTTCTTCTATAAAATGTAGAAAATAATAGGACTTACCTCCAAAAGGTTGCAGTATTAAATGAATCATTAAAATAATGGTGTTAAAATGGCACTTGCTGTGTAATAAAACATTTATAAGGCTTAAACATACTAGAAAAGGTAGAGTGGCATATTACAAAGTAATAAGGTTAGTAATTTGATAATATGCATTACAGACAACATTGAGTAGCCATGTAGCAGTGAGGGTATTAAATCTCCACAAACGTGTTGTTTACTTTTTGTCAATAAAACAGAGACAATTATACCAGAAAAGGTGAGGATAAAAGATTTGGAATTATTTACCCAAATCCAGTCATTATCCCTTTAACTTTGGTCTTCTAAATGTGTATTCAAAGAATCATGGAACTTAATGGACGTTTGAAATTCCGTAAGATAATCCTTTGCAATGAAATCTTTTCAATGCATGGTTTGATGATTGTGACCTGAATGTGACGTGAAAGTTGAAGAGAATTTCAGCCGTGAGGACAGAATTGTCAGTGTTTTTCAAACACTATGTGCCAGTGCACCAGGACTTACAATATCAGTTTCATAATTGGCCATTAATAACAGAGTAGAAGCAGTTGAAGACTTTAAAGAGTATAGTCAATGTGTAATATAAGCAATTCATGAAAAATCTTGTTTCCCTTATATATACAAGACAAATTATGATTATGAATACATTCATAAGGATGGGTGTGTAGAGCTTAGAAATAAAAAATTTCCTTTCAGGCTAAGACTTAGGGGAGAAAGATAATAGAGGAAGAGAGACAACAGCATCTCAATAATACACTTAGATAGCAATAAGATCAAGCAGAAGAAATATGACCTGAGGCAGCTAGGACCAAGAAGGACTTGCAAGACACAAAGTGACACAAAAGCAGAGCAAGACACCAACCTACCTGTGGATATAGACGTCTCAGTGATTATTTGTACATGACCTGTCTCCTGTCTCCTGTCTGTTCTCCCATCATCATGGCATACCATTTCAGCTCTCTATTGGTGCTGAATTGGCTTGTTGCTATTGTTTTTGTTCTTTCTTTCTTCTCCAGCTTTTATGCCTCAGTTTCCTAACAGTGTTAAAGTCTATTTGCTAGCTGATGGTGTTTGAGACAGGAGTCTACCATGCAGTCACCAGACTTTTATTAAAGATTCCAAATTCAACTTCTCAAAGGATTAAAAAAAAAAAAAAACATGGGCTGGGATTGTGGCTTAGTGATAGAGTGCTTGTCTAGCATGCATGAAGCCCTGGGTTTGATTCCTCAACACCTCATAAACAGAAATATATATGTATGTATGTATGTATGTATGTATGTGTATATATATATATATATATATATATATATTCTCTCCCATCTCATAAGACCCTAAACCTAGACAAATTCCCATAGAAATCATAGTACGCCTAAGGAAAAGATGATTTATAGTATTCCTCTCCTATCTGCAGCATTAGGACATGAAATAGAAGTCATATTGAGTAACAACTAAGATCACTAAATAGTTTCATATTGCCATAGGAAGACTGAGGATTTCTCCTATTTATGAAGTTGTTTTATTCCAAGGATATGCCTGCTGGTGATACGAATGTGCTCATGATGAAAGTGGAAGATGAAGGTGGAAAAAAATGTGGGGTTTCCATAAGATACGGTAATTCTTCCTCTTCTACAATTATCCTGTATATTTTCTGAGTCTAGTATCTGGTCCATCCAGGCTCTGGATAAGTTTAAATTCACATATGTGAACAAAGCAATTTGCTCATGTTGAAGATTCAAAAAGTGAATCTTCTAAGATTCAACAATGGAAGACATCTTTTCAATAAAATGGAAATATCTAAATAGACTACCACAATCAAACAGGAGTTATGAATGAATGAGCTAGGGCAACAGAAGAAACACAGAAGAGAGGACTTAATGCATCATGAGGATTTAGAGAAAATTTTCCTCTGATGACCCAGAAAGGATACTATTTAGCACCAACTTTAACAAGCAGGAGCAGCAGCAGTAGCAATAATAATCATAAAAATGACTAGTGATTACAAACAACTTATATTCTCAGATATCATCCTAAGGTTTTTGGATAGATTAGTTTATAGAAGTTATTAACTTTGGAGAAGTGAAACATCTAGTAAATAATGAACCTTTGTTTCCGTGAACTATATATTTTTTACTACTGAACACTGACCCTCTGCATTTCCTTAATTCATGTCTTAAGGTGATATTATGGTCAAAACAGATCACATTTTAATCAAATGGAGCAACGGGAGCTTATCCACCTCTGATCTAAGGAAAGTATATCATTTGACAAGAGGAGTCTCTGAACAAATGCTCGTGCAAGAAAAGTAAAGTATATTCAGATTTTACCTGCAATTGCAACAATTTTGTAAAGCAGGAAAGCTTTCCCTTAAGCAAGAACATGGCTCTTTTCATTCCTCATTCACAGACTCTCCTTCCTCTCACTGTGAAGTAAGAAGCTTCTTTGGGAGGCAATGACAAATCCTGGGCTAGCATTACACTCATCTTGCATGCAGTGCTCCCATTGAGGCCACTTAATCCGATTGACGTCAGCCCAAGCTTCGTGCACAGAATGTGCCACTCAGAATCTAGGAGAATCGATCATCCCTCAACTTGTATTGCCATGACACCTACAGCCACCAATTTATCTGAGCCTTGCAGTTGCTTTTTCTCTTATTTCTCTTTCCTCTCCAACTAAAGGGAGTATATATTTTTCTTTCTTCACAAACAACACTTACTAAAGCCCACGTTTTATCACTGGGAAATTTAGACTATCACTTGGCAATGATAATTACATTTCTTTCTCTTTTATTTTCTGAATAATGCTTTGGTGGAGAACCATACTAGGATAATAAAATGAACCACAAATGTCGGATTAAGCTTTGACTTGGATGTGGTCATTATTAGACATAATGTTTTTTTCTGAGTAGATGTTAGCATGGAATTTTAGTGTTCTCATTAGAGAAGAGAAGAAGAGATATATAAAACATCTGGTCTATTCTGGGATCCTCATATACAGTATAGTGTCTAACATGTTTCTCACTCAGGTATGATCACTACCCACCCATCTTCCAAAGGATGTTTGGTCATGTTTGCAGACATCTCTAGTTGTCATGCCAGGGCTAAACATCCTACAGTAACTAGTATACCACCCCAAACAAATAATTATAGGACTAAAAATCTCAATAAAAGTCAACCCTTGATTGATGTCAAGGAACTAGTAATCCACTTTATTAAATTGTACATTAGTTCTACAAAGGAGATCATTGGAATTCTCAGCTGTACATATCATACATTAGTTAATATATTTGTGAATATATACATATGATCCTGTATAGGTGTATATATATATACTTCTAATTTAGGAAAACATGTATATTTTGTCTTTAAGCCTGAATTACTTCACTTAACATGATTTAGGAACATGAGTTTACAACATGTGTTGCCAATGTAAAATGTACACGATTAAATGAACTTACTAGGTCCATAAAGTTAATAAGTGGCAGTATTTGACTGTTTGAGTTACAAAAGTTGGATCCAGCCTCCTAATAGAGTGAACTGGACAAGGCTCTTTGGTGGAAACTAGAACTCCAAAGTCTGGTCCCTAGATGTATTTGGCATTTCCCATGAATAAGATTCTTTTTTTTAGAAAGAATATCATTCATGGGAATATGAAGGGTTGGAAAGCTGAATTATGGAGAATTATCTGGTTGTAACTCCATGTCAATACTGAGAATGCATACAAAGGACAATTTCATTTACTCCAATAAGTGAAACCTCTGTTAAACCTCTACTGTGGCTCTAGATGTACTATCTTTATGTATGTAGTAGTGTGTGCATGTATTGTTTAGTCTCTTACTTTTACACTTTAAAATTCAGACATGAATAAATCATGATATTAACTTACCCAATATAGTGGAGAAAGACAGGTAGAATAATGTACTAAAGTGAAGTCATTCAGCAAGGGTTAGCATACGAGTTAGTGCTGACTTTAATTCCAGAAGACAAATTCATTCACCAGTAATTTATTTTTACAAGAAATGTTGATGTAATTCTTGGTATAAACTCGCCACATTCATCTGGACACTTAGCACATAATTATAATAATGTGATGAATGTTAGAAAAGAGGTTAGGACTGACATGGGAGCATGAGAAAGACTGTTTCCTCGAAGTAAGAAAACAAGAGACTGAGATTCCACAGGTGGAATGGTAGATGTTGGGACTAAAGGAAAGAAGGAGAAAGACCCATGAATTCTGTGGGTAAAAGTTTGAATTTGCTTCTAAAAGTCACAGGAGGCCTAAAAGAATTTTAAACTGAGATCTAATCAACAACATTAAAAAGATCATCACATTACTAGCATGCTTTGGGGGAAAGATGAGAGTGGAGGTAGATAGAGACAAAATTTTATACTATCATTGTTCTATTAAGGTAGGAAGAAATAAAGGCCTGGACTCAAAGGAGTAGTGAAAATAAAGAGGAAAATCAAAATCAAATTTGAACTTGATTTTGAATTTATACAATTTCAATATGGAAGGCAACAGAGAGAGAGAGAGAGAGTTTCTCCCTTAGGAAATAAGAATTCAGAAAAGAAAAGGCAGTTTATATTTAGATACAGTTACCTTTAAGGTACCCATGTTAAATAAAAGTATCATGGACCAAACTATTGTCAGGGTCTTTAGCAGGCCCATCATTTGTTAATCATTGCAATTACTTGTGAGGAAAGTATCATTCTATTTATTTGTAAGATGGAGGTTAATAGTGACTAATATGTTTCATTAAAATACTTAGTGTCAGAGTTGAGCTACTATTACAGTTCTGTGCGTTCTCTAGTCCATATTTACAAACTCTGTGCATTATGGTATCCCCTTGAATAGCTGTTACTAAGTGGGCCTTAAAACATATATTTGTGATAGAATTAAAATTTGGAAGTACTGATCTTATAAATGTCAGTTAAGATCTTGCATGTATTTGAACTAGGTTAGGGAGATTGTTAAGTAACTATGAGTGCAAAAGAGATAGAAGTACAGAGAATTTTGGACATAATAACAAGATCACACTAACATTTAAAATAATTTTTTAAGGAGATTACCCAAACACAGTGGGAGAAATATCAGAACACCAAAGAGAGGATGTTGTCAAAAATGCCAAGAAAAAAATAGTGAAAATTAGTGAACAGATGTGATATCAAGTCAGATATTTTCCTGTTTTTTTTAACTCAAAAAATACCTCAATACAAAAGCACAGTTACTGTCCCTGCTGAAAAACACATCACGTTTTTAAAAATAATATCCCTACGTATCCAAGCTGGTCTTGAACTCAATCTTTCTCCCTTATCTTCCCAGTGCTGGAACTATAGCTGTTTGTCCAATCCTTAGATGGTCTCCATCCACTCATCCCCATGCTCATTACATCCATTCCAATTCAATCTGTTGATTATGTGAAATGATGGGTATAAAGTCACTAACACATGACAGGCACATACTTGCACACCCTCAAGCATATGCAAAAGTAATGCTACACTAATTCAGTAACTGGTCTATAGCTAAGGAAAGCACTTAAAACTTAACACATTTATTACATATTAGTGCAATTGTGAAATCTGATTGTTACTCATACTTACAAAAATCGCAACTTTGGCATGAAGAAATTGAGGACATTTTCTAAGATCTCAAAGTAAGAAAGTTGCTGACTTAGTCTTTAAATTAGGATTTTTCCAGCAACAAAGTCAAAGACCCTTCTTCAGCTGAAAAATTCCCTTTTTAAGTTACCAAAATGAAATCATTGACACTTGGCTAGATAAAAACATTGTTGTTGCTAAGAATTTAGAGAATCCTCCAATTTCTCCCCTTATCAGAATCTTAGAGCTAAACTTTTAATTCTGTCAACTAGGTTGGCTTGGGTTTAGAACAGTTTTACCAACCTCTGGGTGGTTGAAAGTGAACAAGACAACTCTTTGCTGCAAGGGCTATTCTCCATTGGAAAATACTAAAAACAACCTTCTATGTCTGAGACAATTTCATCCCCATATTCATTGCAGAGCAATTCACAGGAGCTGCCCATCAGTGAATACATGAGTATATATTGCATTACATATACACCATATAATACTGCTAGGCCTTTAAATAAGGAAACAGGAAAACAAATACTGCATGATTTCCTAACATGTTCAATGCAAACAATTGAATTGACAGATGTAGAGAAAGAGTGATTGTCAGGGACTAGGTTTAGAGATAAAGAGTGAGGGTTAAATGATTTACAACTTCAGATTGGAGAAATGAATTAAAACGATCTTATGCACAATACCTTAAAACTGCAGAGAAGCCTATTTTAAACTTACTCACTACAAAATAGCATGTGACATGACAGATTTGTTAATTAGCTTAACTTAGCCATTACACATTGTATATACATATCAAAATATAATGCTTACCAGGCACAGGTGGCTCATGCCTCTAATACTAGCTATTCAGAGGGCTGACATCTGCATATTGCAGTGCTAAGTTTCCCAGGAAAGAAAGTCTGTAAGAATCTTATCTCTAATCAACTACCCAAAAGCCGAAAGTGGAGCTGTGGTTCAAGTAGTCTCAAGAGAACCAGCACTGAGTAAAAAACTAAATGATAACACCAAAGACTTGAGTTCAAGCATCCATACTTAAACAATGAACAATCAAGTCATATAAACAAATACATAACGATGTGGGACACCATAATTGTATTTTTTGTCAATTAAAAATATTTTTAATTTCCCCCATATATCTACCAGGTGCAAGTAGGACCCAACCAATCATTAGTGACAAGCAAAGATATTTCTAGAACCTCCAAATACCCCTTGAGGTCAAAATGCTCTTTTGCTGAAAATCCCTTGTTCAGATAGGGGGCATCATCAACACAACTTTGTGTAGCCAATCACTGTATGTATGATCCTTTCTCGTGTAGACTGACTCTGTACAGCTCCCAAACCCTCATTTCTACCCTTTCTGCCCTGCATCTATTTTACTCTACATTAGAATAGCTCTTCTTTTGGGTCTCAGATAAAGGTTCCCCAAATCCTTTCTTGACCTGGTAACTGAAATTTGTCCCTGATTTGGAGACCAAAGCAGTGAAACTCAAGCTCCTCTGATTGTGCAACATTTGGGTGGAAAGGGCCTCATAAATCACCTTATTGTTTTGTATGCCTTAGAGGATGCTACTGGGAATGGCCGAGAGTATGACTCACACTCTGTACTGCTGTAATATTAAAGAAAATAAATAACGGAACTGAGAAGGAAGGCATTAAGTGAGGAAATGAAGCAGGATGCGTGAGGCAGAGGGATCCTACAGCCCTGTGTGTAAGCGGACATCACCCAATTACATGAAAAGCAGAATTTAGGAAGAGAACTGCCGAATTAGTTTCCCGTATGAAATACAGAATGTACAGTCAGATTGCACTGAATTCCCCAGGCAAGCCTTTTCCTCTGAGCTCTCCTTCTGAATAATAAGGAAGTACATGGAGTAGGGTTGTCATCGTTTGTTCCATCTTAAGTCATAATGATACACCTAATGTTTGTACAGTGTTTCCTGGTTTACAGAGTGTTTTCCCCTATATGAAGTCATTTCCCCCCTCCCCCAAACCCAACTCTGTGGAGTCCCAGCAGGAGCAAGAGAGTGTTCTGGAGGGAGGCTTTTCGTAGTTTACTGAGTCATAGCGTTGTAGGAGCACACAGACTCCAGAATCTGAAGATTAGAGTAAGAAAAACACTTCATATTGATTCTGGAATTTTTCAACTTAAATTCTAGGTTTGTTATATGGGAAGGGTAACATGTAGCAGAAATAGTCAATAAAATCAGGAGTTTGTTTGTTTGTCAGTCCTGGAGTTTGAACTTTGAGCCTGAGCTTCTTTTGTTCAAGGCCAATGATCAACCACTTTAGCCATAGTACAACTTCTGGCTTTTTCTGAGTAGTTTTTTAGAGATAAGAGTCTCATGGATTTTTCTTCTGAGGCTGGCTTTAAATCAGGATCCTTGGATCTCAATCTCCTAAGGAACTAGGACTACAGGTGTGATGTAGCAGCACCAGTCCAGGAATTGTATTTACACTATTCATTTCACCCTATGCAACACTAAAAGTAGTCTGGGTTCTTTGAAGATTAAGCAGGTCTATTGCTGCAAAGTTCTTGTAACAGAGCACTGTCTCTCTATTCAAGCCATTTCTATTTGGCTTCATCTTTATCCAGGCTCTCAGGTCAAATTTAATATTATTTTTCTATAACCAATATGATGATTCTCAGAGTTGACTTTAGGTTTTAGTATTAATTTTAGCCAAACAGTGGATAGTATTTTTAAAAAAATGTTCCATATAAAATGACTTAACACAATTAAAATTCTTGTTCTTATCATATTCTAGTTTTGGTAATTGGTATGTGAATTTGTTGGGATTTACTTCATACAGATATTCCAGGATCAAAGATCTCCAATTATACCTCAAGGAACTTAAATCCTTCTTTTGGCAGATGAGGAAATCTACAGATTGACCATGATATTAGCCACTTAAAATGTTGCTGTGATTTAACTTCCTAAAACTCAATCATATAGAAAGATCATGTCATTCAACAAAGTCTGAGAAATATAGTCATGTGACCAAGGAAACAGAGTTCACATGATAGAGTACTAGAAACTCTTCTGCAGATTTGATATCTACAGATTTGATATTTGATATTCTACCCCCATCCCCCGCAAAAAAATAAGTTGGTCTATACTAAGGGCTGGTATGCCATGCCATTGTCACCTAAGTAGTCTCTGCAAGGCCAGCACTTTTTAATAACCTTGGGGGGTAGTACAGTACAGTTCTAAACAGGATTGATTCCATTTGTGATTAGAATTCAAGTTAAAAACAACCTTGCCTATTAAAAATAATAGCTCTCTTGACATATTCTGGGTGTTTAGAGATTCACTGAAAGAATGATCCATGATGTAAAAATCTAGTGCCTTGTGAAAGCCCATACACTTACTTTCAAGGCTAAAATGTAGAGAAATGGGTTTTCACAGGTACAAGGTTAAGTTGGATCTACAGGAAATAGCAGACAAATGGAGATGAATTGAAAGCTAGAAAAAAAAATTCAGGCACTAGATAGCTACAGCCAATTTAAAACTAGAGAGGTATACATTGAAACAGAATAAGATTTTTTTTAAGCTAAGAACTTGACACAGGAGCCTTTGAAAACATTAATAAAAGATATATAGGTAAGAAACCTGCAGAAGACAACCTTAGACAAAGTACTAAGAATTACAAAGTAAGATTACAGAGTCCATCTTATAGTATTTATATGGCTGAGCAATATCAAATCTGTGAAGCTCAATTTTCCCATCAATAGTTTGGAGGAAATAAGAAAATTTATTTCTCTAAGAATTACTATGAGAAATATAGAAATGTATTTTTTTCTAGGATGTGTGATAATACAGATAAATCTGGGCCTAGAATTGGGGCTCCAGTTCTGGTTTTATTCCTAATTCACCCCAGGACTGAGTTTTTTCTTTGTTACAACACATGCGCCTAGGTTTCATACTTAGCAGTTCAAATTCAGTAGCTGTGGCCTGGCTTTCTAACCTCATATTTTTACAAAAATTGACAAGGCTTCTAATCAACATGGCTGCATTTTCTCAGACTTAAACCACTATTAGATCAGCAAATGATTCTGTAAAAGGAACAGTAGCGTAGAGTCTCTGTTGAAATTACTCCAGTCTGACATTTTAAAGTCCACTTATGCAAAATGTAAATGCATGTACACAAAATGCCCACTTACATACCTAAATGTTTCAATAAACCATTACTTCTGGTTGCTAATTTCTCTCATTTTTCACCTTTCGCTAAATATTTTTCATTATTTTAACTCTATAAATGTGGAAAACTTCTCAGCATTTTGGCAATGTATGAATTTTAGGATGCTCTATTTGGCATTCAGGTCACAACATTCCCATTATGCAATCAAGCAGAGGTTCCTAGATTTACCAATGCATCAGAATCATACAGAGGGTTTATTAAAACACACAGTGTTGAGCTCTAGACCTAGAGTTTCTAATTCAAGGGACTGTAGCAGAGAATTTGTATTTCTAAGGAATTCCCATGTGATGCTGATTCTGCTAGTCTAGGGAGCACATGTTGAGAATTATTATTGTATAGAAAGGCCCAGAACTCCATGCCCTTCAGATTTTTTTCTAAACTTCTTATCATATTTCTCATTTTTCACCTTTGGAAAAGCATATCTTTATATAGGTTAATAAATTCATGAAATAAAGATATTTCCTATTACTTTTGTAATGATTTTACAGCCAATAAATTTTACTGGTTAGGGTTTGGGCACACATGGCTCAAGTCTATAATCATAGATACATAGGAGTCTAAAACATAGAGAATTGTGGTTCAAAGCCAGTTTGAGGAGATAAAGCAAATAAATATAAAATATAAGCATAAATACATAGTGGTTATATGCAGTACTTTAACACTCGTAGCCTTGGGTATGTACCAATCTTCCCTATATCTCAGTTGTCTTACAGTCTATAGTGGACAATCAATAAGTGCTCATTGCTATTATGTCTTGTAAGTTTTTGTAGTAGAGGCATTTTAGTAGAAATAACATGCTAAATTGATAGTTCACATTGAGACAAATGAATGTCAGCAGGGCCAAGATTTCCTTTCTCAGGAATACATTGTCTTTATTTGATTTGTAGGAAATCAGTTATTGTAAGGCCACCATTATATACAAGACCTTGAAAACTGTAGCCTGAAGGTTTATCTTAGTATAAGTATTAACATATTCCCAATAGGGCATCGAAAATCAAATACAGTATGCATATCATAACTCAGTTAAAAATATGTAGATGTTGTTTGTTGACTTTATTCAGCATAATTTCAAAAAGTTCAAAAAATTCATCCTACTTACTAAAAAACAAATCCCTCCCCTCCACTAAGCCAAACTAAACCACCAATAATTAGAATTATAAAACAATAGAATGAGGGGGCTGGGAATATGGCCTAGTGGCAAGAGTGCATGAAGCCCTGGGTTCGATTCCCCATTACCACATATATAGAAAATAGCCAGAAGTGGAGCTGTGGCTCAAGTGGCAGAGTGCTAGCCTTAAGCAAAAGAAGCTAGCGACAGTGCTCAGGCCCTGAGCCCAAGGCCCAGGACTGGCAAAATAAATAAATTAATAATAATAATAATAGAATGAATTACCAGGTTCCAAACCAACTTTATTCATTTAATCATTTCAAACATCTATCAACTCTTAACCTCAGAATGATGCTTTCTTTTCTTTTTGCTCTATCTCTTCACATTTTACTTCATTGATTTAAAAGAACCTTTCAACAATGGATTATTTGTCTTGCATTAGATGGAATTATGAGGAAATCCACTGGCTGATCATTGAAATGAATGAGGAAATGACCATGCCTCACCAACTCTACCCTGTTCAAAACACCATGTCCAATAGACTATCCTCTCTCATTGAGATCAATTACAATAGCCCCTTAATTTGTCTATCAATTCTATTCTTAGCCCCTATAATCTAGTTTTCACTTTGCAATGAGTTTAAAAACATGAGAATATAACATGATTCTTCTGCTTGTGTCCAGTGTCTTCCTATATTAATCAGATACATTCTCTGTACTTTGATCTTGCCTTTATAAAAATCTATCTTTCTCCTCTTATTCCTTTCTCAATATCCCCCTATTCCCTTCTTTACATATACTACACCATCCACACTGAACTTCTTACTCCTTTGACATGACCAGTAATGTTCTTACCCCTGAAAGTTTGCTTTTAATGTTTACTTATCCAGACACACTTTTTTTTATCAGATTTTCCAAATAGCTGTACTCATTCATATATCACTCAGGTCTTGGCTCATCTTATGATCTCCAGGTTAACAGCTTTTTTCATTGAATAAAATATTCTGATGAAGTTAAAGCACTTTAGATTCAACACACATAATAGACAGAATAGTTTAAAAAGTTTCATTAGTTTGACACATTTTTTCCTAGTGAATCACCCAGACACATTCTATTATAGGTTAACCAACTATTGGCCTTGTTAAATTGGATGCTCAACTTTTCCATTACACATTTTATTATTCCCTCTTATTCTGTCAAGATCAACTGAAACATAGGCCTGCCTATATTCATGCAGCAGTTCTTCAATTAATTAAATGCTAGTTATCCAAAATTAAGTACCAATGACAGTAAGATCTTTATTCCTATATTTTTATTGGCTTCAGTTATCTGTTAAATGAGGATACTAGACTCAAGTGAAAGTTTTTTCTTCACACTCTAGTGGGATGTATCTAGGGATTTCATATTGAGAAGCCAAATTATTTTATTAATATATTCTCATTTACATTGAGTTTTACTAGGAAAATTAAGAAAAAAGTGATTTGAATAAAAGCAGAATCATGTGCTGAACAAAGTAAAAAAGGATAGGATAATATGCAATGAAGTTTTACATCTATCTCAGTTGCTTGACCTGCCAAATCTTATCCTACAATCTTTATTCCTGAATAAACTAATTATCATTACAGTAAAAGGGATACATAAATTGTATTTGTGGCTATAAGTGCTATTTTATTACATTCTGCATATTTTATTTCAAAACATTTTAGAGTTTTAAATTGTGATTTCAGTGTTATTAAAGTTTTTATCTTCGTAAATGGCTTGTGTAGGATTAAACTTTGTGTCTATTCTTTAATATTGTAAAGTAGTGGAATTAAAAATGAACTAGTTTTTCCTTGTTGATTTGATGCCTTGTTGTTTCCACATGTGATAGAGACATATACCATGATGTAACTTTTTCTCAGATCTAGTCCACTGCATTTGGTATATTATTATACCAACTACTTTATTACGTACTACTGCCTCCAGAGAAGCCACAGCTGCTGGAAAAATTACCCTATAGCTAGAGCAGTCAGTTCTTTCTTATTTATTGATTTTAGTGATTTTCTGTCACTCACTTCACAGACAAATGCTTATTTGCACCCTCAACACCTATTTGTTGAGTGCCTACATAAGGGACTAGTTAGTTCCTGGATGTATAGATATAAATAATCTCATATTGGTAATAGGATTATTAATAATATTGATAGGAATGGAGCCATTAACTGTTGTAGTATGAGCAGTGGAATACTCAAAAAAATTCTAGGATGATGGGATTACCCATTAACAATTAACTTCTTTTTTTCAATATTATATCTATTCAAAGAATCGTTTCTTTTCAGAGTGGGTATTAATGCACAAACACATAATGTAAAATTTTCCATGAATAAAAAATTGACTGTTTTTGGAAAAGAGTATGGCTTTTATATCTTACTTCAGTTTTTATGATTTCTAGAATATCAACAATATAATTATTTGTGCATTAAGAATAAGAAAACCTGCATATTTTATTCTTTGTCACATGACCCTTAACACAGTAATATAATTTTATAATAATTTAAACCTAATTTTCTTTTCACTGTAATATCATCATCATAACAAATTCACCAAACAATGTAATTAATTATCCTTTATTTACTAGATTATAATGTAAAGAAATTAGTATTTTATGAGTTTTCCCTTTAGCACATAATCTTCATGCATTCTGGCAGTCTCTCTGAATGAGTTTAAGTCATCATATTTGTATTATCTTATCCACTTGTATTGCTTTAAAAAACAAGGTAAGCATGAATCAGATTTTCTGCAGTTAGTTTGAAAGCAACAGTAATAGGCCAGGTGGTGTGTCAACAGAAAGAAGAGAAAGACAATCTGAAAGGCAAGTTAGAAGCTAATATTACTGTGAGAAATTTAGGATTGATTCTGTTAAAATTATTTCAGAAGTCAAATAGAAATTACTTCAGCATGACTGCCCAGCAAGCTTAAACTCCAGAACTGACAAAATAAAGGTGTTGTTCTCCTACATATAGACAAAGAGAATATCAACCAAGTGACTTAATGATGATTCATAAAAACATGGATATCTTAATTCATCTTAGGACTGCTGTATAATTATTTTGTGTAATTAAAAATACATATTAAATGAGAAAAAAAAAGAAATTACTTCAGAACTGTTTGTCCAAACTCATCTGTTATTACTTAGTATTTGTATACAAATTTGTGAAAATAGATGAATGAAATTCTGGAAGAAGAAAGTATGGTACACTATAGATGGATGGATGGATGGATGGATGGATGGATGGATGGATGGATAGATGCATGGATGGATGGATATGGATAGGATAGAGATAGCTAGGTAGCTAGCTAGATGATAGATAGGTAGGTAGGTAGGTAGATAGAAGAGGTGAGGTTTGGTAACAATACAGCTAGGCACATCTGAATTTCAAGGAAGAGTTTTAGATAAGACAGCAAGCTGAGAAGGAATGAAGTGGATATCTTGACAGGAAATCTTAGCCTTTTTGGCTTTTCCTGTGTAATTGCTTTGATATCGTCAATTACCTATGCATTACCTTCATATCCACAATTTTTATAGAGAATCCAATGTCTAATTTAAAACATTTCTCCATATATTTTCATTTTTCTTAATAAGGTTATGTATTAATTTTTCGTGTATATTTCATGACAATTCTTTTATTATGGTTTCTTGAAAGTGTCTGTTTAAGAATCATTGGTACATAAGTTGAAGGTAGAAAGAATGGTAATGATGGACCATATTTTCTTCTGCCTACAGTGAATTTCTCACAGATTAATATACAGAGTTTTAATTGACATTTAAGAGTTCATATATTTTTTCTACTTCCTTCAGAAAATTCTCTTATCTCATCATAATATTTTTTATTATAGGTAGGGATATAAATGAGTTTGTGACTTAAGCTATATCTATAAAAAATAAGTATTTGCTAGTGGCTATTACATTCAGTTGAAAAATCCCAACCATATTTATCTTATTAATGTCTTATTAATCATTTGATTTCTCACTTTCAATGGGTGTAATCAATTGATTGTTGTCAGTGGATGTTGACTACATGAACTCTTACTGCAACTTTTCTTTACCCTGCATCATAGTTTTTTATAGTTTGGTCAGAACATCTTTTGCCTTTTTTTTATTAATTAAATTTTACTGACAAGGTGTTGTGCAAAGGGGATACAGTTACATAATAAGGTAGTTAGTACATTTCTTGTGTTATCTGTTACACTCATTTTTCTTTCCTTCCCCTAGATCAGGTAGGCATATATACAATATCCAGCATAGCAAAATAATATAAAGTAACTACGTAGGGTACAATCAAAGGAAATTCACCTAGAACATTAAACATAATGTCAACTATAGAATCCTTCTGTGGCCTTCTCTTGGAGTTGTTTTTGCTTATCCTCATCTTATATAATCATGTGTACATAGCTGTTGAGCTACTGTGATCCATTCATAGGTCTATTCTAGACCTTTTTATGTTTGTTTAGTAGTTGTTTGGTTTTAGATACATAATGTAAAGTCGCTGACCCAAACATGTGGAAATACCATTTGAAAAGAAGTATGCTATTTTACAGACCTGGTCTCTATTGTATCCCCCCCCCACCCCCGCAACAGTCATATAACAAGGAGGCCATGCCCCTTTGTTCTCTATATTCTAGGCTTGTCTCGCTCAACATTATTTGTTCAAGCTCTGACCATTTCCCTGCCAATACTAGTATTTTATTGCTTCTAATCACTGTGTAGTATTCCATTGTGTACAGGTACCACATTTTTTGGATCCATTCATCTGTACTGGGGCATCTGGGTTGTTTCCAAATTTTGGCTATTGTGAATTGTGCAGTGATAAACATGGAAGTGCAGATGTCTTTTTGATATCCTGAGACTTGTTGCTCAAGATAGATGCCTAGGAGTGGTATGGCTGGGTCATAGGGTATGTCTATGCTGAGCTTTTTGAGAAACCTCCATACTGTTCTCCAAAGTGGTTGTACTAATTTGCACTCCCACCAACAGTGAAGAAGGGTTCCTCATTCCCCACATCCCCTCCAGAATTTGTTGTTGTTTGAATTCAGAGTATAGGCCATTCTAACTGGAGTGAGGTGGTATCTCAGGGTTGTTTTTATTTGCATTTCCTTACTGCCAGGGATGTTGAACATTTCCTCATATGTTTCTTTGCCATTTTTATCTCTTCTCCTGTGAAGTCTCTCTTTTTTTATAATTTATTTATTAATGAAACAAAAAGTTTTTGACAAGGTGTTGTGCAAAAGGGGTACAGTTACATAGTAGGGCAGTGTGTACATTTCTTGTGATATCTTACACACTGTTTTTCTTTCCCTTCCCTAGGTTAGATAGACATATATACAATACACAATGTACCAAGAACATATACAGTAGCCACATGGCCTACGCCAAAGAAAATGCACCTACGGGTTAAATATATTGTCGACAATAGACAATATGTCGACAATAGTCTTATATGAACGTACATACATAGCTTTTGAGCTATTGTGATCCAATGAGAGGTCAATTTTTGACCTTTATATGTTGAATAGTTGTTTGGTTTTAGCTACATAATGTAGGCTCGCTGACCCAAACCTGTGGGAAATACCATTTGACAAGAAGCTTTTGTTTGCACAGACCTGGTCTCTATTGTCTCCCCCTCCCCCCACCTTAACAGTCATATATCAGGGATATCATGCCCCTTTGTTTTAGCTCCTTTGCCCATTTCATAATTGATTTACTGGCTTCAGAGGGGGTTTGATTTTTGAGTTCTCTGTAGATGACAGATATAGGCCTTTGTTGCTATGCTGGTGAAGATCTCTTCCCACGTGGTTGGCTGTCTTTCAAGTTTAGTGTCTATGCCTTTAGCTGTGCAGAAATGTGGGGCACGCCCGCCTGGATGCCTTGCATCATTAAGAGGTGGTTCTAGCTGGCCCCGTCTCCCAGCCTTGGGACTACATGTAGCCAAGATGGCACCTGGTGGTGAACCCGGAGGTGGTCCTGTGGGCCATGAAGTAGATGTAGGCTGCCCCTTAGAGAGGTCCCTCAGAGCTGCACCCTGATGGACAACTCAGGCATCAAATGCCAGCCCCTACATAGGTGCACGTACCCTTCCCCTTCCGCCGCCCTCTGGCCCCTTTAAAAGAACAGCTCCTTGCCGCCATTAAATGAATCTTAGCGCTGAGTGGCTCCCAGACTGTCTGTGTGTCTTCCGTCGAGAGGTGGGCTGGGTGGCAGTCTGTCAGCCCTCTTATCCTCTTCCTGTACCGGTCTGCGTGGGGTGTGCTATCCTGTCTCTCCTGCAGGACAGGAGAGCGCTGGAGGCTAAAAACCCCTGGCACAGAAACTATTTATTTTGTAGTAGTCCCTTTTGTTGAGTCTCTCCCCTATCTGTTGTGCCCCCTGGGACTATGTTCAGGAAGTTCCTACCTGTTCCTTTAAGTTGTAGTGTCTCTCCTACTCTGTCCTTCAGTAGTTTCAAAGTTTCAGGTCTGATGTTGATGTCCTTAATCCATCTTGAGTTAATCTTGGTGCATGGTGATACACTAGGGTCCACTTTGAGTTTTCTACATGTGGCTGCCCAGTTTTCCTAGCACCAGTAGTTGAAGAGGCTATGTTTTTTCCATTGCATGTCTTTAGCTCCTTTGTCAAATACCAGCTGACTGTAAGAATGTGGCTTTATTTCTGGGTCTTCTCTCCTATTCCATTGGTCTTCAGGTCTGTTTTTATGCCAGTACCAGGCTGTTTTTGTTATGATGGCTCTATAATAAAGTTTGAAGTCTGGTATTGTGATTCCTCCTGCATTTCTTCTTTTGTCTAGAATTGCTTCGGCTATTCTAGGTCTTTTGCTGTTCCATTTGAATTTATGGGTTGATCAGAACATTTTTAACCATGGTTTTCCATCTCTTAGTTCCCACCATACATCTGTTGTTTTGAAATTCAAAGAATTATTTTTCTCATTTTTCTAACAATGATAGATCCATTTGTCTAGAAAAATGTTTCTCCTTCTCTCTACTCAAAATTTTATGATAGAAAACCATCATGTAATCACACTTTTATAAACAATAAGAAACCAGACTAATTGTCCTTTCCCTATCTCATTTATCGGACCTACCAAGGCCATGGCTTCACATTCATTGTAACATGATATCTGAGAACAATAGGTAACATGTAGAGAAAATTAATGGTGAGAAAAATGTGTGAAAAGTTGAGAGGCATTCTCTGAGGGTGATTTATTGATTCTTTAAATCAAATGACAAATGGTAAAAATGCAACCAATAAATCCCATTTTCATTAGATTTCTTTAGTTGGATTACATTTCTTTTGCAACCAAGGAGTTGTGGATATTATACTGCCTACATAGATCATCCACATAATAAATATTAAGTGTCAAAGACCTCTAAAATCTTGCAGTTGTGCAACCACCAACAATTAGTAGCTAATATTTGGAAACACTTAACTTCCATTTTTACTGAAAATAAAAATATTTTGTTACAGGTACATGACAAAGTTTGGAAAATTAGGAGATTCTTTGATTCCTCATTCATAGAATAATTTGTGCATTTTTTTTTTTTTTTTTGGCCAGTCCTGGGGCTTGGACTCAGGGCCTGAGCACTGTCCCTGGCCTCTTTTTGCTCAAGGCTAGCACTCTGCCACTTGAGCCACAGCGCCACTTCTGGCCATTTTCTGTATACGTGGTGCTGGGGAATCGAACCCAGGGCCTCATGTATATGAGGCAGGCACTCTTGCCACTAGGCCATATCCCCAGCCTAATTTGTGCATTTTAAACAGTGATGATTATGTCTCTGGTAGCAGGTGTTCTCTAAACAAGAAATAACAGTAACAAATCTTTGGACTGAACTGCTTTCTATTTTCTTTTCTGATGTGGGAGCAACTGCTAAGAGGACGTATTCAGTCTTCTCCAGGGCTAGGAGTTTTAGCTTCATCTTAATGATATAAAAGATTCAAGAAAAAATATCGAGAAGGATCAAATATCAGACAGTTATTTAAACATATCGATTCTATGTGTAAAAATCAACTGGGATTTGGAGAATTATCTTCTACTTAATATGAAGCACAATAGGATCACTTCAAAAAAGAACAAAAAGCTATTTGCTACCATTAAATTCTGACTTCTGGGTTAAGCCAACTAAAATATATAGTAAAACCAGGATGGAAGGTTTCTGCTTGATACCACAAAGACTAATTTCTATCAATTGCTAATCCCCTACTTAATGGTGAAATGTTGTATCTCACTCTCATTAAAAACAGGAACAAGATAAATACATCATTATTATTTTAACATTGTATGCAAGTTCTGTCCAAAGCAATAAAACATGAAATATGAGATGTGCACATCGATTATAAGACAAAATTAATACTTATACAATACTTATATAAAAGAGAATATATGACAATTGAAGGATATCCTCTTAGATTAAATTTAATTCATAGTCTAAACCAGTATTAAAACTAAGATGTTTACTCTCATTAAATGCAGTACCAGACATATGTTAAAAATATTTCAACCAGATTTCCTAAAGCCAACATCATAGTACTCTGAAAACTCATTTCAAAAATTCTAACTTTTACACATGTATGCATGCAATGACTTGATGGAAGCATATTCTGTGACTTTTATGAAAAAAATTATAAATGCATTCCTATTATCCAGAATATTGTAGGCTATGCCATAATGACTAATAACAGTAACCCACGAAATTTTGAGCTTTTTTTTACCTTTATCCCCTGTCCTTGGTCAGTTGAAAGGGATGTATTTGGAATAAATTATTGGTATTCTCTGAATTTGGGACAAGAAAAAGAGAGATAAAAATTATTCCGTAGACCCTTACACCACTTCTGTTTCTTTACTGGCCAAAGAAAGTCACATAGCTTTCAAAGAGATGAAGCAGTTCAATACTATCTACAGGTGTCTAACTGTAATAATAAAAAAATTACAATGGACATATCCTTTCTCTTATATATAGAGAGCCAATCTAAAATATAATCATATATAAAAACACTTACAGGACTACATATATATGTGTATATATATGTATATATACATATATATGTGTGTACCAAACTGTCTTAGTATAGTATATACAGTGACAGATTTAGATGGTGTAACTCCTTTGAACAATGAACTTAGTGCTTAATAAAATGAATACCAGATAGCTGAGCATTTCTTGTGTGAGAGGACTAAGAGTTAAAGAGAAAGGACAAATAGAGAGAGGAATTAGATGAATACAATCATCATCCTCATTGTACATACTTGAAAATGGAACTAGAAAATGTGAGAAGATAAGTGGGGTTGGGATAAATAGAGAATGATGGAAGGGGTGAAACTGATCACAAAGCATTGTACTCATACATTGACAACATGAATTGAAGCCCCTTTACACAACCATGGAAAACTTTTAAAATGTGATTTACATTTTAAATACAGATACAAAACTGAAAACCCAATGATAATTTTGAACTAAATGAAACAATTTCCTGCAATACAGAATGTAGCTTGTCTCAGACAACAACAACAAAAATACAGAATTCAGATCCCAAATCAATCTCTAGATTAAAATTGCTGTTCTGATAGCTGCTGCTACACATCCTCCAACTATATTACCTTGTTGGGATTTGCTCTCTTTATTTGAAAAGTGTGACCATGCCCTATTCTGTGTTGGAGTATGTTAAAATTTTGTACAGGTATGAGAAAGACACCACTCTAATTGCTTAGGTATCTTGATGAACACCGTTGACAAATATCTCTGCTTTTAGGGAGCTCATTCTCCAAGGAGGAAGAGAAAATAAGCCATAATAATAAGGAAACAATACATTGTATATAATTCTAGGAAGCACTTTTTGTATCACTGTGAAAACTTCAGTCTTATTGTGAGTTGATGAGGGGCCACAGGAAAATTTACCATAGGAGTGACAGACATTATGTTACTCACTTGCTAAAATGTTCCTTCTGGGTGTTCTGATGGGAAAAGACTCCAGCTGAGGAAAGGACCTAAGAAGAAGATTCCAAAGAGGGCTATTCTAGTAATAAACAATAAATATATATTACCCAATGCAGTAGTAGTGTACTTATTAAGCAAAAACTTGTATTTACTGCCAGATTCTAAGTGTAACAAATGCATATATTCTGGATCTTGGAAAGTAGAGTTATTGATTGATTACACGTAGATAAGGAGAAGAGTCCTCTGTGATTACCAGGTTTTAAAATGGAGACATTACCTGAGAGGGAAAAGGTAGTTCAATAGGCTGGTTTTAGAAATGTCAAGCCTTTGAAATGCCTGTTACACAACAAGGAATTATAAAGAAAAAAATGTGGTACATTTCCCAGAGTTCAGGAATTCATAACTGGAAAAGCAAATGTAGATGTTCTCCAAGAGAACACAGAAAGGAAATCAGAAAACCCAGAAAGTGAATGAACTTGCTTTTAAATGACTCGCTCAGTGGGATGGTTTATAATAATAACATATATTAAGTACCTAGCAAATCTATGCTACTATTATCATTTTGTTCCTTACAGGAAATATTGTTTTAAAAATTTTAGTTCTTAATATATTTGCAACTCCAAAGATTTAAACGATGCATGAACTGACAGTTTGAACATAAAATGTCCTCTACAGGGTCATATAGTATTGAAGGTGTTGTCCCTAGCTGTGTATAACTATTTGAGGAACTGATAGCAAGTTTCAGAGGTAGTGCCTGGTTAGAGGAGAAGGCAAAGAAGTTAGCCTCTGAAGGGCATCTTGTTCCAGGACTCTCTCTATCTCTCTGCTTCCTGGTAGTATAAAATGGGAAGCTCTGCTCCTTCAGTCTGGCACATTGCTTTACTTGCCTCCAGTCCAAAGCAATGCATCCTTCTGACACTGCACTGAAATTGTGAACTACAATAAATCTTTTCTCTCTGAACTTTTTCTAAGGTATTTGTCACTGGAAAGTCAGAACAACATACCAACTAATTTTTCTTTTTGGAATTCATCCTAATAATGGATAAATCAAAATGGTGAGACAAAGAATACAGGGTGAACCAATACTACAGTGATAATCACAAGACAATAGCTATAGCCTTATGAACATATAAGATGATGCTAAGTGAAATGAACTGCAAATTATGGAAACGATTGTGATATCACTGTTGTAACTACATTCAAGGTGCTATGTGTAACTGTAGCTTCTATTATTAATGATCTTCTTGTATCCCCTTCCTGTGGTTGAACCTGCACTATCTCTGTATCTTATCTGAGTACTTTGGAAACTGTGTATACTGGTATTAGAACTAGGAAATTGAAAGGGAATACCAAAACTGAGAGACACAGGGTAAAAAAAGACAAACAACTACAAAAGCAATACTTGCAAAACTGTTTGGTGTAAATGAACTGAACAATTCATGAGGGGGGGGGGGGATTGAAAGGGGGAGGGGAGGCGGGAATTAGGGACGAGGTAACAAACTACAAGAAATGTATCCAATGCCTAACATATGAAACTGTAACCTCTCTGTACATCAGTTTGATAATAAAATTTTTTTAAAATAAATTAAGAACACTGATTTGAGATAAAATAAAATCCAAAGTTTTCTACTAAAATATATGTTGGAAATTAACTGTACAACTCAGGTTGGAGGAGGACTCGGGGGGAGGGAAGATGGGAGAAAAATGAGGGAGGGGTGAAAAGTATGGCAAGAAATGTATTCTCTACCTTACGTATGTAGCTGTGACCCTTCTGTACATCACCTTGGCAAAATTAAATTTAAAAAAAGAATAGAAACAAAATTATATGCATAGTAGTTTTGCACTGAAAGGCATTTACTCCAATATTATTTGTAGCATATTACAATGAAAAACACCCTACGCCTTTAACTATTAGCAACTGCTCAAATAAGTAATTACAACTATTAAAATGTTAAGTCATGCAGCCATTGGAAATGGTATTTGTATTTTGTTTTCATGATACTGAGGATTGAAGTCAAAGTCTTGAACATAATTTAGCAGGGACACTTCCACTTGAGTCACTCCTCTAGTCCTTTCTGGTACAGATTATTTTCTTAGTAGAGTCTCATCCTTGGGCCTGGGATGTGATCCTTTTATTTGTGTTTCTCTATGTGACTGAACATGACAGTCATAAAACAGTGCTGTATGCTTCCCCATACCTGAGATAACAGGTGCATGCCAGCATGCCCAAACCATTGGTTACTGTACATTTTATTTTTCCTGGGCTGGGTTTGAACCATCATCCTTTAATCTCCATCCCCCAAGTATCCAGGCTTACAGGATTAGGCCAGAGTACATGGCTGATTTTTGTATTATTTTGATGAAATAAAATACTTTCTCTGTGATATACGCAAAGAATATATACAGGTGCTGTGGCAGTCTATAAGCCTGGATGAAAATCATAATCATTTTTTTCAAAAAGCAACTGAATTCTCTTCAAAAGTTTATGCTAGTTCCATTTCATTTAGTATGTCAAATAATATACAAAGCTTTCAAGTCTTCCTGTAGTTTTATTTGTTAATCTGGCAATTTTACATCCCACATACTGTCTCCTCTCCCTCAACCCCAAATGATTTTTTTTTCTTTCCCAACCACTAACTCATGCTTTAAGATTCAACTAAAATAGCATTCTTTCAACTCTTTCTTAAAATTCATATGCAATGTTATTTTCAATAATATCATTACTCATTAGCTATTCCCTAGTTAAATGGTTGCATTGCTTGTTAGTTGTTATATATTTATGCATGCAGCAGCACTGTGAGTTTGGGATGGACATATCACAATAAATGTAACATGGAATTCCCAGAAGGCAATTAAGCAACTACCTTCTGCAAGGAGGTGCAAGGTAATTATAGAGGCAGCAGAATGTGCTGGATTAAAATTTGACTGTTGTCATCTATTGGATTCTATAATTCATAGAACCGAACTTAGATATTATACCAGAGTACTTAAATAAGGAAATAATTCATAAATCTCAATATTGGGATTTTTAATAAAAGTGCTCATATAGGTTCTCATAATGACTTTGAAAGTTATTAATTTCTACTAAGAGGAAGTCTAGATTATATGGATAGCAAATAGTCACAAATTCCAAAAATCAATAATATTAAAACAACCCATCCTCTGTCAGTTTCCTGTTGCTTTTAATGTTGAATCTCTGAATAGTTCATCTTTTTAAAGGTCAGAATGTTCATACCAATAACAATGACAAGAACATAATGAGAGAATTTAATAAATGTGTTCTTTTGAATCTACTTGGCAATAGGAATTAAAAGTGGCCATAATTCTTCACAACTCATCTTATATAATTAATATAATAATTCAGTGCTTAAGAAACTGTACCTTGAAAACAATATTCTCCTCACTTTTCTTAGAAATTATAAGAAAATCTGTTTTAAAAACACAGTGTGAAATTATACAATGAGTAAACATTTGAATTACTTTCAAGGCCATGGAAATATCAGTAGCAGCTATTCCAGTCCTATTGGAGCAAAGAGTGATTTCACTCTGTGTGTGTGTGTGTGTGTGTGTGTTTGTGTGTGTGTATGTGTGTGTGTGTGCCTTTGCATTATAACAAAAAGCAACTTAGGGAATGGAGTCCCTTTCTATCTAAATATTGGTTGTGAAGCTTTCCTAGTTTAAGTGAGAAATCCCCAATGTACTTTAAAAGGATTATTTCTTTCCCTTTCTCTTCTCCAGCCATGTACATAACCCTGTACATCTAACATGTGAGATGTGAAGCTACAAAGGTAAAAAATATGTTATGTTACTCTTTCATTGCTATAGTAAAATATTTGAGAGTGCATAGATTTTTAGAGAAAAGAGGTTTGTTTCTCACACTTATGAAAGATCAAAAGTTGAATATCATAAGTTTACCCATATCTGATAAAGGCTTTTGAATGTCCTGACATGGCAAAGTGTTGCAAGGTGAGAGCAAGAAACGAATGCAAGAAAAGCAGTGAGACGACCCTAACCTAGATTGATGTCAGCTATTGACTCATTCAAGAGAATTCCATCTCATCATCTTATCTACCAAATAACCTACAAATGGCCTGCCTCCAAATCCATTAATATGCCAAATGGGGAATTTAGTTTCTGACACATGTACTTTAGGGATAATCCAAAACATGAAAAAAAGTGTTCTTACATCAGCTTACTTTTGTTTATCTTTGTGATTTTTATGGGAAATAATGTTAATTTAAAATAATTTGTTAAATACAGTGTATACTACTTTCACCATAATAATCTCTGAATGGTTATGATATTAAAGACTCAGAGAAATTCTGTAGTCAAGAAAACAATTCAACTTTGGCAAATTCACCGAATTTACCAAATCATGTGATAACTTTGTATATTTATTACATATCAGTAGTTTGGAAACACCTTGATTCTCTAATAAAAATGAAGATGACTTACAATACTATTTTGTAAGGATTAAATATTCTTAAACATTTTTTTCTTGATTTTAACAAGATTTACAGACTTTGGAATCCTGTTTCTCAGTTAAATTAGTTAAAGCTAAGTTAATTGTGTTTCCTAACGTAACTATCAACCAGGTTGAGAGGAAAATGATTCTCCTGAATAGACATGGTTATAATACTAAGTAATCAAGGAAATTTTCTCCTAAGAAATAGCATCACAACTGTGACTTCTCATACAAAATGTGAAGCATGTCCACTTTGAACTCATACGCTAGATCCTAAATCTGAATATTTTGTTATTTGAATGTGGGGCTTTTAGAGGCAATTTGACCATAAGTGCAAAGGGTTCATTACTATAAGAACTAACCAGCACATGATAATATTGGCAAAAATAAATATAATAGCCTAATAATACCCTATGGCTGCCACCTATAATCTCAGCTACATAAGAGACAGGAATAGTCAGATCTTGGTATAAGATCAGCTTGAGCAAAAGCTCAAGACTCTATGTGGAAAAAAATTATATCTATAGCATAAAGCAATGGTAGATGATCTCATGTGGCAAAGCTAGTAATTGTGAGGCTTTGAGTTCAAAATCCAGCTACACATACACAGTTTAATACTTATTAAAAATGTATATTGTGTGAAACACATTAGAATGGATGACATAACATCCACTTGCCACAGCAGTGTTCTCAGCCTAATTACATGTGACTAATTCCCTTAATCATCAGAATAAACTACTTATTATGTGTCATAAGTACATTTCATCACACAGACAAGAAAAATGTATTAATGTTTCAAACTTGAAATAAACTTGAAGGTTGTTGAAAGTAAACCAATGTGAATTTAGGGGTTGAATTTTGAAATTTTGCTGCTAATCTGAGTCTTCCGTGTGTGGTCTTGATGCCACACTAGTTTCAGTCTCTCCTACTTTTATTTTAGGGATGTCTACAAAACATATTAAAGGAAACGAAGTGGAGGAAATGGCCAAATATAATTTTTTATTTCATTATCAGGGCAGAAGAATTACAAGAAAAGAAGATAACTAAGGGGCTGGGAGTCTGGCTTAGCAGTAGAATGATTGCATAGCATGCATAAGGCCCTGAGTTCAATTCCTCAGCACCACATAAACAGAAAAAGCCAGAAGTGTTGCTGTGGCTCAAGAGATAGAGTGCTAGCCTTGAGCAAAAAGAAGCCCAGGACAGTATTCAGGCCCTGAGTTCTAAGCCCCAGAACTGGCCAAAAAAAAAAGAAGACAAGGGAGAGGAGGAGGGGGAGGGGGAAGGGGAGGGGGAGGGGGAGGGGGAGGGGGAGGAGGAGGGGAGGGGGAGGAGGAGGGGAGGGGGAGGAGGAGGGGGAGGGGAGGAGGAGGAGCAGGGGGAGGGGGAGGGGGAGGAGGAGGAGGAGGGGGAGGGGGAGGAGGAGGGGGAGGAGGAGGAGGAGGAGGAGGAGGAGGAGGAGGGGGAGGAGGAGGGGGAGGAGGAGGGGGAGGAGGAGGGGGAGGAGGAGGGGGAGGAGGAGGGGGAGGAGGAGGAGGGGGAGGAGGAGGGGGAGGAGGAGGAGGAGGAGGAGGAGGAGGAGGAGGAGGAGGAGGAGGAGGAGTAAATTGGCTTGTGAAAAACATAAAAATAAAAGATCTTGTCATTGGAATCTTTACTATCTGCCTACTGTTTTATTGACCTAAAGTGCTATTACATTAGTAGACATCAAGCTAAGACTCAGGTCTAGAGCATATTAGGGAGCATTTAGAAAGTAAAAAATAGTTATATGTCTTCATTAGATTATATTTAAAATAGTTCTATTCATGGGTTAAGCTTTACTCCAAGACTTCAAGGGTATTTACTATAATAAGTCACATATTTGATCACAGTACAAAGAATGTACAAGAATGGTAAATCTTCTGCCAATATCTATTCTTCAATTATTCATTTCTGTCATTCTATAGTCAAGCTGTCTACACAAAAACTATTAAGAAATTAAAACTATTTCAAAAATTTACACTGGTAGTTTGAAATTTAGATATTGGTGATGTGAAAAGGCTTTACTTTTAGGGAAAATTTTAATGTCATTTTCTAGTTATAAACTGTTATAATTTCTCTGCTATATATTTTAAACGATAGAAATAAATATATAAGTATATTTAAAAGAATATTGGCACAACTTATAGTTTTAGCATTTCTCTGAGGAAAATAAGAATTGCATCTATTATATAACATTATTGTCAAAATTAAGAGAACCTCCCTTATGAAGAATAGTCAGAAAAATAAAGAGAAATTATTACTACTGAATATTATTCAACTAAGAATTACAATTACACAGCACATTCCACTCAGTGAGAATTCTCATTATGCTGGTATTAATAATTTTCTCGGGGAGCAAGAGATGTAGGCACACTATCACTACTTGCATGAACATAATAAACAATTCTGAAAGCTTCCAAAGTTTATTTTTATATTAACTGTATAATACAGCAAACTATGTTTTTACACATTTAACATTACTTTATACAAGGTCTGATGTGGTGGTAATTCTAGCTAGTTCGGAGTTGGAGATAAGAGAAACATGATCCTAGGTTGGTCTGAGCAAAAATATGAGACATTTTCTGAAAAACAAGTTGGAACAAAAGACCTGCAACATGACTTTGTGAAAAGTGTATAGGGTTTACCCTGAAAATTGAGAGTAGACTTCACAGTTGAACGTTAAAGTAATAGCTTCTCCACTAGAAACAGAAATATCCCTATACAAAATATTTTGTTGTGACAGTCATTAGTGAAATAATGTCACCCTGCACCGGGGAAGCATTTGGTATGGTGTGATTGCCAGGTTATTTAATAACTTTTCAAGTCAATATTCATCATCATTCATTTCGGGAGAAAATTTTTGAGAACAAGAATCAGAACTGTGCTTTTTCACATCCTTAGTTTAAAAAAGTCTGCTATCATGCCTTTCATACAACATGTATTTGCTAAGTACGTATTTTTCTCTTAATGAGGTTTATGATTTAATTTTATTCTGAGTAAACATTTTGCACTGATTTGTAGATATGTGTATGTAAATATTCCTATCTATTTATAGTGTTTGGGAAGAACTATAATCAACTACCCACTGTGCTGCTTTTTGCCACCATATGGCATGCATGTGAGTTTATATGCCAGATTCATTTCATTCTATTAATATTTATAAATATCAGTTTATAAAGGTAGTATTAAGATCATAGGCTTGGTGACACCTGTGAGTAATTCCAGTAACAAAAGAGGCAGAGGAAGGAAAATCATGGTTCCAAGCCAAACAGATGAAAATGTGAGACTTCATCTGAAAAAAGTACAACAGAAAGAGATTGGAAAGTGACTGAAGTGGAAGACCATCTGATTATCAAGCATGAGTGCTTGAGTTCAAAATCCCAGTATCACTACAACTCATTTAATATGTTTTATAAATGAGGAACAGATCCATAGGCAAGGTAAGTTACATGGAGTCATGCAACTATTATGTAGTTTAATTAAAAACTGATTTCAGATTTTTCCATGTCTTTCAATTTCATTGCAAATGCTAGGGGAGGGATGGGTGAAAATGTTGAAAACGATGACATTGATCGAGATGCCTTGTATTTATAAACTGCTTTGTTAAGTGGTAACCTCTTTGTACAACTACTTAAAGATAATGAATAAATAAATAAAAGATAAAAAGTGTAAACTCATTATTTTCTAGCTCAAACTCAGTCCATTGCTTCTCTAGTTATCCCATATGTTTACTTTGATCAAGGATTTTTAATCAAAAACCTTTTAACATATGTCCCAGTTTGCAAGTTCATTGACATCTTATGTTCTTCAGCCAACCAGTCAACATGAAATGGACAATCATCACACTTGGGATGGACACACAATATTGGATTAAAGAAATCTTCTTGCAAGCCTATAATGTTTGGAATTGTTTTCCACATATCCCAACTGATAGATAAATTGAGAATAAGAATTAGTGTCCTTCCATAGTAAACCTCAAAATATGCAGTATCAACTGTGCCATACGTAGCACATTGGTGACAAAGATGGCCACAGTTTCCCTTCCATGGGTGTGTGGCTTTAAAGGGGAATTTAATAAACCCACAATTAAGTCTAGGGAGACTGACAAAAGCAATGAAAAGAAATTCTGATTCAGTCACTGTGACTGCTGAGAAAAATCCAAAAGATTAGAACCTAACTACATTTTGAAAAGAATAGAACAATCTAAAGAGTTATTTGAGTTGGAGGTAAATAGGCTGTGAATATTTAATAATTAAGTATCTTGGGATTCCTAGACATTTTTTATAGTTTGTTTTTTTCAGAGCTGAGGACCGAACTCAGGGCCTTGCTCTCACCAGGCAGGCGCTCTTCTACTGAGCTAAATCCACAGCCCCTTCCTAGACATTTTTGAGAAGGTCGTAGGCTGGAAAACAGGTTAAACTCTTCATCAACCTCTTTAGGTACACTCAGAGGACATTTTTTCTTCATTTTTTTCTTATTTATTGTCAAAGTGATGTACAGAGAGGTTACAGTTTCATACATAAGGCATTGGATACATTTCTTGTACTGTTTGTTACCTCCTCCCTCATTCCTCCCTCAGCCCTCCCCATTTCCCTCTCCCCCATGTGTTGTTTAGTTGGTTTACAACAAACCGTTTTGCAAGTATTGCTTTTGTAGTCATTTGTCTTTTTATCCTGTGTCTCTTGATTTTGGTATTCCCTTTCACTTTCCAATTCTAATACCATAATATACAGTTTCCAATGTATTCAAATAAGATACAGTGATAGTGCAGGTACAACCACAGGAAGGGGATACAAGAGGATTCATAAGGAAATGGAAGGACTTGGAAAAAAATTATACTCAGTGACGTGAGCCAGACACAAAGAAACATGGACTCTATGGTCTCCCTCATAGGGAATAATTAGCACAGGTTTAGGCTAATCACAGCAGAGGATCACAAGCGCCTAATAGCTTTGCCCCTATCAATGCATAAGATAATGCTAAGTGAAATGAACTCCATGTTATGGAAACGAGTGTTATATCACTGTTGTAATTACTTTCAACATGCCATGTGAAACCGTAGGACATTTTTTTTTTTTTTTAAAGATGCCTCCATCAGGGCTGGGGATATGGCCTAGTGGCAAGAGTGCTTGCCTCGTATACATGAGGCCCTGGGTTCGATTCCCCAGCACCACATATACAGAAAATGGCCGGAAGGGGCGCTGTGGCTCAAGTGGCAGAGTGCTAGCCTTGAGCAAAAAGAAGCCAGGGACAGTGCTCAGGCCCTGAGTCCAACCCCCAGGACTGGCCAAAAAGAAAAAAAAAAAAAAAAAGATGCCTCCATCAGGAGACAGAAGCAAATCTGGAGCCTTGTCAGCGAAACATTTCCAGCCAAAAAGTAGTTAATTGCTCTTACCCTCCTTTCTTTCCTTTTCCTAGTGGCACTATGCAGACTGACCAGAGAGCATAAGATGGCTTTTCTTTCATGTCTATGGGGCATGTAGTATAGACAAGGTATTCTTCATTGAAATTTAGACATTATTTGTAAATGAAATACATACTGACAGGCACAAGAGTTAAACTGATAATCTTATATGGAAGTGACAGCTAGGAAACAACAGGGGAATTTATCAGAAAAGAAATGAGCGAATCTTGATGCATTTATACTAACTATGAGAGTCAGTTGAAACTGGGACTAAATAGCCTTCGCAATTCCAAGCCAGCATTGCTCTCTATGTCTAAATAAGATTATAATCCTTTTTCATGCTGTTCATGTTCTTTCTTTGAATAGAGAAAAATAATCATAATATATTACATCTACCTTTACAGAGTTAATATTTAGTATATGCTGTGTTTAAAATATCTTACTGTTCAGATTAAGAATGGTAGAGAGTGAAAATAACACTTCACTTCTGCCTCTCATTTGCCTGAAAGATGCAGACTAGCCTTATTACATGCTTATATGTAGCACATATGAGGATTCATATGAATGAGACACAAGGTTATTACTCTATAAGAGAAAGTATAGATACATAAAACCATTTGTTCTAAGAAACAAATTTCTTTGTCAACCCAGGTAATACGTCCATGCTCATTTGAAGTTTCACCCATTACTGTAGCTAGAGATGTGACAGCAAGAGAATCAGAAGACCCTCATCACCTAGACATCTACATTTCATTAACTCTTTTTTTTAAATTTAATTTTATTGTCAAAGTGATGTACACAGGGGTTACTGTTACATAGTAAGGTAGTTTTTGTATGTCTACTACCTGAGTCAGTAATCAGGACACTAAAGAAGTTTCACTTGTTATACACTTTTATTGTTTGAGTTGTACAAATCATAGAATCATAGAATATGAGAAGATATTTTACCTTTAGATAGCAAATAAGTTTCACAACTATTTTCACAGCAATTTTGCCTTATGGAAACAAGCTGAGTAGCCTTGAGTTAATGTTTCTCCTTGTGGAATAGACAGTGTGTTTTCTTATTTCACATTCTAAATTCCTATTAGAGTACACCTACTCCATCCTCACCATCTGGTACACACATGAAACCCCATAATAGAATAATACTATTCTCTGGGTAACATAAATCCATTTTTGAGGAACCTAAGAGTTTTATATACAATATACATAAACCATTGAAAACTTATTCTAAGCACACTATTATTTTAGTAATGCCACAGAGTGTACAAAAATGTTACACTGTTATAAACAATACTGTTCACAAAATGTTATTTGGAAGGAGGAAAAAAATTAATGAGTAATGATTGCTTATACCTTACTTTTTAATTCATAACTAATCTGAAATAGCGAAATAATGTTTTGTTTTTCATTTTTCATTATCTGAAAAATATCTTCTCTGGAAGATTTCCTTAATCATCTCAATCTATTGTGTTTATAGACTGTATTTCAACCCAGTAATTCTGGTGTGTTAATTCTTTCAGAGTAGCTGGTTCATCTTTGCATACAGAGTTTTATACAAGTTCCAGTTCTCAGAAATTCCTTTGTGTGGCCTCTTTCTGTATAAATTGTGCACTAAGGAAGGAAACTCATTTGTTCAGGTCATGGAGATATTGGTTTTATCAAGAGACTCATTTAAAGTAATGATTTAACAGTAAATACTGTGGACAAAGAATTTTTATACCTTTTTGCATATATAACATGATGTCTGAAATATATCAGGAATAATGTAAATTAATGAATCCCCCAAAATGGATAAAAATAAATTAACAGCACCAAGTCTCACAGGAATGTCCTTTCCTTCTCAAAGATTTTGTTATGTTCCCAGACTCCAAATCCACTTTTCACTGGCTACTTCCTACAACAAAACTCTGAATTATATTTGGCATTTATCTCTGTGTTATAACTACTAATGTCATTATCTTATATCCTCCACAAGAGTGCTAGATTAATAGTGTCAGAATTGAATCTTAATAACCTATGTTTCTATTTGGGAATGGATGCTGTAACATTTGGAGCATATTTAATATCTGTTGAGAGAATAATTGAAAAGAAGTGAAGTAAATAATATTGTTTAGGGTTAATTTTTAAAAACATATTAATTTATTCAAAACATGTATAGGATTTTACTTTAAAGGATTTTGATTATATACATATAGATGTACATATGGAATATATACACATGTATGTGTATATACAGAGAGAGATGTAGATATATATGGAAAAGCATGACTTTGGATGTTCTAATGTAACTTCTATTAAACACCGTTGAATGTTTCTTTCAGTTTAATATAATATGGAATTATGGGTAGAGAAATACTGCTTACTAATAGAAACCATACTTGAAATAGGCTTCAGCATTATGAAGACAGGTAGATAGATGATAATCATTGGAGAAAAAACTGATTTGGGTAGAGCTTTTATCTAAGAAATATTTGTGCACATCTGCTATGAGCCATGGAGGATTAGGTTCCAAGATCTAAGAACAGCAGTAAACAAAATGGACCTGATCACTGCCCTTAGGGAGTTTATATTCCAAAATAATTTATTGCTAACAAGATAGTTATATGTTTATAGTGTTGTAATTGGATACTTTTGATAAATTTTAGAATAAATACTTTAAGCTGTTTCATCTCCTTCGCTCTTAAGAGATTTCGTAAATTCTTTAGGAAGAAATCCTTCCAGGAAGATTTCTATAATCAAGTTTAACCTTTTACATTTGACAAAATAATTCCCCTGTTACCCAGGGGTAAGTCATTAACATTACCTGGTTAGGAAGTCTTTTGATTTTTGGTATCAAGAGGGCTAATTAATTTAGATGCATTGGAATTAATCAATATGTTTGAATACAGCAAAGTTACAGCTTGTCTACACATTCAGTCTAAGTATTGTGTGTAAGTAAATGAAAGCTGGGAAACTTTGTTTTCTACTCTTTTTTTTTTTTTTTTTTTTTTGTCAGTCCTGGGCCTTGAACTCAGGGCCTGAGCATTGTCCCTGGCTTTTTTTTTGCTCAAGGCTAGCACTCTGCCACTTGAGCCACAGCGCCACTTCTGGCCATTTTCTGTATATGTGGTACTGGGGAATTGAACCTAGGGAGGGCTTCATGTATATGAGGCAGGCACTCTTGCCACTAGTCCATATCCCCAGCCCCTGTTTTCTACTCTTGAAGTAAGAAACTGCAGGAGTTGACAACTCTGCAAAATGTCTGACAATGCCAGAGCAAATGCCTTAATGGTGTCAATATACAAATGTCTTCCCATATGTTACATACATATATTTATGTATTTATACATTATATTATTTAATATACTGTGTGATTCTATATTATAATGTGACAGTTTATATTGCTTGTATGTAATATGGAATTACATAACTGTATTACATATACATCTCTAACAGAATATCTATCCGATGTAAGTAATATATAGTGACTTCTTCCCTAGTTTGTCATTGGCAATTCTTCATTTGCTTTCTTTCTGCATTCTTCTCTTCCTCCTTTCTCTCATTACTCTCTCCCTCCCTGGTTGCCTTCTCTCCCTCCCTCCCTCCCTCCCTCCCTCCCTCCCTCCCTCCCTTCCTTCCTTCCTTCCTTCCTTCCTTCCTTCCTTCCTTCCTTCCTTCCTTCCTTCCTTCCTTCTTTCTTTCCTTTCTTCTTTCTTGCCTTCCTTCTTTTCTTTTTGTTGCAGTAGAGTGTTTTGAATCTGGGTCCTGAGTTAGACTCAGTAGTTACTCTATCATTTTGAACTATACCTCCAGTGTTGCTGTTGGATATTTAGTTTGGAGATGGATTCTTTTTTTTCTTTTTTTTCTTTTTCTTTTTTTTTTTTTTTGACTGAGCTCACTTTCAACCATGATCTTCCAGACCATAGCCATTTGAGTAGGAGAATTACGGTCTTGGGCACTTGGAATTGAGCTGCCCTACCATTTTATCACTCACGAAGTCCTAGCATTAATGCTCAGAAATACTTATTTGAGTAATCAAATTAGTTCCAAGGCAGAGAGAAGAGGGACTCAGTTTAGCTATTCAGGCATAAGCAAAGTTAGCACATCCTTTCTCAGAAAGACATGCCTCCTGGTGATATGCTCCTATAATCCCAGCTACTTTGGTGGCAGAGCATGGTTCAGATGGTGTAGAACTTGAGTCTCTTAGTTCAGTCCTCAGTTCCTTCCCCCACAAAACAACCAATAAAAAAACTGCTCCATATAAAGACCATTTTGTATATAGTTATTATATAGTTGTATATATTTACTATATAGTTATGGCAAAAGTAGTCTTGAATCTTTTTTTTCCACTGAATAGTCATTTAGTTAGGCTGTTGAGGGTGATAGATGATTTTTCATTTGAATGGCTCAAGTATCTGAGAAATGAAGAAAGTCATTCTTCATGGGCTTTGACGAAATACTAATTGGAAAAGGATATATAAATCTGATTTTCCCATAAGAAAATTTGAATCTGATTTTGTTTCATGCCACTAAAAAGTGATTAGGGTATATGCAACTATGAAAACCAATTCTTCTGAAAGCATTCTTTCATAAAATCCTATTTTTTGACAACACATTCTCTTTATGATCTCCTAAATATCATAGTACTTGTTCTCAATCTCAGATACTCTTGAATTCCATTCTTATTTTTTAACATTTCAGCATTTTCTTTTCCCTCACGTCACCATTTTCCCAGAAACCTTATTATATACTATAATATGATCACCATCCAAGTATTGATAGCTATTCAATTTAGAGGTCCGGGTTGTAATTTTCACAGGGAATTCAGACCTAGATATAAAATGCTTCTTCACTTAAATATACTCAAGCAAAAGCAAGTATGTTTGAATGACAATAATCTGCTTCTCAAATATCACAATTAAACTAATCTCTTTCCACCTAAATCTTGCTTATTTTTTCCATTGCTATCTGTGTAAATGAAGCCAATAACTCTCAGATTCTCAAGTCTTAACTGGGGCATCGATGTGTTTTTTACTTCCATGACCCCATCCAATCCAATGCCAATCAATGTAACTATAATTGGTCATAATATTCCTGACATTTCACTATTCTCTCAGTTCTCTTCTACAATAATAGTATAGTTAATCAACTCTTACCTTAATTACTATTTATTAAGTTCTCATCTTTTCTAATCTGAGTTATATAGATAAAATTAAAGAAAGAAATCCCTGCTTAAGGGCTGGGAATATGGCCTAGTGGCAAGAGAGCTTGCCTCGTATACATGAGGCCCTGGGTTCGATTCCTCAGCACCACATATACAGAAAATGGCCAGAAGTGGCGCTGTGCCTCAAGTGGCAGAGTGCTAGCCTTGAGCAAAAAAGAAGCCAGGGACAGTGCTCAGGCCCTGAGTTCACGGCCTAGGACTGGCCAAAAAAAAAAAAAAAAGAAGAAATCCCTGCTTAAAACCCACTAAGGACTTACCAATATCCTCCAGATAAAATGTAAGGTTGTTCCTTTTAGGCTGCCCTCATTTTGACCTGCAAAATTTTTGCTACACTGCTTATCTAGTCTTTGGCTTTTCCATTTTGAACTATAGTAATATTATATCTCTTGGATCTCCTTGAAGCCACTATACTAACACCATTCCTAGATGCTTGTGTTTTATATATGTATTTCTCTCTGTCTTGAAAACTTTTCCCCTGTTGACTTCTTTGTATGCTTTACTCAACTTATTTTTGTCAGAGAACAAAGTATAATACTTGTCTAGAAAGTCTCTCTTAATATGTATATCCTGACCTAAATATCTCTGATATTTTTTCCATGTATGATCTGTTGGCCCCTTTAGTTTGTTTTCATAATAATACTTACCATCTAACATTGCAACTGCCTGGCCTATACACTGTTAATTTCATGAATACTGGGAATATTATTCTTCTCTACTATATCTACTATGTCTCTAGTACATCACTTCAAGTTTATTATATAGAAAATAATAAAACTTTTGGTTAGTTTCCAGATTCTTATCACAAATGACAGATTTTCAGCTTCTCTTTCTCTCTCTCTCCATCTATCTGTCTCTTGTTCTATCTATCTATCTATCTATCTATCTATCTATCTATCTATCTTTTTGTACGATCCTTGCTTTAATCAGAGTATCTTTACAAAAATCAATTTGTGCAGCATTGTGGGCTTTAGTAAGATGTTATTTAAATAAGCTCCAAATACATTTTCAATATTCTTCATCTAAAAAGAATTATATAGCACGATCCAATATTGTAATATGTTAAATGAAATATTTTCTTCTTCTTAATTGTTCTCCTTTTCCTTTCTGTCTTTTATAATATACTCACTGGGCTTCCTGTCTGGTCCAGGAAACGTTCTAAGTATTACTCTTTTTATATTCTAATGTCCATAGCACAGTACCTTGTACCTTTTCTGCACTGAATAAATGTTTGTTCAACTTAATTGAACAAAAAGGCAAGGAACTACTAAACTGTTCTGTCATTAAAGAAGGAATTTATGATGTATCTTCAATTTGATTCCCTAGTTATATTCCCCACCTTTCCCTGTGTGCACACAGGCTGACCTTGATGGAATGTGTCAGGCAAGCTCCTATGATATCTGGCTTCTAGATGAGTTGGCCCAGAACAGAGGTAAGGGCAAAATGGAGATAAGTGTGTCTATTGTTCTAAATCCCCTTGCCAGATCTCCATTCAGACAGTTACAGTTCATTCATTCTTTCTCCTCTAGCTGTTTCAATTTCATCAGTCCTAATAGCTGTTTACTGTTATAAATATATGCATACCCAGGGGGTTATTTCCTTCTTGATTTGTTTCTCCATTCCATTCTCATTTTTACAAGAATTTCTTCATGGAATTCTCAAATTACACAGATTGAGAATGGCATATTTTCAAAGACCGTAATTGATAAACTGCCTCTCCTTCTTAATTTTCAGATTTTAAGAAAAACAAAAATGACTTGATCCCATGGGCCCAGCAATAAGTAATTTGGGGCAGGAAACCAGAAGCCAGGGATCCATTTCCTCTAATTCAGTAAACAGAGAAGTTTAGCACAAATTTAAAAGTTAGTCTAGTCTTAGGGAGAAGACAAATCTAGATCACAGTCCATTTAAAATCTATAACCAGCACATACCAAGCACAATCTTCAAATATTCACTCAGTGTCTAAGAATCTACCAGTCCCTTTAAATAATATTAACCATTGTAATCACAGAGCTACCACAAATTCAGAATGTGTAAGTTAAAGTAGTAAAACACAGCTTTCTTCCTTATTTGTGACATTCCAATGGCCTTGATTATTTTGGCCACTATCACTGTATTTAATGAAGTTGATTGATTACTGGTTTTCATTGCTATGCTCAGACATTCCTGTGAAAGGCTTTATTTGCAAATCCCTTATATTTACTTTGGGACCAAGGATACATAGATTAACTTATTTTTTGCCAGAATTGAGTAACTTCTCATACTTCAAGCAGAATCATATGTAAAGGCAGCATTACAATTCCTCCGTTCATTTCCTACCTTGATTCTCTTCATTCACCATAATCACTGAAACTTCAGTCCTCAAAGTACACCAGTTGACTTGGTGCAGTTGATATTCCACATGATGAATTCATCCTTTCAACAGCCTCCATTAAGGTAGAGGTCTCTTTTTCTCTTTGCTGCATTTCATTTGAATTTCTTCCCTTTCTATCCTTCTTCTTCCTTATTTTTACTCTTGTCTAGGGTACAGATATTTGATAGGTAATTTATATTTGAGGGGATATTTATGTTTGCAATTTGCTATTGCTAACTACAGGTAAATGTTATATGGAAGATCTCTGTAGCTTTCTTTTTTTGTTTTGCATAACTGCTACTATGTACACATTGAACAACACTGCTCCACTTTACACCCTAAGCTCTTTTTTTCTTTATTGTCAATGTGTGATACAGAGGGGTTACAGAATCATATGGAAGGCAGTGAGTACATACTTGTTACCTCCTCCCTCATCCCCCCCTTCCCATCTCCCCTCCAAGAGTTGTGCAGTTGGTTTACAGCAAATGATTGTATAAGTGTTGCTTTTTGAATGGTTTGTCATTTTGTTCTTTGTCTCTCAATCTAAGCTCTTGGTAACCACCATTCCTCTCTTTGGTAATTTGAAATTGACTGGATAACTTTAATATGTGGAACCAAGCAGGATGTCTTTTTCTCTAACTTTAGCACAGTGTCCCCAAAGCTTCCAGAATGTTACTATATATTGCAGAATTTCCTTCATGTTTAGAATTGAAAAGTACTGATTTATTTTTTATGTTAGCCAAATACTTAGGGCAATATAAGAGAAATATGGGAAAAACTCAAAGTTCTTCTTTTCAGTTTTTCTCACTAACAAGCCGAAGACAGTATTAGTATGCATGCCTACCTAAGGAAGCAAAGTTATAGATCAGGATATAGCTCAGTGGCAGTGTATTTCTCTTCATGCAAAGGCCATGGGTCTAATTCATAGCACTGGAAAAACATCAATTTTGTGTAATATTTCTACTGTACTGATAGGAGAAGGTTAGAAATGCGTATATAATATAGAAAATATAATTTCAGGAATATTACCCTGAGTTGTCTTATAATTACATTAAAATTGGCATTACATAAATTTAAGGAAATAAAATTCCTGTTGAGTATAAATTTTTAAATTTGGCTTGTTTAGAATGGCATTAAATAGCCAATAACAAACACAACTCTAAAATTGCAACAGGACCACAGAAGAAAGAGAAAAATATATATATACTTAGTATATATTTCACATAACTCTTTTTATGGGAACACACCTATACTTACATTTTAACCTTCTACTACAAACTATACAGGTGGATTTAAAAGTAGAATCAACTAACTGAGAATTTTCAGAGAAAATGAGTCATTTCTAGATAGCTGTATTTCCTGAATATTACTTAAAGGAAGGACGCTTTCTGGTGGTTGGGTTTTTTTTTGGGTGGGGGGTAAATGTTTATGCAGTTTCACTCGACATAGAGATAATAAAGCACCACTGTAGCTTTTTATATTTGTACTTTGTTTCCTCACTTCTCCCTGGACTCCACCCCTTCATTTCACACTTGGATTTCATGGGTGATGACGAGTCAGATGGCATTTCTCAGCAATGCTCTCTTGGGTTTTCTAGCAGTTTAGATCACCTCCATTGCAGTCAAAACTGAGAGAAACACATGCAAAACTCAGTTCCTCTCAGTGTTATTCTGAGAACCTAAATTTGTTTGAAAAGTGAAGGGGTGGCAAAGAACTTCAGCCTACATTCCAACTTACAAAGCAAGAAAAGCCACTATTTTTTTTTTTTCAATGATGAAAACTCAGGGGAAAAGGCTATAGGAAACCATCACAGCATAGACAATCTGAATATACAGACTCTCCCATGTGATTAGCAATCCCATTTCTCTCTTGATAGCAACAGTTATGAGGTGTGGTGCAATGAGTAAAACCCCATGTGTGAAATAGCAAGGAAGAAAAGAGCTATGTTGATGTTGAGCAAATGATGAGACAAGGAGCTTCACAAGGAGTAAGCATATGGCTATGCATATGCATGATGATCTTGATCAGAAGCACATGGGGATAGATGACAGTATGGTAATGGTGGGGAGAGCACTCAGGATCAGTCCTAAAAAATGCTTACTCTCTACTGAGTGCTTCCCCATGGTGTAAAGAGAGCTTCCAATTACATTTAAATGGATTCCTTACCTCTTTGGAAGTCTGGGAACTATCTGGATCTTTGAATACATGTATAAATAAAAGGTGCTGTCTTCACACTTACATTTGTTTGAGAGAAATGTAGCTCTTTGTACATGTATTTATTCTATATTGTAGTTATATAAGTGCTTATGTATTTGTATATTACATTTTTTTCATTATTATCTTTAAGTGATCATACAAAAGGCTTGCAATTCAACATGTCAGTTTTTTAATACAGTGAATCTTATTCAGTATCACTCCATTTATCATTCTCCCCCAATCTTGATTGGTCTTGGCCATTTGTATTTTTTTTCTGGCTGAACAATCCTGACTGAACAATGCAATTTAAAATGCATAAATGGTGCTGATAATGATGATGATAGCATGAGGGATATCAACTGTATCAGTGTAGAATGATATCAGATTGCTGAAAATCTACAGAATCATATCAATATTGTTTGAACTTTATCACCAGGCACTCACACTGGTGTCACTGTAGGACATTATTGGTACTGATATCAATGTAAAATGAGGTTTATGACATTTAATAAATGTCATCCTGATGCTACTTATCTAATTAGTTGTGTTATATGTGGAAGTAGAAAACACAGTTTGGTGTTACTGAGCAGCCAGCCTTTACAGAGAAAAAATACTGTTATCAATAAGAACTTAAGAGAGCTCACTACTTAGCAAAGATGTGAGGTAATAACGGTGCTGATATAATTCCTAATATTGAAAATATTTCTACCTAGACAATATCTTACATTAAATACAAATTGAAATATCATTCTCTATTTACATTTTAGAATATATCACCTGAATACAGTACATATTTAAAATGGACAACTCTTATTCAGGGAACTTACTTTCCAGAAAAGTTGCCAAATGTGAAGGCCAACCAATGAAATTTCAAGATTAAAAACATTTACATTTTTCTGTTTAAAAATTCATAATATTTCTTATTTGTTCTGATGTATAGAATGATTCTTTCTGTTCTTTCTTATGACAATAAGCTCAGTAGGGCTTTTCAAGATAATATTGAGCTCTGAGTACATAGCTCTATTATTCTTGCTTTTATATAGAAAAGGTATATTATTAAATATTGATTTAAAGTATTTTGCATCCATCAAAGTCTCAGAGGTATAGGAGATATCAAATTAAGAGTCACTTAACAAGTATTCATGGAGCAGCATATTTTTGCTGGAGACATGAAGTAAACTAAGGAGAAACATTTCCCCTTTCAGAAGGCTTACGTTCTGCTGAGTTTGTACAATATCTCTTAGAAAGAATGATATTGTACCATTTATAAGGAAAGGAAAAGTCTTTGGAAAAATTTACATTAAGCAAAGTAAGCCAAATCCAGATAAACATAAGTTTCATGGTTCCTCTCACTTGTGGTCAAATATTCCCAAACAACTACAAATAAATATATTGTGTGGCAAGCAAAGGGTTACAAATGAATTAAATCAAGTGTAGTAGTGTCTATGGAGAGTGCAACTACTGGAATTATTTTTTAATTTAATTTTATTGTTACTGTAATGTACAGAGTAGTTACAGTTACATATGTAAAGTAGTAAGTACATTACTTGTTATACTTGTTACACCCTCCCTCATTTTTCTCCTACTTTCTCTTCCCCCAAACTCCCACTGCCCCAAGTTGTACAGTTACTTCCCAACATATTCTCTTGTGAGTATTGCTATTACATTGGTTTGCCCTTTATCCTTTGTCTAACCATTTGGAATTCATTAAAAAGACTATGTCAAGGGCTGAGAATTTGTCTTAATGGTGGAGTGCTTGCCTAGCCTGCAGGAAGCTCTAGGTTCAATTCTTCAGTACCAAATAAACAGAAAAGGCCAGTAGCACCGTGGTTCAAGTGGTAGAGTGCTAGACTTGAAAACAAAGAGGCTTAGGGACAGAGACCAGGTCCTTAGGTCAAGTCCCAGAACTGGCCAAAAAAAAAAAAAAAAAAAAAAAGACTATGTCAAAGCCCAATAGATAAGTATCAGGAACTGGGGAGGGTGGGGCCAAATAGAAGGGGGTAGAAGAATGTAGGGGGAAGGAGGAAAGAATGCAGGCAAGAATTCATTGTTGATATTACAGAACTGAGGAATACAAGGTAAAGGGTGGGTCAAAGGGGGGTGAAGATGTTAAAATGATGACATAGATGAAGACTCATTGTACACATAAACTGCTTTGTTAAATGGCCAAAAAAAAAAATCCATACATAACCTAAAATTAAGGTAAGTAAGGGAAGGAGTAGGCTGTGATGTCTTGGTGAGAATGCTGAAGGTGTGACATCGATCAAAATAACTGTATTTATTAATTTAATTTATTTTTGCCAGTCGTGGGGCTTGAGCTCAGGGCCTGGGCAGGGTCCTGAGCTTCTTTTGCTCAAGGCCTGCACTCTATCACTTGAGCCACAGCGCCATTTTCGGCTTTTTCTCTTTAGGTGGTACTGAAGAATTGGGCTTCCTGCATACTAGGCAAGCACTCTACCACTAGGCCACATTCCCAGTCCAATACACTGTATTTATAAACTGCTTTGGTGAATGCCAACTCTTTTGTACAATTACTTAAAATAAAAAAATATGCTCAAAGGAAAGAACATGAAACTCAACTGAACAAGGAAGGCTGACATGTGGGAAACGATGAAATATATTTTGTAAGAAAGGATTCTCATGTATAAAGAACTCTAGATGTAAGTCACTGTGGAATGTGAAAGTTTTAGTGGAATGACAGCATTATTAATGAATAAGTAGGAATGTGTACCAAACAGGGGAGATCATATACTACAGACAACAAAAATGCATTTTTCTTTCTATATAACATCTTATTTTAATATGTTATGTCTCTATGTGCATTATTAACTCCCCTGTTTGGTTACAGGAAGTCCAGGTATCAAGTGGATTGTTCTGTCTTTTGATATTTAAGAGCCTTTGGCTGAAAATATTCAACAGTAAAACTAATAAATGTTCCACTCCCTTAAAAGAAGGTTGTACAGGTTTTGAGGGAGTGAGACATATTTACTAGAATAGAAAAAGTAAAAAAAAAAAAATTTAATTCAACTGAAAATTGTAACAGTTTAGGAAGCCAACCAATTAAGAAAGAAACAAATTTCCACCATTTTCTAGCAATAAAAGTGAAAGTAAAACTTAATATCTAAGTAGAAATTTACCTTCATGGTGCTTAGATACTGGGAAGGGCTGACATATGCATATGAGCTTTAAAGGATAAAACTGCTACAATCAGATCACCTGATCTGTGTCATCACTTATCATCATTTTCAATGCAGATACAAGTGATATTTATTCTTAAGGAATGTAATACCAGAAATTTGGGAATCCTCTCCACTTGATAAGAGGGTTATGAAGACTCCCCTGCTTGACTCTAATCTTTAGCTCATAAATCCCTATCATAGTACTCTCTACAAAATAATTGCCACTATTAATTTCACTACTTTCCTAGACATGCACATTTCAGTCACCTCAGTGGCATTTGTTACCCCCGTCGTCTCTCTCTCTCTCTCTCTCTCTCTCTCTCTCTCTCTCTCTCTCTCTCTCTCTCTCTCTCTCTCTTTGGTTTGGCTGTTCTGGGACTTTAACTCAAAATCTGTAATCTCACTAAGTTTGCTTGCTTATTCTCAAATGTTCTACTCCTTATCTCTACTTCTAGCCTAGTATTGCTGGCAGAGGCTCAAAAAACTTTTCTACCAACATGGGCTTTAAATCATAATCCTCAGATCTCAGCCTTCTGACTACCTAGCATCACAGCTATGAGCCACTGGCACCCAACTTCATTTGTTATTTCTTTTGGGAATATTATTACTTCTTTGATTAAAACACTAATTTGTCTGGATCGTGGTGGCTCATACCTTTTAGCCACTCAGTAGGCTGAAATCTGAGGATAATCGTTCAATGCCATCCTAATCAGGAAAGCCCATGAGACTCTTGACTCCAATTAATCACCAAATAAGAAAGAAGATGAACTATAGATAAAGTGGTAAAGCACAAGCAGGAACAGTGCAAAGGCCCGGAGTTAAAACCTGATTTAAACCTATGAATAAGAAACAATATTTATAGTAAATTCATAAAATATCATCAGTAATGCAAAGTATAAATATGTATTACCATGGATTGTGTGCTTTACTTGGAAAAGTTAGTATCACAATGAATCCTGAGCTGAATTCCTCTAAGGAAACATCTTATTATCTAATTCTTACATATCTGTAAAATTCAAATCTATAAGTCTCTATCATAGAGAAACTGCAAGCAAACAAAAAGTAGAACTGAAAATAGATAATAAAGACTTCTCATTAATTTGCCACTCATTTAATACTCTTTGCTCAGGCCTAGCATTTCAATTTAATAAGACTGTTTTTGTTACTGTTTTTGTTTTGAATAACTTGATATACTGACATTTTCTTGCAAGAAGATTAAAGAGAGGTCTGGAAAATTAATTCATGTGATTACCATTTCTAGATCATTTCAATACTTTGAGTAGAGCTATACTTTTATCTGCCTCAAATTTACTCAGACCTGAAGAACTTACTTTAGTGTTGAGTGGAATGTTGGTTTTCTGGAAATTTATTCCTTCAACATGCTTTATCTAAGTTTCTTTATTTCTTCATATTTTAAAATATTTTAGTGGAAGCATAATTGAAGTGATTTTTTTTCTGTAGTACTTCTAAGTTTCTTTATTTCTTCATATTTTAAGATATTTTAGTGGAAGCATAATTGAAGTGATTTTTTTCTGTACTACTTCAAAGTTGTCACTCTGCTTTCTTTAACTGTATTTTTTTTTTTTTTTTTGTGTTTTCTTTTTTTTTTTGGTACTGGGGATCGAACCCAGGACGTTGCACTTGCTAGGCAAGCGCTTTGCCACTGAGCTACATCCCAGCCCGTCACTCTGCTTTCTTCACTTCCTTTTTTTTTAAGAATCTGTGATCATGCATAATTTTGCTCTTCTGTTTTTAATGTGCATTTATTTCCACTTGCTTTAAAGATATTTCTTTTAATCATTGACCTGGAACAATTTGGTATAATGTGGTTTTTTTATACTTTTTGATGATTTTGGGCCTACCTTTATTTAGCTTCTTAAACTGTTTTTTACTGTTATAAAATTTGAAAAACGATTACTAGATCAAATTTCTCAAACATTCTGCCCCCACACACACTTCTAAATACTCCAAATTCACTAGATCACTCAAAGTTGTCTCTATGCTCAGGAATATATCATTAATTCATAATTTTTAGGAGTTCTGACCTATTCTGGTTAATTTGTATTATTAAGTATTCAAATTTAGATTCAGTCATCCTTCATTCTATACTGTTCTAGCAATTTTATTCACTCACATATTGGATGCATATATTTCACCGTGCATTTATCTTACAAAATTTGACTTATGTCTTTTTGTTCTATCTTGTATTTCTCTGCTTAACTTTTCAAGCATTTGCAATCCAGTTGTAATAACTCTTTTTTAAAAGTCCTGGCTGGCTTATTCAAACAGCAGATTTGGAATCCTTTTCATGGACTGATTTTTCTCTTCCATGTGGGTAATATTTTTTAACCTATGTGGCAATATTTGATTCAATTCAATATATTATAAACATTACAGTACTGAGTTTTTGGCATAACTAATGACTGTAAGAATTGTTGAGCTTATTTTTTCTGGGCTGGAACCAAGTTATTGGAAACAGTTTTATCCTTTCATGTTTCACATGTATTATACCTGATTGCATATAATTATTCTCCATGACTGAAGTAAAACCATCTTGAGTATTCTGATCATCCCTCATGAAAAATGGGATTTGTTTTCAATCTGACTAATTTAAACATACTCTTATTTCTGGTCCTGGGTGAATGGCAGAAACTGTCACTTTTTGGTGGTCCTTGTTCTAGGTTTAAATACTTTTCTCATGTTCGTGTACTGCTGATCCATAGGTGATTATTTGAGGGAGAGCTTTTAAGGTCTCTAAGGCCTTCTGTTCCATCTATTCAAATTCTCTCACTCTGTCCTATCTTTGCCTTACTTTTATCTGTCCAGACTCTCAATTTTGTTCCCTTTATTCAGGAGTCTCCAAAACCCACACACATTTCCTCTTTCTGTACCATGGCCTGGAAACTTCCTTACTAGGTAAACAATCAGGGTAACTCATTTGCTTCTCATCATTTATTTTCTATTTATCAAGTCTAGATGCCTGGCACTCATTGATCACTGATTTAAAAAATAATCACAAAAATTTTCTAGTCTGTTGTTGCCTGGAAAAATATCTGCCACTTTCCATGTTATAGCTCAGAGTATAACTATCAAGAAAGAAGTAAGTTTTCATTTTCACATGGGTTCAATAGGGAGGAAATATAGTGAAACAAAATCAGGAACTGGACCAGCATCCTGGATCAAGACGTTTGACAAATTTTGAAATCATACTGTGATATATTTTTCCTGTATAAAATAAGGATAATGTCTATTATAGCAATTTTATTTAATTTTGAAGAAGTTTGCATATGTTAAGCAGTATTCCTAAATACACTGAGTTTATAACAGGACCTGGTAAGCACTGTTTGCTATGATATTTAATTATGTAAAGAATTTTAGAAGTGAAAACTTTGATAATTTTCCATTTTTAAAATGTACTTAAAATGGTCATGAAAACATGTAGGTCTTTAGTGAAAACCTGGCAAGAATGATCAGTGTCTTTCTATAAACATTACACATTTAATCAAATTTATTTTGTGTTTATCAGATATAGAAACTTCGCTGACTTTACTCAGTTTTTACAAGTAACCCAGAGATATCAGTACATACCAATCTAAAAATATTGCAATGGTTTAGAAAGTAAGAAAGACATTCAGGCAGTGGTGTATGACTGGCAAACCATTAAGTTGTCTTTTAATTTTTGAGATTTTGTATAGCCTATTTATGAAGAAAATCATCCTTTTCAGATTTTTCATAATTCCTCTCTCCAGGTTTACTATAATACTCTGAAGTTATTTCTCTACTAAAGTATACTGTGGAAACCAGACACTGGTGTCTCTCAGCAATAATCTTAGATACTCAAGACTTTGAGATATGAGGATTGTGGTTTGAAGCCATCCTGGGCAGAAAAGGCCATGAACCTCTTGTCTCCAATTACCCAGCAAAATAAATAAATAAATAAATAAATAAATAAATAAATAAATAAGTAAATAAATAAAAAAGGTACAGCTCTGGCTCCAGTGGTAGAGCACCAGCCTTGAGTGAAAAAAAGAAAAAAAAGCCAGTGAGAGCTAGAGGCCCTAACTTAAAGCGCCAGTACTGGCAACAAGTAAATAAATATATAAATAATATAGTCTGAAATCCCAGTCACATCTTTCCCTGTTCTAATTTATCTCCGGTAAAATATTCCTGAATCATCAAGGTTAAAAGGAGAGAGCAAATCTCTTGATTTCAATTCCCGTTGTAATATATAATTTATTCTAGAATCCATGAGAAAAATACATACTGACACTATGATGCTGGTAAAGTATGCTGGTAGAGAGCTGAGATTTATTGTATATTTATTAGTGTGACACTCTTAGCATGTTTAATGCATGCAATTTCTCTTCACCTATCTACAATACCATCCTTCTGTGTACTCTATTTTTTCAGAAATCTGTTTTCTGACATTTCAACAATATAAGGCTATATTGCTCTCAGTCACTAATAAAGAAATTAACCATAAAATCATTTTGATAATAACAGCTAAAAGTCATTGTATTATTTTACTAATCCTCATGACAACTATACATACTATATTGTCTTCATGTCATTGACTTAAGAAAATGACTCCTAGAAAAACTGCCCCAGATTCTCCATAAAGTGCAGACATCTACTCTAAAGTTTTACAGTTACAACCACTAAACAAATTGTTATCCTGCATATGTTTGATTTTGAGTCATTGGGAGTTTTGAATCCTGTATTTAAAATGCTATCAAGGCAGACATCCAAAAATAGATGAGTTCATTCTGGAAGGCAGCTAACTCAATATCTGTGTTTCAATGTTGAGTATTGTATTACATTTAGATTATGTATTATATGTCCAGGAAGGGCATTGATGGACATATTTCTATCACTTAGGGTCATTTTAGGGTGTCTTGATGTAGTTTTGATTAAGAAGTAAGAAAGTCTCTCTACTGCAGGAAATTTATACAGATTGGCTGCATTCTGGGTATCAGAAGCAGCAGTGTGAAATCTGTAGTTAGTTATTACCTTCCTTCAGCTCACTACATAGAAAATCCACACCAATGGAGGACTCAGAGAAACTATGTTCTTTAAATTGTGTCTTTTAAGATTTATGTTTCTCCATTCCTCTAAGTGGAACTTGAATATACTATAATTTAATTCATTATCATTAATATTCAACTGAAATTTTTACCTTCTTTTAAGAAGGAGATTAGTTTGCTGATTTTATTTTCAATATATTGTTAGTTTTGAGAGTGTTCTTTATCAATGTCCTATTAAGATAGAAAAGGAGGGGAGAATAGAAAGGATTACCAATGAAAGTATCATACACTCACCATCCTGCATCATTTTATGACTTTAAAATTTACATCAAGACGTATTTCTGACTAAGGAGAGATGGCTATCTGTATCAAGTTTTAATTACTTCTAAAAAATAGTAACTATGAAAGGCATAGTAGCTGAAGTTTGTAATCCCAAGTATTTGATAGATAGAGATAGAAAGATTGTGTCATTGGTTAAGATGGAATCCCATATTTTTATTTTTGCCTACAGGTAAAAATGGGAACACAGTGAACATACAAAACTAGACCTTATCCCAGAAAACAATGAATGCTAAAATAGCTGGGGAAGTGGTTTGAGGGATTGAACACCTACATAGCAAGTAAGCAAGTGTAAGGACGTGACTTCAAACTCCAGTACTACCAGATACCTAAGTTGTTTCTTCTTGTTTCTTCTTCTTCTTATTATTATTATTACTATTATTATTATTATCAGCATCATCATTATTAAGTTGTGGATTCTATTAAAATAATTACTTGTTCTTAGTCACATTTATAGAAAAATCATTTTTATTTATATATAACTCATATCAGACATATGAGGAATGAACACGGAGACTTTGCAAGGGTATGTGTGCAGCATGAGGAGGATAATAATGGTTGCAATAGTTTGAACACTTCTATGATCCTGCTTTTAAAAATATTTTTTAGAGTGACATACAGTGATCATTTTTTTTTGATCAGTCTGAGAAATCTGCTTAAGGACAGGCTACTTTTGTAAGGAGCAAGGTGGGCAGAGGTATAATAGAAAAGTTGGCAATGCATAATTCTGAAAATATGAGCAGTGGGCCAGCAATGAAACAGAGCCGAGGAGTGTGGGGTAGCAGGTGGGAAGGCATCTTGGCTGGGGATGGGATAGAACACGAATCATGACTAAGGCTTGATAAAACTGACTACAAATAAATAATTGCCTCTTACGCAGAAGAAAAAAACAAATGGCATAGAGAATAGCTCTCTCATCAAAAAAACACTCTGGTTCTCCAGATTTAAATACCAGTAAAAATCTTATCTAATAAAAGTTTGAATAACAATGGAGTTATAAGAAATGAAAAAAAATCTGGGGATATTGCTTCACAATAGAGAATATGCTTATCATGTACAAGGCCCTGTGTTCACTAGTCACCCACAGCAAAAAGGAAGAAAAAGAAAATAAAGAATAAAAATAAATGACCATGAAGACCCATAGAAAATGTCTGAACCCAATTCTGGTGAAGAAAGTGGTTAGTGTAGAGAATCACAATCAGCCTAAGGGATAGTACCAAATAGTAATAAATTGGGAATCTCCAGCAAACCATATTCATGTAACTTACTGTATTTACGTAAGACATCCTTTTTCCCCCAGAAGCAAGGTAAAGGGAACATTTTTTAAATTACTCCACAACCATACTGCAAGGTAGAAAGGTTGAACAAGGTCAGAGTGACCTTGATTTCTGTACTTTTCTCAATTTTCAAGGGGATGTCTTTTGGAGCACCATGTTCAAAATCCTAACAATTAAACACGTCTTCACTATTAGGTCAGAAAATGGCTTGCAAATTAGGCAAGGTATTGTGTTAAATTCTTTATCATCATGAGCTCCTTTACTATTTCAAGTAGCTCTACTGGACTGGTAATAGTCATTCTAATATACAAAGATGGTCCAGGTCAGAAACCTCAGGTAATGCTAAGAAAGTTTCAAGCAGTGAAGGCCACATTGACAATTATATTCCTCATAGTCTAACAAGGTATTTTTAACTACTAGAAGAAAGTGCCCTCACTGTTTGCTTTTGGGCTTAATATATATTTTAGGCTACAGTGAGTACTGACCCACAGAATGCTGATGTGAAGTATGGAAATCTTTATCCAAGAAAGAGAGCATTCTGTGTTTTCTTGGAGCAGATGCAACATGCAGTGATGACCACACTGCGGGGAACAGGCTGCCGTTCCCTTCGTCAGCACGATGTGTCAGGAGAGATGAGTGGGGCCCAGCATAAGGGATGGAAGAAATGGAAGATGGTGAGTCATGCTCCCATCTCCACATCTAAAAATAATCGCAGCATATTAAAAGAACATATTTCCTTCTATAAAAATGAATATTTTTAACCTATATATCTGTAACTTTCCATTTCCAAATAATATTCAATTGGCATGAAGTTATAGCCCTTGGAAATATTAGCTATCATTCTGAGAAGCCAGGGAGCCAATTTAAATTGTGGAACCTACATAGGTCATTGGTAATACAGGCTGAGCAAATCAGCTGGTGGCCAGGGATGTCCTTTGAAATAACTATAAGAGAATGAGCATAGTTCAGAGGGCTTTTGTACACAGTACCTTTGCCCACAAATTCACACACCAGAGGTCTTTTGCAGGTAAAATAATTTGTGTGTACCTCCACAAAAATTCACTTGCAGTTTCTCACATTTATATGAAGGCAAAGCAGGCAGATTTCCCCATTCTTCTTATCAGAGAACTAAATATGCAGCATTATTGAAGCAGATCAAATCCTACGTGGTTTTTGAAGGGGCACCAAAAGCGCAAGAGAATATGCTTGGAGTGTAAAAATACATCTAAGATTGGCATAGTCAAACTACAGATTATTTTTCACAACTGAAACTGAACTGATATGAAACTTAGTTATTTGTGCCCTACAGACATGAAAGAGATATATTTTTTGTTGTTGATGCTTGTGGAATTAGAAAGGAGGAGAGAAAGAAAAGAAAATCAGCCAGGGAAAGCAAAGGGGGTCACTGAGGGAAGAGAAGAGGGAACGTGCTTTCTTTTCCTAATTATCTATCAGGAGAGGTAGTAAACATAAAATAACAACACTGGTATTTGGAAGAATTAAAACCTCAGTAAGTGTCATGTTTAACCTTTGTGTTGCCCTAACATGTAATCAATTGTTAACTTTGTAGAATAGATACTTTGGAAATGTTCAGTCAATAAAATAATGATATTTCAATCTGAAGAAAATGTCAGAAGCTTGGGGAATAGATTACAGATGCAGATGTTTGGTAATGAAGATGACACAGGCAGTAAAATTAATGAGACCAATGTCATATATGACACTGCAAAAGAAACAGCTGTTCCTTTTTCTATATTGACTCAGTATGTATCTGTGTCACCCCTCTCAATAGTCATCGAGATTGTGGATATTTGTATTGCCTATGCAATATAATATTCCCACTGAAAAATATACATACCAAAATGTTTATCAATAATTAGCACAACACAAAGGAAGTCATGGACAATACAAAAGAATACAGTTACAAGATCAACTCTACCTACAACTGCAAAAGAGAAAGGACTTATCACCAATCTAATCTTTATCCCAATAGTCAGTACTGATCAGCTTCATCACGGATCATTGACTTCATTTGGAATGTTTTCTATAGTAGGATTTTATTCAGTTATTAGATTCTATTTTACTTTGGGAGCATAGGAGAAGAAAAGTTGTTCAAAATAAGACTTGATACAACCAAATTGCTAAGATGCAATGCTTTCAACAATGTGCCTTTGTATTATTTTGTTTTCATTGTTTTATTGATTGATTGATTGCTTATCTATAAATAATTGTAAAAACAATTGTAAATAATTTGTAAAAACAAATGAGTTGTCATTCAACAAAACAGTTTATGGATACAATGCATTTTGATCAGTATCACCTCTTTCAACATTCGCACACATCTTTCCCAATCTTTATTTTGCTTTTAGAAAAAGAAAATTAAGAAAAAATAAAAGAAGTATGTAAGTTGGTCATATAGCCAGTACAAGGCAGAGCAGGTACTTAAAATACTATGTGGAAAATTCCAGCCTATGTTTATCTAGTAGTACATCCAGTTCATTGAACTTGGTATCTCTCCGCCATACCTTATTTTAACTTCATCAGGAGTATTGTTGTCACTGAAGATATTACCAGTTATTAGGAACAGTGACTAATTTGAAACCTCTAACAATGACAACTAGTGTAGTAACAGACTGAAAGTCAGTTCTTATTACTAATCCAAGAAACACTAACATAAGGAGTTATTTTTAAGATAAATCAATGTTTTAAAATGTGAGTAATGATGGAAAAATTATGAGACGAGAAAAACAGTGATTTGAAAAATGATGGAACTCAACATCTTCACAGGCTGCATCATCATGAATGTACCCAGGTTTAGGCTAGTCACAGCAGAGGATCACAAGAGCCTAGTAGCTATGCCCCTATGAGTGCATAAGATAATGCTAAGTGAAATGAACTCCATGTTATGGAATTGAGAGATATATCACTGTTGTAATCACTTTCAACATGCCATGTGAAGCCATAGCTTCTATTGTTGATGATCCTCTTGTATCCTCTTCCTGTGGTTGTATCAGCACTATCACTGTATCTTATCTGAGTACATTGGAAACTGTATATACTGGTATTAAAACTAGGAAAGTGAAAGGGAATACCAAAATTGAGAGACACGGATAAAATGACAAAAGACTACAAAAGCAATACTTGCAAAACTGTTTGGTGTAAACCAACTGAACAACTCATGGGGGAAGAGGGAAAGGGGGAGGGGAAGGGGGAATGAGGGAGGAGGTAACAAACAGTACAAGAAATCTATCCAATGCCTAACATATGAAACTGTAACCTCTCTGTACATCACTTTGACAATAAATAAGAAAAAAATCATAGACAGGACTTCATTATCTTATACTTAATTTTGATATTTAGGTGATATTTTAATTATATAACAGCTATTGATTGCTTTTAGTCCTTTGGGAACAAATTGAAGTCAATACTTTCAGTATTAACTTGTATGACTCAATTCAATTTTGATATCAAATCCTAATTTTTTACACTTTCCTCAGTTACAAACATACCCATTTCAAAGCTTATACTTGGTTACTTTTCTTTTTTTAAGGAGAAAAATGTAAATACTAAAACACTCACCAAAGAATCCATATTAAGTTGGCATTATCATTGTGATGTGGTCATACTGTGAAATGGTAACTATAAAGACAGATCACTCACAAATAAATTAAAGTACTTTTCATCTCCTAAAAGGATAACCAAGATACAAGCACATACCACCAGTGGAACAAGACACTGGTCTAAATGGTTCTAAACAGCCACTGCTCTTTATCAGAAGAGCAGTAGTGTCTCAGATATCTCAATAATCTAGTAACTTCTCTCTTCTTTCACTCTCAATCTGAGTGCTTCAGTGTTTTCAACAGGGTGGACTACCATTCAGAGGATATCATTCCACTGACAATAGAAGTGATGTTACTATAATAGAATGGAGCCCAAAAGTTCAATGTCTGTCAAAGGTGCTTTCCTTCTCCTTCTGCTCATGGCAGGTGAGTGGACCCTGCTTGCACAATACTTTTCACAAATCTGTTGCCAGTTCATTAGCCTGCTTCCAATGTAATTCAGCTAAGGGAAGGTTCCAAGAAATTGGACTGTAAAGGAATGGAGAATTTTAAGTAATTTTCCTGTCCTAGACAGCTTCTCTGAAACACAGTGAAGTTAACTTCTTTAGAGGTTCTTTTCCTACCACATGTATTTTCCACAGCCTTGGTTTTTGACATCTCCTAGACTCTTCAATTGTCTTTGTTAAGATGATAGAAGTTTCTTGCTAATACTAATCTCTGGTTCATAGTTGTAACTCATATTTGAATCTTAGCTCCTGAATCATTTCTCTTTTTTGTAATTATCTTTAAGTAGTTCAATAAAAGAGTTGCCATTTAATAAAGTCATTTGTGAATACAATGCATTTTTGTCAATATTACTCTTTTCAACCCTCCCAGCTCACACCTTACCTCATCTTCCAAATCATTTCTATCAACTAATTCCTGAATTAATTTTCATTGACTGTAAATACTACAAGCTATTTCCTTTTGCTATTTAGACTGCATCAGATACAATGGTATAGCAAAATCAACTTTTGGCAATGTTTATATCCTAGGATAAAAATATGATAGTAGAAAAGCTCTACTCCAGTAGGTATGTCATCTCCTGCAATGCCATCCATCATTATATAAGATTTGGAGTTTCCTATATCTTTTTTATATGAGGAATATAAAAAGGATGAGGATTATTTAAAATAATATTATGTCCAAGCGTACATTCAGATGGCTTCTCTTCTGCTCATATCCCCTTGTCTAGAACTCAGTCTACACACAATGGATGCTGAAAAATATAATCTTGTTCTCAGAAGGGAAAGTTGGAAAGGATATAGAGATTCTTAAATCTCGGAAGTTTTTCCATGCCATTTTGAGGTGACACTTCTGTATCCCCTGGATTGACAGAGAGTGGTAGATGTGATGATGAAAGTAAAGGTGTACTTTATACAACTGATTCAAAAAATACCATCAGATACCTAATGGAGAAAGAGAGTAACTATTCCACATAGAATAGACTAAATGCAAAGGCACCAAAACAAGAAGCTGCATTTCTTCAAGAACTACTTAAGGTGTGATTATAGATGGCATTTGTTTAATATTCAACTCTTAAATAAAAATGTAAAAGATACCAATGAACCTGCTTTACAATCTTCAGAATTATTTTTTTCTATTTTTATTGTCAAAGTGTGATACAGAGGGGTTACAGATTCATATGAAAGACAGCGAGTACATTTCTTGTTCTACTTCTTACCTCCTCCCTATTTCCATTCCCTCCCCCTCCCCATTCCCCTCTTCCCCCAAGAGTTGTGCAGTTAGTTTACACCAAATAGTTTCTAAGTTTTGTTTTTTGAATGGCTTGTCTTTTTGTTCTTTGTCTCTCAATTTTGGTATTCCCTCTCCATTCCCCAGTTCTATTACCCATATAAACAGTATCCAGGGTACTCAGATGTAATACAGTGGTAGCAAGGGTACAGACACAGGAAGGGACTACAAGAAAAACAAAACTAAACAACCCACTCAGTCAAACATACAGACAAGGAAAAAGAGAAAAAAAAGTAGTATGAGTTCACATGGCATGTTGAGAATAATTACAACAGTGGTATGTATAACTCTTCTTTCCTTAACGTGGAGTTCATTTCACTTGGCATCTTCTCATGTGGCCATATGGGTGTAGCTATTGGGGTATTTTGATCTTCTACCATGACAAGCCTATTCATGTACTAGCTATTCCTTATGAGGGACACCATAGGGTTTATGTTTCTTTGGGTCTGGGTCACTTCACTTAGTATGATTTTTTTCCAAGTCCTTCCATTTCCTTACAAATGGGGCAGTGTCATTCCTTCTGATGAAGGCATAGAATTGCATTGTGTATATGTACCACATTTTCCTGATCCACTCATCTACTAAAGCCATCTGGGTTGGTTCCATATTTTAGCGATGACAAATTGTGCTGCGATGAACATAGTTGTGCTGGTGGTTTTAGTGTGGCTTTGCTTGGAGTCTTTTGGGTAGATGCCCAAGAGTGGGGCTGCTGGGTTGCAGGGGAGCTCTATGTTTAGCCTGCTTGGGAACCTCCACAGTGCTTTCCAGAGGGGTTGAACAAGTTTGCATTCCCACCAGCAATGTGGTAGAGTTCCCTTTTGGCCCCATCCTCTCCAGAACTTGTTACTATTACATTTCCTGATAATTGACATTCTTACTGGGGTGAGGTGGAATCTCAATGTTGTTTTGATTTGCATTTCTTTTATGGCCAGTGATGTAGAGCACTTTTTCATGTGACTTGGCCATTCTCATTTCCTCATCAGAAGTCTCTGTTTAGGTCTTTAGCCCATTTGTTGAGGGTTCTTCGATTGTTTGTTTTGGAGGAATTTAACTTTTTGAGTTCTGTGTATTTTTTAGGTATCAGGCTTTTGTCCATTATATGGCTAGTGAAGATCTTTCCCCAAGCTGTGGGCTTTCTATTTATCTTGTAAGCTATATCCTTTGCCCCGCAGAAGCTCTGCAGTTTGACGCAGTCCCATTTCTCCAGCCTTTTTTGATTTGTTGGATTTCTGGGCCTTTGTTGAGGAAGTTTCTCCTAGTACCAAGGAGTCCTAGAGTTTCTCCTATTTCTTCTTGTACAGTTTTCAGGGTGTCTGATTTTATTTCCAGGTCTTTGATCCATTTGGAGTTGATTTTGGAGCAGGATGGTAGATAGGGGCCCAGTTTTCGTTTGTTACAGGTGTGACCCAGTTTTTCCAGCACCATTTGTTGAAGAGGTTGTCTTTTTCTTCAACCTATATTTTTAGCTTCTTTGTCAAAGATTAGGTAGCTATAGGTCTGTGGGTTCATTTCTGGGTCTTCAGTTCTGTTCCATTGGTCCTCAGGCCTGTTCTCGTGCCAGTACCAAGCTGTTTTTATTACTATAGCTTTGTAGTACAATTTAATGTTTGGTATTGATATTCCTCCTGTACTGTTCTTTCTACTTAGGATTGTTTTTGCTATTAGGGGTTTTTTATTGTTCCATATAAATTTCTGAATTGCTTCCTCTATTTCATTTGAATAATGGTGTTGGGATATTGATGGGTATTGCATTGAATTTTTAGATTTCAGAAATGTTTTCATGATATAGAAAACTTTTACCTTCCATAGTTAAAATTATATGCAAAGTTATATTTAATAAGAATCTTACTTCCCTTTCCAATTTCATAATTTCTCTTCATTCATTTAAGTTACTATAATATGGTCATTATTGGGTTTTGAAATTGTGTATATACTTAATATATATGTTCCTATGTATTTGAATTTAATATATATATAGGTTTATAAGCTTATATGCATATTTCCTCCTCACATCTTTTTTTATAGTTCTGTTTTTTTTTTTTTAACTTACTGTCCTATACTTGCTGGCTATACACTTAATTGCTGAGCTATACTTTCAAATCCATATTTTCATATTATTATACAAAATGTAGCATATTAAAAAACAAACTCTTATGGTGATGACTTTCTATCAGTATTTAGAGATGGCTCCTTCTTGTTTCCACTGATTCTTTATTCAAATTTATTGTTGCAGGAGAGTACATTCATCATGGTCCCTACCACTGTTCACTGGTAGAATTTCTAGTCTTTTACAACAATCTAGAGTACAGTAGCCTTTTCAAAATTATTTGATTTTATTATCCTGTTTTCCTAAAAATATGTGTTACTATAAAAAGTGATATGGGAAACATTATGCCTTAATCAAGCTTCTTCAGAGAAATAGAATATATATTTTGTACTTAACATATAGTTTTATATGTATAAATATAATTATATATGTATATATAATATATAATATACAATTGTATGAGCCAATCTCTTATTATATCTTTATATATGTGTGTGTTCTGTCTATCTATCTATCTATCTCTCTATCTGTATGATAATATAGATATATATATATATATATTATGGTGGTTGAGAAGTCCCCGTATATGTAAGGATTCTCAAGGCCCAAGCTGTGTACTTAAATTCAGTTCTGATGGCCAGATAAATAGAAGCCCAGAAGCAAAGGGAAGATCCACATTCCAGTTCAAACACTCAAGTTCTATTCAGACCTTGAACAGATTGAAAGATGTTCAACATTAGGAAAAACAACTACTTTTTTAAACTCTTTATTGCCATTGCTAATTGATTCCATAAAGAGCATTATAGACTCATTTAGAAGTAATGTTTAGTAAGATCTCTAGGTATCCCAGGGTACAGTCAACTTAACATATAAGTAAGGGACCATGCAGCCATTAGATGCAAAACAGTATAAACAGATTAAGTACTGCTTTTCTTTTTTCATTTTGTGGGTGAAAAATATATTCTCTGCTACACATTGTTATGCAAAAGACTGTGGAAGGCAGTATTTGGATGAAGGAAGATACAACTGAAGGAATAACTGAAGCAAAATAACCCAATAGGTGAGAGCTTGGTTCATGCATAGTGGCACATGTATGTCATCCTATCTACTTAGTAGGTAGAGATCAGGAGGATCATGGTTTAAATATAGCCTCAGGGAAAAAACTCAAAAGACCATCTCAATATAACAAACTGAATATAGCAGCTTGCACTCCTCATCTCTACTACTAGAAGAGGAATTTTTAAATATATACATGTACAGTGGTCTCAAAAGAACAAGGTTGTTTGCCAACAAAATTACAGCCCAGAACTGCCTGGGAAGAAAACAAAACTATCTCTAAATGTACCAGAGCAAAGAGGGTTGGGCACATGACAGAAGTAAGCGAGAACTTGGCCAGAAATATGAGGACCTGAGTTCAAGAACCAGTAACTTAAAAAATGAAAAGAAAAAGCTTAGATTTAGATTCTCCCTTTACTACTTACTAGCTATATGAGAAAAGATACCCAGTTTCTCTGACTTGAGGCTACTCTATATGGTCAAATAGAATAAATTTCTACATAGCACTGTGTGGATTAAACAGGATAATCTACACAAAGGGTTTAGTGCTATGCAAGGCACATAGTAAGATATCAATAAACATTAGCCATCCTCCTCATTAGTCATCCTCCTCTCGAGGCATTAAAGTGCCTCTAGAATCTAGGTAAAAAAATTGAGAGCTTTATATTTTGCTGCTTTTGTAGAGAAAGAACCAGAATGTTACTACACATTGAGCTGACATTTACCAAGAGGAAAAAATGACAAGACACAAAGCTTATAGTTTCAGAGGTGGAGAACAGACTGGATATTGAAATGAGGCCTTCTGCTTGCTGGCTTGGACACTATAATTGGAAAAAATAGCTATAATGATAGAATCACATTTTTAACTGGTAAGATAATTGTTTTTTAAATGTATATGTGCACAATAGTAGCTGAGCAGGCAAGTTGTTTGCCACAGCTTGGATTAGGAGATGTCAGCCTTGTCATCCATAGGTCCTAATCAAGTACTGAGACAAATTAGTTAGACAAAGCAGGTAGCAGGCAGGTAAACAAAAAGATAAAGAAGAGCACACTGCAAATGGGTACCATTGTCTGCGGGAAGTTCCAGCTTTTTTCCTATGAGCTTGTAAGTATTGCATTTACAACTGCTGACTTCTAATCACCACTTGAAAACATTTCATTTAAGATCCTTATGTTCACATACTTAATTAAATGTTTACTAGTAAACAGATGTCAGACGTTCAGATCTCTCACTTAATGTAATTAAAATACATATACTGAATGCTCAGATGAATGTGCTTTGGCTTTGAGAATTCTTCAGATACTCATGAAAGTCCATATTTAGTATTCTAGCAGAGCTTTTTAAAGTAGTTTCTTTGTGGCAAGTAGCTACTTCATTTTTTAATGTGTCCCTGAGAGAGAAAAATAATTAGGGTGCATTGAAAAGCATATACAATAAGGGCCATGGAAATGTTGACTGTGTCTGTATTCTTTAGTTCTTGCTTTGTCATCATTCAGGTGTCTTTCCTGGCATTTCCTGTATGATTTCCTTGAGAACAACTTGTAATTGCAACAAGTGGGCACTCATTTATCACCCCTGCATGACTTCTATTATGCTGGATGTCCCAGTGCTTGTACAAATGCAAACCCCTTCAGTATACCACCCAAGAATGATGTTGTAAAACATAGATATTACAATAAAAACATGAGTCACACTTGTACTAAGCTTTTTGTGGCTTTCTTCTTTTTTAAAAAAATTTTCAATAAATGTAAGACAGTGTTCTGATGGAGTAAAATAGAAATAATTTCAAATACTAAAGGGAAGGTGAATGTCCTCATGAACTATTTCCTCAATTCCTTCCCCAGAACCTCCATCATAATTATTCTACTCCTTATTTCTCTAGATGTTTTTCTTTATATTTACAAAAACAAAGCAAATGCATACATGCACTTGGGTGATCTATATGTGTGGATGATAAGAAGTAAACTGATCTTTTATTTTATAAGAAAATGGAATAGATCTATTGTTCTGTTACTCGATCCTTTAATTTCCGAACGTGACATCATGATCTTTTCATCTAGAGGATAAACAACTACCATATTCTTGGGTCTATACAACATGAATACCTCAAAGATTTGTAAAGCTGTTAAATTGTTGCCTCTTCATTATTCACATCTTGATTACTTACATTTCTCTTTATTTTTTTGCTTATTTTTTTCTGAATAATTACTTATTTATTGTCAACGTGATGTACAGAGGAATTACAGTTTCATATGTAAGGCAGGGGGTACATTTCTTATACAATTTGTTACCTCCTCCCTCATTTCTCCCCTCTCCACTCTCCCCTTCCCTCTCCCCCCATGAGCTGTTCAGTTGGTTTACACCAAATGGTTTTTTTAAGTATTACTTTTGGAGTCGTTTGTCTTTTTATCTTTTGTCTCTCAATTTTGATATTCCCTTCCCCTTCCCTAGTTCTAATACCAGTTTACACAGTATCCAGGGTACTCAGATGAGATATGTTGATAGTTGGGGGGAGGGGACAACCACAGGAAGGAGATACAAGAGGATCATCAACAACAAAAAAAGCTACGGTTTCACATGGTGGTATGTTGAAAATAATTACAACAGTGATATAACACTCGTTTCCATAACATGGAGTCATTTCACTTAGCATTATTTCATGTGTTCATAAGGGCACAGCTATTGGGCTCTTGTGATCCTCTGCTGTGGCTTTTTGCTTATTTTTAAACAACATAATATATAGACATAAATTTAATAAGCAATCAATTTTACATCTCAATAACTTATCACAATATGAAGATGCCAGTCTATCCATGTCAAAGAATGAACATTTCCAGCTCAAATGAAGAGAACAACTATTCTAATTTGTAACATCAAAATAGTATCTTGTTTGTTTTAATATTTACATAAACAAAACTATATAGCATATTCTCATTTCTGTAATTTTTTTCTTGATACTTACAGTTATTTCATTCTTTTAACTGTGGGCACATGCTAGAGATAGCTCACCATTAATTACATTTAACTGTACATTTCAATTTTTTTCTCCTGTACAATATTCTTACCTTAACAGTTTCCTCTTCTTGCAAAAGTGGGTCTTTATAATCCTTAAAATAATCTTGAATAGATTCATATATTCATAAATAATTTGTGCTTTTTTGTTAGGTCTTTGCTTTGCTTTTAAAATATCTTCTCAGTTTATCAAACAGTTTAGAACTTTACTTCTTAAATTTGCAATAATAAAATGAAATAAAACTCCTTTGAATAAAATAAAAATTCATTGTATCAATTCTTTGATTAGTACTTTCAAGAAAATTGCTCATCTCATCTGTATCAATAAGTATGTTGATTTAAAGTTGTACATATTTTTATAGGCAATTTTCTTCTTACTGTTTTTAGTCAATAATTTTTACCTTTTATTCAATATACCAGTGTTAAATAATTTTAGTCTTTTTAACTAAATTTATTATTACAATCTACTGTTATACTTTTTTCTAATACAACCTTCACATAATGCATTTTTTGAATAATTTTGTGTTTGGTTTTCTGTTCCCACTAGTTTGTTAGATCACTTATTTTCAATTATATATTTTTAGGAGGGCATACATAGCTATAAACTTATCTCTGGTTATTGTGTTTTTAATCACAGATATTTGCCCTATGTTCATTTTTACGTATTTATAAAAATTATTAATTTCAGTTTATTTCATTTGTTGCCTTACATATTGAGTGTTTTAAATTATATGTGCATATATTTCTAATTAAAACTTGAATTATGTTTTAATAGATTTCACCAGTGTTTTAACTGACATTCTTTTTTGTTGTTGTTCTTACTTTTTTTATACTTTGTGTGTGGGGTACGTTGGTATTGGGGCTTTAACTCACAGTCTGGGTGCTGTCCCTGAGCTTCTGCTCAAGTCTAGCATTCTACCATTTGAGCAATAATGCCACTTTTGGCTTTTTTCGAGTAGTTTATTGCAGATGTGAATTTCATGGACTTTCCTGACTGGGATGGCTTTAAACTATGATTATAGGTGTGAGTTATCACATAGCACATAGCTTAATTGACATTCCTTCCTGTTCTAGAGTCTGGTCTGGGATCACCAATTCATATATTTGTTGCCTGATTCTCTTCAGATCTATGTCTGCTCCCTAGTCTTTCTTTACCTTGAGTAGCCTGACAACTTTGAAAGTACAGATCAACTACTTTGTGGGGTATTCCTTAATCCCAGGCCTTGCTTCTTTTTTTTTTTTTTTTTTTCCATTTCTTTATTGTCAAAGTGATGTACAGAGGGGTATGGTTTCATATGTAAGGCAGTACATACATTTCTTACCTAATTTGTTACTTCTTATTACACTGAAATTATACACACTGGGAGAAGTAACATGAGATGATATATTTTCTTCATACATAAAAATTTGCATAATGCCACTATATCATTTATTGGTGATAGTAAACATGGCTATTTCATTAAACTATTGTCTACCAGATTTCTTCACTGTGGAATTATTCTTGTTTTATTTACCCAAGGCAATTAATAAGTATTCTTAAGGAAGTTTGGGGTCTACACACATACCCTTTTCCACTGACATTAGAACCCACTGAAAGATGATTCTAACAGTCATTAAAGTTTTGTTTGTTTGCTTACTTTTGGTCCTGGGGTTTGAACAGGTACTCACACTTGCTCTAGCATGTGAGCCACATTCTCAACTCCAGTTACCATTTAAAGTAAAGTTTTAATGAAAGTTTCTATTAACTCATTTATCCTACTTTTGATTATGCTTTTGACATAAAGTTTTATATCAAATTATTTATTTGTATCTGTATATAAACAAAAAATTTAGTTTGTGGATTATAGTAAACCAGTGCTATTAATTTTATTTCTCCTACTATTTTAACTTTGAAACAAAAGCTCAGAAGTTCCAGAGCAATATTTAATATTGCCTTACTTTGTAAAAATAAGAAAATATATTACATATAATATGAATATGAAAGATGTGGAATAGGCGTTACAACTGTTAACACTACAAAATTTAGAGAAGGTATTTGAGAATACGTTGTATTGTTTGTATACTTTACTGTTGTAATTTGCTATAGCTTTGACACTGTTATAATCATAAAAATATGAAAATATTTTAGATAAATGTTCAAAGGGAGTGGTTGTACACTGAGAAGTGTTGAGGATAGTGGTGATTTTGTGCTCAAGAATGTTCAGTCAGATGACAGTCTTTCCAGAGTCTTGTTATCTCATTTTGTAGGTGAAGAGAGTCATGTAAATACTAATTTAAAATATATAAAAAGCCTTCTTTAGACTTCTTATATATGTCTGAGACTTTCATTATGTACATGTATTGGCTTATGTATGATTCCACAGAATCCTTCCTGAAATAAGTACATGGCATACTCTTTGCTTCATGCCATCAATTCTACTTATCACTATGCAAAATATTCTAAATTCACTTGTTTGCCAGTGTACCTGTTCCTAGCTTGAACATAAGCTTACTAGGGCAAAGTCTTAGTCTATTCATCTTTTTACATCTGTAGAACAGTGTCTTTTGCATGTCACAGGTATGCATTGTACAGTGCATAAAAGAATGGGTTAATGGGTAAGGTGAAAGGAAAGAACTGTCTTTAAAATGGCACATGGACTCATTCATTTCTCTACTCCTAACCTCAAGTCCAACTATTAGTAAATATTCAGTACCTCTGTTTGGTCACCTCTCTCTGTCTCTCTCACTGCTTCTGTCATTGACATGCTATTCAGTTAAGGCCCAACTTCTGCTAGGATCTTCTATTATTGGTCTTGCTTAAAACTTTGCAACACTTCACATTTTCACGTGAATCAAATCAAATTATCACAGCTAACAAGGCATTGTTGAGTCCCCATGTTCCAAGCAGGCTCATCTTTCAGAATGAAGTGTTTCATCTGGGACTCTTACTGTCCAGCCCTGGTTTAGTTCCCATATGAACCTCCCTCCACTAACATTTTTCTGTTTTCTAGTATCTCCTTTAATGGTAATTATTTCCACATATACTCAGTACTGGATATTGAATAATAGTGTATTAGTCACCTGATACTCAAACACATGCATTGACATTTACACACACAAAATCCCTTTTGTGCCTTGGGCAATATCTAGGCCCTAACCTAGTATTATTTCCTGTATGTCATTTATTAATATGTGAGGTCATTTTTATTTGTTAAGCTGTCTAGAGTTAACAGAAGCTAAGATTTGTAAAATGAAAGGGTTTTTTCCTTCTTGTTTATCATCACATTTTCAAGACCAACATAAATTCTTGATGTAGCTAAACAGTAATTATTTATCAGAAAATAGTATGAGGATACAGTGAAAGCTTCAAGAGTAGAACATGTGCCCTTAAACATAAGCCTTGATATCAAACTCTAGTAACACAGAGAGAGACAGAGAGACAAAGATACAGAGAGAGACAGAGACAGAGGCAGAGACAGAGAGAGACAGAGAGAGAGAGAATAAGGAATTGTATCTCTTTAATGAAGAAATATTTCAAACACTTAAAAAGTCATGATACCTCTGTTATATGTATTTTTCACATAGAAACACGTAAGAATATAATTTAAAATCTGTTTATTTGGAAATCCTTTAAATTTATTATCACTTCATTCTTTTTTCTTTGTATTCATTCATTTTTTTTTTATTTTTAGCGTGGTGGTACTGGTATTTGATTGTAAGACCTTGCTCTTTTTGGCAGGTGTGTTGCCATACTCTGCTCCAGGCCACCTGTTTCAGTTCTTTACTTTATTTTGGATGTTAGTTATTTTTTCAGATAAAATATTATGATATTTTTCCTAGGCTCCTCTCATAGTGAGATACTTCTACTATGCTTTCTGCATTGTTGATACTACAGGCATGATCCACAATACTGGCTTGTTAGTTATTGCAATACGGTCTCTCTCATTTTTTCCCTTGCTTTGAACCAGAATCTAAGCAATTCATAAAATGAGTTGCTATAATTAGAAGTGTGGGCAACATGTTATTCTTCAACTCTAATAAACTGCTCCTTCACTGACAAGCATTCTTTTACATTCTTAATAACACTAAATGGTCCTTATATACTGAATCATGTTATGTCTCTATTTATCATTTTCTGTGTCAATTTTTAGCTAATTTTTTCAAAAAGTTTTTCCATGTCTCTCTTCCATTGGAGTTAAAATCCATGAGAACAACCAGGCAATATGTTTTGAATATTATTTAGTTCAAAGGATTTTCTAAGTATTGGGTCATCTTAGGTATTCAAAAATGCATTGTATACAAAAGTTTCTTTGTTATATGGCAAAAAGTTTCAACATATATCAAGAAAATTAAGCAAGTGAGGGAATGAAAGGATTGGGAGGAGTGGGTAAGAATACTGAAAGGGGTGACATTGATGAAGATCCACTATTCATATGCTGCTTTTTTGAATGGGAACTCCTTTGAATAACTGATTAAATATAATAAATACACATTAAAATATATCACCCCAAACACAGGTCCTGATGGCTCAAGTTTATATAATCCTATCTACTGAGGAAGCTGAGATCTGAGGATTGCAGTTGGAAACCAGCTGTGTCGAAAGGTCCTTGTGAGACTCTCATCCACAGTTAATCACTCAAAAACTGTAAGGGGTGCTGTGACTCAAAGTGGCTGAGTACTAGCCTTGAACAAAAGGAGCTCAAGGACAGGGCCCAGGGCCTGAGTTCAAGCCCTATGACTACAAACACCATCAAATATATATATATATTCAAGCATCATTCCTTATTTCCCAGCATAAGTGGACAAATTCGACTCTATTTCAGTTTAAAATTCCCAATAATAATACCCAGCTTATACCCAGTCATTGAAATGTACTCTATATTCAGAAATAGTTTTGCTAAATGTAGCACTGAGAAAGGACAGTTAGTTAAACATTTTGCTTTTTAACCTTCTTCTCACATTTAATGATTCATTCATATCAGTGTCAGTATCAAACACAGGAACATAAAGTTAAGTTCTCTAAAAAGGTTGAACATTGTGTCATTTCCAGAAAGCCGAAAAAGAAACAGAAGCCAGCTAACTACCTTTAGTCTCAAGATTGGTAGTATTCTTTTTGAACTTTTAATATATTTGCAATAAATTGGAAGTTCCAAAAACTTAGTCTATATTGATAACTATTAACTAATGTGTGTTATCCTGAAAGTGTCTAACAAGTAATCCTAGCTACTTTGACAGTTGGAAATTTAGGGATCATGTGTCAAGGCTCCTTGTCAACCAATGGCTGGGCCCAGTTGTGTGCCGGTCAGTCTAAACTGTGGAGAACAGTGGTTTGAGGCACTGACATATGATTGTCATCCCTGAAAAATTGTGCAGCACACATAGGACAATTGCAGTCCAGGCTGGCCTTAGAATAAAAATTAAAATCTTCCTTGAAAATAATCAATGCACAAAGAGGGCTGGAAGAGTGGTTCAATTAGTAAGGATTACATAGTAAGGAATACATAGTAAGGAATCAGTATAAGGAAGATACATAAATAATAACATAAAGATACTTATTAATAAACTCACACCATACTGAAAAAATCAGAAAGCAACTTTTTGAACTTTCTGTACTTGTATATGTCTCTGTTGTTAATAATGTATTATATATAACAGAATATAAAAATTAAGAAACACTTTGTTATTAAATAATGGAATTATTTCTTTGCTAATAGCTGCCAATACTGTTACAGTCTTCAAATGTCAGAATTCTCCTCAATTAGCTGCTTCTTCAAATTGTAAAATTTAATATTAAAAATGTATAGTATGATAGAAGAAATCAACACATCTAAACTGTATTTAAGATTCAGTTATTAACGTCTCCAAGCTTAGGGATACAATTAGTATTATTGTTCAACTTCTGTCCTTCTGGAAAGTTTTCTTTTATGATTCTAATTCAAAGACAGTTAAAATCATACAGTACAAGTTGACTCCCCACTCTCCTGAAGTGTTCTGAACTCCAGGTCTGGACTGAGACTTTCTTTATCCACAGACCTAGAACACATGATTGGATGCCACTTCATCTAAATTTCCTTAGCTGAAAAACCATGGGTCCTTTTACAGGTAGCTGGTGAGGATCAAATGACAAAATCCATACAGACTGCATAAACACACCCTGACAATATCTTTATGATGAATGGACATTAACAACCACAGAAATAAATTTTCAGCCTGAAGAAATCTGGCTTCTGTTAGAAATAGAGCATATGTTGAAATTTGAAATAAAGCATCATCATCTGTTGATGGGAAGACAGGAAAGAAGTAGAATTGAGCAGATACTAGTTGACTCAGCATTGACCAATGTTGCAGCTGATCTCCTGGGCAAGCTGGGACATACTGCCGGTGTTTGCCAGCAACATATCTCTGTCTTTGAATACATACTGTTCTTACCATGAGACAACACTGTCTAGCCTAGGACAATGTCTGGGGAGGATTTAAAGTGAAGAACCATCAGCAGCCAGGACTCAAAGCAGTTGAGTATATAATTCCAACAATTCTGAATGGAGATCAGCAAAGCTCATGGCTACATCCCTAAGCTAGTTTCAAAAGACAACATATCTTCTGTTTTCCTTTCTCTCTATTCCTATCCACACTCTTTGTCTCCACAGGGAATACATTTTACATAGTTAAAAAAAATCTAATAAAGATGTTTTGCTACAAGTTCACAGTACTATCCTCCTTGTTCATCTTAACTCTTTTTCTTTTCTATTCCTTCTGTGCATATATTTCTTTGAACTTGGATTTCCATCCTAATTTACATAAAATTAAAAGATTATTTATTCATTTTTAAAATTTTATTTTATTGTCAAAGTGAAGACAGAAGGGTTACAGTGAGTACATTATTTATTGATTTTTAAAATGTATTTTTCCAAATGTTCCCTTACCCTTTAATATGCTTCACAAAGAAAGTACTTAAGAATATTAAAAATGACACACCCTCAGTTTGTGGGAAATGCTCAAACTGTAGTTGGAATAAGAAACATGTTTCTGTGAAGGTTGCTCTTCCTTGATTATTTGGTATTGTAACAGCAAATGTTAGTTATGGAAATATATTGCCTCCTCCCAAAGAGACTCATAAAATCTCAATAGGCTTTTGAACAATTATCTAGGTAAAGCAGATTTTGCTTTGCATCACCAATTATAATTATCTTCATTGCATTGTAAAGAATCAGTGTCAGACACCACATCCTCTATTAACAATCACAATGTGTACAAATTATCTTCATTTCAGAATATCTCAAGGGCCTGGGCTGTTCATATACGATAACAGCTCACTGAGGTCCAAATTATGGGGAATTCAAAGAAATAAATACGAAATACTCTGCTTGGCTACTACCATCTTCAAAGTACTATGTCTTTGCTCTGTCTTTCCTTTTTTTGTAAAAGTATCTTTAAGTAGTTGTACAAAGGAGTTGCCATTTAACAAAGCAGTTTATGAATACAAGGAATCTTGATCGGTGTCACCCACTTTCAACGTTCTTGTCCATTTTTCCTACCCCCTTTCCCTCACTCTTCTTTTGTATGTTATAAATTGAATACTCTTTAAAGATAAAAATGATTTTATTTCCACCTTATGCATTTAATTCACATTGAATTCTTGCTGCATTCTCCTCCTGTTCTGCTCTTCTTTTCTCTTTCACTCCACTCACACTTTTCAAGTACCAGCTTCCTAAAGTTTATTTCATTAAACCTTGACTTTGCCTAAGTAATTACATTATTTGATTTCTCTCTTGAATCTATTCTATTCCAGTTAGTACATTTATATACACTTATATACCACCGAATGTGTTTACTTATATATCTATAAGCTAAACCTAGCTTCTCCCTGGGCCTAACTTTTTTCAGTGAGCATAATGATTTCCAGGTCTTTCCAATTCCTTTACAAATGATACAGTATCACTTTTTAACAGAAGGAGTAACATTCTGTTGTTTATATATACCACACAGTCTCTGTGCCTTTGTGTTAAGAAGTAGTGAAATTTCAGAATTGTTCCTTCTAAAATGGCACCTCTTTAGGTGGGCTAAAGAGAAAAGGAAGAAGGAAGAAACTAAGAAGATAGAAAAGAATAAATATGTCCCAAGAAAAGTGTGAGTGTAAATATTCCTGGATTCCCACCTTCCCTTTCCCCAAAAGGGGAAAATAATTATCATAAAATTATCATCTTTATGCACTTTAGAGTAATTGACAACCAGATGAACATCAAAATTCAAAATATTTTAAATTAGATGCATAAACTATAATTATTTTAGTGTCATGGAGGTTAATTCTGACTGAAATACAAAATGTAAGTCTTGTCATTATTGAGTGAGAAAGCTACTTCTTGATATTCAGGACACTAAGCTTTGAAAGTTCCTCTCAGTTACAATGAAGAAATCCATCATACAAGCCTTTATTTTTTTCTGTAAGTTTTAAGGAAGAGTCAGAGTATTTGATTTCACATATATCTGTGAAAGAATATAAAAAAATCAGTTTGAAACAAATGATTAACTTCAAAGCTACAAGAATCTAAAGTCACTATAATGGAAATACATATATACTGAAGAATGACTACACTTCTCTCAGTTGCATTTCAAGGCAAAATGAATGTAGTAAGAAAACTAGAGACAACAGCTATAACAGAGTATGAAGTGAATGAGGTTAATCTTTGTAGTTAGTAGGAAAAGACAAGGCTAAAACTCTACTTCTTTATTAAGTTAAACAAATCTGTGACAATTAATATGTTTTTGGTGCTGATGGGGAAATTGAAGAGATGTTACTATGGGTGAATGATATTTCTGGTATGGTGCTTGTGCCAGTAGTTGAGGTGAAAGTCAGGCCCTCGAGATCACAGTAGGAATTTTTCCTCATGTCTGACATTCTACCACTTATGTTGATGTTCCACTTTTGGCTTTTTGTTGGTTAATTTGAGTTAAAAGTCTTGCAGTTTTGTCTTCATGGGAGAACATTATACCTGGGTCCTCAGATTTTAGCATCTCCAATAGCCAGGCCTACAGGTGAGAGCCATTGGTGTCTGCCTGCTTTATTACAAAGAAATAGAACATTCCATTTTGGAGGATGTAAGTAAAATTGTATTTAGTTTGCTATATGTCTGAAGTTTCTTTGGGATAATTGACACCAGGAAAGTATAATACAGGACAGGTCAGGGTTTTTTGTTGTTGTTGTTGTTTTTTGTTTTTTATCAGCACTGAGATGTGTTCTATGCATCTCTTAATGTTGTGAATTGTTTCTGGAATGTTTCTCAAAGGCAAATGGGTTGGAAATTTGGTCCCTAGGCTCATGCCAGTGAGTAAGGAAGGAATCTACAATAATTAGAGCCTAGTGGAGGCTTTTACATCTCAAATTTATATCCTTACAAGGAATTGTCAGAAACCCAATATATTCTTTTAGCTATTTTTCACATCTTAGTCATGAAGTAAACAGCTTTGCTCCATCATTGGCTCTTGGGTCTATGATATAATGACATGCCAGAGGCCCTAAAGCAACAAGCCATTGAAAATGAACTGGGGCATCCAAAACTGTCAGCCAAAATGGATTTTTTTGTCTGTATGAGTTAATCTAGTAACAGAAAGCTAACTAAAACAAATGGTTACAATTTGGTTTGTATAAGCTTCACTCTTGGATTTCATCATTCCAAAATACATATCAAAATCTGCAGCATTCCATTTGATTTTTCTAGTAAGCAGATGAAAGAATGCTTCTTTTTGTACCATTTACCAGAAGTCCCCAAATAAACCTCTGATTAGAGCAATGTAGGTTGTGTCTAACCTTGTACCCATCCTTGTGGCCTAAAGGCAAAGGGCATTCACCTGCCTGTGGTACATATGAATCCAAGAGGAATACAAGGAAGGCATAATACTTTCCTATATAGAAATCAGGGAGCTAAAATAAGAAAATAGACCAATATCTATGGAGAACTAAAAAAAATCTATATTCACTACTAATGATAAGAGGAAAGAAGTTCAAATGAGATAACTGTATTCAAAATATATTTCAATATGTATTTGCCTATTATCCTAACTACTCAAGAAGCTGAGCTCTTAGGATCAGAGTCCAAAGAAGAGTCTGTGTAATGCTTTTTTCCAATTAACCACCAAAAAGCCAGAAGTCAAAATGTGGCTCAAGTGAGACAGTCTTGAGCAAAATAGGAACAACACTCAGGACCTGAGTTCTTGCTCTAGTACACACACACACACACACACACACACACACACACATATCTTGGAGAAAACATAGGTAAATGTTAAATGCCTTCTTTTCTAGCACGGATTTTCATTAATTTCTATTTCAAAAATCTATATCCAGGTTTGTAAGAAAAATGTATACCCAGTTAAATCTCTTTTCTTCTTTTCTTTCTACCCAATTTGTCTATAAGTCCTATACATGGACATGTGGATACGCTGAGCTTTATATCTAATACTTTAATTTAGTTGTATTATAACTGATGGAAATAGAAAATGGGCAATATTCTAGACCTGCATATCATAGCAGTAAGTGTACCATGCCTGCACTGATATATAAGCAAGGGAAGGTGGACAGAGAGATAGAGTAAACAGAGAGGTGAAAGTTAAAATATGTGGAGAAGACAATAATGAAGGTCAATTCCAATTATCCTGAATTGCAGGTCATTTGTGACAGAGCAAGAAATGTGTTCACTCTGATGTGCAAGAGACAGTCATCAGTCCTTTGATATAACTTTTTAAAAATGACTTTCTTGGGTTGTAATTTTGTTTCCTCTCAATTAGGTCTCAAATATGTGCTCAATAGAGTAAGAAAAGTTCCCTTTACAATTAAATGCCATTTTTACAGAGAAGTCAGAAGCACCTAGCTTAGACAGAGGGAGACTGGCAGTGGCTCTTGTTCTAATTTAATAAGGTTTATTGAGTTCAAGCTACAAAGGGCAAAATTTTGTGATTCAGCTGAGAAAACCCCTGAAGTTTGAAAACAGTAGTTTAAATTAGGAGAATTAAAAATTAAGAGCTATTCAGGAGTAAAAATAGTTATTGTGTTCTACTAACAAACAAATATGACTATTTATTATAATAACTGAACATATCCTACCCATGTGATCATAAGTGCTTACAAAGCTGTAATTAGATATAGAATGACTTTCATTATATCAAGGAAGAATATTTTTATCTAAACTCTCTGTGTTACAATAAAGCTATTTCATTGAATGTTGAAAGGAAAGAAACAAAGGTACAGATAAACCAGTGAAGCTAATTGGTGTTATTGAAGGTCATCACAAGCCGGATATGAGAACTCGGTGTAGGTGGTCCTTGGTGATTCATACATGAAACCAACCAGGAATTGACAGAAAGTATTATCCATAATTGCTGAAGCATATATGCCAATTTCAGAGCATGAACAATAAAGTAAATTAAGGCTTCAACTCCAGATTATTATCTTAGAGCTGTAAATAAATTCTAAGTGTATATAAAGATTTGCATTCATCTATGTATATACATGTGTACATTATTTTAGTTAAGAAGAATAAGTTTTAGGCTAAAATAAAGTATAATATGCATTACCAGTAAATAGGACCTCATTTTATGGTAGCAATGAAATATACATTCCTTACTGAGTAACCAGGTAAGTTTATTAAGCAGTCAAAATCCTTTCAGAGTCAGGTGCTAGTGGCTCACAACTGTAATCCTAACTACTCAGAAGGTTGAGATCTGAGAATCATAGTTCAAAGCTAACCAGAGAAGGAATGTCCTGGAGACTCTTACCTGTAATTAACCACCAGGAAACCAGAACTGGAGCTGGTAGCTCAAAGTGGTAGAATGCAAGTCTTGATCACAAAAGCTCAGGGGCAATGTCCGGGCTTTGAATAAAAACACTACAACTAATACAACAACAACAAAATCTTTTTGGTTTGATGTCAAAACTACATTCTGGTTATTCTAATTTTTAAGTATATAATCACCTATCCAGTAACTCCAAACTACTGAGTTTAAAGTAAATCACAAATATGATACATGTATAAAAAGATTTACTTGTGAACATTTGGAAATTCAAGAGAATTGCCAGAACTGCAATGAGAAGGAAAAGGAGTCAGAGCCAAAGATGGCAGAATAATGGTGTAATCCTCAACTCCTTCTACATGGGTAACCAAAACAATGAATGAATAACTGTACTTTAAAGTAAATGGCTAGAAAAGAGTGCTACAATTCAGCCAGGGAGACACAGACAATGTGGGATATGGAGACTTGGGATAGAAACATAAGAGAGAAAAAGCAGATAACTAACTAACTCCAGCTACCCCATAACACAAAGCAGGGATGAAGAAATTAAGTAAGAGTCACAAAAGATTCCTCATTGAGAGGATGTGGAGGGAAACCAGAAGAGTCTTATGTACCCCTTCATTGTGGCTGCTAGATAAGAGAGACCGACTGAAAAAGAAATTTTGAAAATCAGTCCCAGATATAATATTTATCAAGGAAGCTTAGAGAAAGCATGGGTAACATTTCCAGAAACACAGTTACAAGGGATAGCTCTGGAAATCCTATTTCAAAGTAGAATAATTATGGTATATAAAAATAAATACAAATTCCAAAATAACTACAAGAGAATGTTTTTAAGAAATTCCAAGATATAGAACTGATTATATTTGAGTAGATGGAAATGCTAATTATGCTAAGTTAATCATTGCATATTGTATTCATGTATTTAATTATAAGACTTTGCCCCATAAATGTGTTCAAATATTAAATCTCACCTAATATAAAATGAATTAGAATGAGTGAGGTTAAACTGACAACAATCTTCCCTCAATAGGTACTCTAAAATGTAGATGGTGTCATTTTGGATTTAAGAGGGTATTTGTCATAGTCACCAGCAATATAACTTGGACAATTATATGAGGAAATAGTTCCATGAGTCCTTAAACAGCCACATCAATTATTAGAATTAATAAATTGATTTAAATGTAAAGCACAGCTTGTACTATTTTCAAAGATGTGTACTCTTGGTCCCTTTCTTTCTAAATATTTGAACCTAAAATATATGCTTCGTATTTTACTTGCCTAATGACATAAATATTATCCTTGTAATGACCAATGAGATAAATATTCTTTAAATTTTATATCAGAAAAATGTAGAGATTTACCCAAGTTCACCAAGCCAGAGAGAAGTTTAAATTAGCAAATTACATGTGATTGGAGAAAGAATAAATATTCTGGATTATAAAATTTGACTCTACAGGAATGTCAACACTTTAGTATGCCAGAGTCAATATGACATTCATGTGTTTTGTTAATAAGCTCAATGTGAATACAGAACCTGAATATTATTGTTAAGAAAATTCAGCTTCTTAGGTAATGTTGCAGATTAAAACTGTGAAAAAACAATTTAACATGTATCATTTACATTCTAAGCTTCATATTTTCATACAGGAGATTATATCTCAGAATTCTTCCCTTTGGACTTTGTAAAATTTCTGAAAAAGAAAAAGATTTCTTCGTAGCTGAGTACCAGTGTCTCATGGTTATACTCCTAGCTACTCAGGAGACTGAGAGATAGAGGATTGAGATTCAAAGCCAGGCCAGGCAAGACTCTTATTCTCCAAAATAATCAGAAAAATGTCAGGCTGGAGGCAAGGTTCAAGTGGTAGGTTGACAGTAATGAACAAACAAACTGAGAAAGTACAATGCCCTGAGTACAAGCTGTAATACTGGAGAGGGAGAAGGAGAGGGAGAAAGATATGAGGAGGGTAAGGGACAGGTGTGTGATTTGTTAGTTTGTGGCCACATATCTGAGTAGAGTTCTCAAGACCTACAGGAAGAACTATTGGAGCCTGGACTTCAGAGATGTAAAATAACCTATCTTGTGACAACCAAGTCTTATCCTTGGAGTCTCTCATCTCTGCTTGTCAACATTTCAGTTTGCATGTTGGCCTCACCCTCATCTATTTCATACAGACATCATTTTGAGAAAAACTCTGGTTAGCCATACTGTATACATATAAAAACCTTTGGAACAATCAGTATTGCCAGTGACATGGGGTGATATGGTTGTCTAGAAGTTGTTCATATGATCAATTCTGTGCCCAGTGACATTGTCTAGAGTAGGATAACTCAATGGTATATGCTATAAAAAATATTGTAGAATCAAAGACCAGACAGTGTATTAATTCTTGATATGCCCCGACAGGAACTGACATAGGAATGAGAAGAAATGATGCTTTAAAATTAAGATCAAATGAAATATTCCAAGCAGGTTTTCTAGAAAAGAAAGAGCTTAGGAAAAATGGAAGGAATCTTGACAAACAACAAAACAGTTGTTATCAAGCTTGTGGAATTAAATGGGAAACATCTTTATTGAAAGAGATACTATTGTATTAAAAATAATCTCCAAACACAAAAATCTAGCTTTCAAAGCTGAGAGCAGTGCAAGTTGCCTTGGAATGAAATAAGAGCCATGTCACTTCCATATAGAAATTAGTTCTCCATTTCCCAGGTGAGCTGTAGACAGCTTATGAGTATTGAATAGAGGGTTAAAAAAAGCTGAAAAAAATGGTACATTTTAGAAGTCAAACCAGTATAGGAATTCATTTCAGTTTTGACATGCAGTAGTGAGGTGATCTTGGACAAATTACTCAGTGTTTGACTCATTTTTGTAATATAGATGATTATTCTTAACTTGCTAGAATATTTCAAGTGGGGGAATAAACTAGACAGGATTCCTGGTTCATGGATGGTTCTTACTGCATATATACAAACACATAGCCACACGTGGACATGTCTTTGAAATAGAAAGCTTATCACACTTACAGCCCAACAAACATTAGAAAAACATAGATTGTGGCTATGCAAATACCTGTCGGTTTGATGTAAAAGATACTGCCAAACTCCTTGAGAAGTATTTCTTGAAAATCTAACTATTTTTCTTGATTATTTTGCAGAATCTGAAAATTTTAAGTAAGCACATAGGGTTTAGATATGTACTCCAAGGGAACAAAATGGATAATAATGAAAACTTTTTAGAGTAGTTTTTATTATGCTAAAACAATCATTCTACTTCTGTTCACTGGATAGTTCACTCTCAATTGAACTACATTTCCAACCCTTTAACTAAAGATTTATTGCATGGTCTCTGGAAAGGACTGGGAGTTTCTTGATACCCAGAACTCCTCAAGCAAACCTCTCCTTTAGACTTGAGTAAAACCCACACAGCTTATATAAAAGATGTCAGAAAAAAAGTGTAGATGCATAAAATGCAGCTTCTCGCTTAAAACTTGGGCATAAAACCCTGTGTGAATTAACTTCTGTTCAGTGGAGATAGAAATAAAAATGAAACTTACTTGGTGATTTTTAAAAAGAGACAAAAAGATGAAGGAAGGAGCAAAAGATAAAACTGACAAACAGAAGTAAGGCACTGCAATTTTATAAGTGTCAGAGGACAATATATGTACACCAAATCAAGAAATTAATACATTATTTAAAGCATGGGATTGGTTTTCTGTACTACATTTTACTCTTTAATGCTTCTGAGATTTGTTTCTTTAACAAATTTACGTTTCATAAACACTTTAATGTTTACTGCATTTAATTTCTTATCCAGAGCCAAAGGCTTTGGTTAGGAGGCATTTATTTTAGCCTGGTTTCACTAAATTACCTGCGAGGTCTCTGTAGCTGTTTTTTGTTTCTCACTCTCTCTTTGAATGTGCGTGTGTGTGTGGTGTGTGTGTGTGTGTGTGTGTGTGTGTGTGTGCTTTATCTTTCTTTATACCATGACACAGTGAGAAAAGAAGAATAGTTTATTGCTGCAGTTATTGAACTGGTAGATGAAGACAGTAGCAACTGGGAGAATACTGTTTCTGGAGCTCCAGCTGCCCCCACAGCTAAGGGAAAAATTTTTCTTTTGACCCTGGGACTGTTGTTAAAGTGGGTTACTACAGTTGGGAAGCCTTGCTTTTAGCACAGAAGAAAAGAGAACAGGGCAGTGTTTTTATTTTTTATAGGGTTGTTGTAATCAATATTAGCAATGAACAGGACAAGCATTGTTCAGCTAGAAAACAGACTAGAAAGCTAAAAGTCCTAGCCAGGTCACAAGACCAGATGCTAGCTAGATAACCGGAATGAGAACAGAGTTCTGAGCAAGGAAGGAAATGATCAAGGTTCTGTAGTCTACCACCACATTCATTCTTTCTTTCCTTTCACTGTAAAGGTGCTGAATAGCAAGATTACATAAGTCAGGAAATGAATACATTACTTTTTGAATAGTGCCCCCCCTCATTTTCTCCCCAAGGTTTTTCTCAGACAGGGATATAGTTAAAAGAAACAAAGAAGGTTTCTGGGGTGAGAGGTACATGTTTAATTTTTTTCTCATGGAGACTTTAACACCTTTCAGTGTGAGTAACTCACCTGCAACTCCATAGGGAAATAGAACAGAGATATCATAGGTTTCAGACATCACTAGCTTTCACTAAGTGAGGAACATACTGCTGTCACTAAGATGAGACAACCTTGACATAAAGAAATGACAACCTTGACATAAAGAAATCTCAGTGTGCATAATTGACATGTAATTGCCAATTATGTAAGCATTTTCAGTTTTCATTAAAGTTTCTGGAGATCTCTTAGAGACACATTCATGAATGATTTAAATCAATAAATATTTTTGGAAATAAACTGACTACCATTCAAATTTTCAACCTTTTCCCTAATCTTTGCAACCTAAAATGGTAAATAATAGATTGTAGAAAACCATATACAGTGATGTATTTCTTATCTACTTGCACTTGTCTTCTCAGAGATTTGTGTAGCTATGCTCTTGGATTCCAGTGGATGTATAAACTGCAAAAATAATTTGTTATAAGTACCTACAAAACTCCAACCTTTAGATTTGATAATGATGCATACAATTTTACTTTTGAGTACATCTTGGAGATTTTCCCGAGATCAAAGTTTTAGAATGCAAACAATAATAGAGCATCTATCCTGCAAAAGAACCACAATAATAGAAAGAGATGAATAGCATCCATGTGTGTTTCTTTTTTAAGGTAGCCTTCAAAAATAGGACTCATTTATTTAGAAACAAAGGGAAATTCTGTATGTTAAATGGATGGAAAACAGAATGAATGGTTTTGAGCTTCTGCCAGGAAACAAGGCATGATGTAAAGATCTCTGCCAATGTGTCTTAACTTACATCTTGGAAACCAGTTACCTCGAGAAATTGCTCATTGCAATGCAGATTCTGGTTCAAATAGCCCTGTGGAACATGTGGCAACATGAGTTGGTTTTAAACAGGACTGTGTACTAGAAGTTTTCTCAAGGTGCTTTGTAATAGTGACTCCAAAGGCAGGTGTTTCAGCTAATACTTTCCCATTCTGTAGACTAATCAGTAGCATAGTTGGATAACTTTCCAAACTCGACTATCTTTACTGTGTTCCTGGAAGTCAGTCAGCAGAAGAAATAAATGTAATGAGAAACTCCTATTAGGAATTTTTAAACCTAGTCAGTTTATTTTCTCTTAATTTTTAAGAAGAGCTTCAAATGATTCTTACAGCCTTCTATTTAGTATTTTCTTGTTTTATATTCTTTGTTGTAAAAGTGCTGTACAGTGGGGTTACAGTTACATAAGTCGGGTAATAAGTACATATCTTTTTTAACAGTATCACACCCCTCCCTCATTTTCTCCCAGTATTTTTCCCTCCTGACTGCCTAATTACCCCCTCAACTTGTGTAGTTCATGTCCAACATAGTGTCTAGTGAGTACCACTGCTGAAATATTTCACCCTTTGTCCATTTCTGTGTTTCTGCTTCTACTCACCAAATCAGGAAAACTCATATAAAAGACAAAGGGTACAAAAATAAAAAAGCAGCAACAAAAGGGCCATAAAACAAAGAAAAAAAGGGGGGGGGGAAGAACCACAAACATTCCAACTGTAGCTCCTCTGCATGACACCATGACAATAAAATTAAATTCTAAGTAAAACCCACTTGTTTGTATTTATTGGAGTTCATTTTGATAAGCAAAATTTTATATGACCATATTCCCATGGCTATTGAACCCTTGTGATCCTCTCCTAGGAATATTGTCCTTTGTTCTCGCTGTATGAATTTTTAGTTAAGATGTTTGTTAAGGCTGGGGATATGGCCTAGTGGTAAAGTGCTCGCCTCATATAGATGAAACCCTGGGTTCGATTCCTCAGCAGAACATACATAGAAAAAGCCAGAAATGGCGCTGTGGCTCAAGTGGCAGAGTGCTATCCTTGAGCAAAAAGAACAACACATGAGGGGAGAGGGAAGGGGAATGAGGTAGGAGGTAACAAACATTACAAGAAATGTATCTGATGCCTAACATATGAAACTGTAACCTCTCTGTACATCATTTTGACAATAAATAAGAAAAAAATAAAAAGAAGCCAGGGACAGTGCTCAAGCCCTGAGTCCAAACCCCTGGACTGGCAAAAACAAAACAAAACAAAAATGTTTGTTAAATTGATCATGTCCAAGTGGAATTTTTTTGTCTTTTATTATCTTCAGGTAGTATTTTCTATTTGGTTCTGATAATATAATCTCCTGATTCTAATGTGTTTTCTGAGTTATTTTGTCATTTACAGAAGTAAATGATATTACTGAAGAAATGGTGTTACTCTAAAGGCTTTTACAGAAGACATGATTTATTTTTTATTTTTTTATTTTTATTGTCAAACTGATATACAGAGTGGTTTCAGTTTCATACGTTAGGCATTGGATACATTTCTTTTTTTTTTTTTTTTTTTTTTATTATCAATTGAACATAATTTTTTTTTTTTTTTTACAAGATGCTGTGCAAAGAGGGTGCAGTTACATAGTAGGGCATTGTGTACATTTCTTGTGATATCTTACAACCTGTTTTCCCATCCCTTGTCTAGGTCAGGTAGACCCATATGCAGTATACAATGTATCAAGCACATATACAGTGTTCACAGACTTGGTCTCTACTGTCTCTCCATCTCCCTTTGTTAACAGTCATATATCAGGGAGATCATGCCCCTTTGTTTTCTGTGTTCTAGGCTTGTCTCACTCAACATTATTTGTTCGAGTTCTGACCATTTCCCTGCAAATAACAATATTTCACCATTCCTAATCGCTATGTAGTATTCCATTGTGTATAAGTACCATATTTTTTGGATCCATTCATCTGTGGAGGGGCATCTGGGTTGTTTCCAAATTTTGGCTATTGTGAATTGTGCTGCGATAAACATGGAAGTACAAATGTCCTTTTGATATCTTGGGTTTTGCTGTTTAGGATAGATGCCTAGGAGTGGTATGGCTGGGTCATAGGGTAGGTCTATATTGAGCTTTTTGAGAAACCTCCATACTGTTCTCCAAAGTGGCTGTACTAATTTGCACTCCCACCAACAATGGAGAAGGGTTCCTCTTTCCCCACAGCCCCTCCAGCATTTGTTGTTTCCTGAGTTCAGAGTATAGGCCATTCTAACTGGGGTGAGGTGATATCTCAGGGTTGTTTTTATTTGCATTTCCTTTACTAGCAGGGATGTTGAGCATTTCCTCATGTGTTTCTTTGCCATTTTTATATCTTCTCTTGTGAAGTCTCTCTTTAGCTCTTTTGCCCATTTCCTAATAGGTTTATTGGGCTTGGAGGGGCTTAGTTTTTTGAGTTCTCTGTAGATGACAGATATCAGGCCTTTGTCTGTTGCTGTGCTGGTAAATATCCTTTCCCATATCGTTGGCTGTCTTTCTATTTTGGTGGCTATGACCTTAGCTGTGCAGAAACTTTTTAATTTGTAGTAGTCCCATTTGTTGAGTCTTTCCCCTATTTGTTGTGCGCCTGGGACTCTATTCAGGAAGTTCCTTCCTGTGCCTATAAGTTCTAGTGTCTTTCCTACTCTGTCCTTCAGTAGTTTCAAGGATTCAGGTCTGATGTTGAGGTCCTTGATCCATTTTGAGTTGATCTTGGTGCATGGTGATAGGCTTGGGTCTACTTTGAGTTTTCTGCATATGGCTGCCCAGTTCTCCCAGCACCAGTAGTTGAAGAGGCTATGTTTATTCCATTGTATGTCTTTAGCTCCTTTGTCGAATATCAGTTGGCTGTAAGAGTGCGGTTTTATTTCTGGGTCTTCAATTCTAATCCACTGGTCTTCCGATCTGTTTTTATACCAATACCATGCTGTTTTTGTTATGATGGCCTTGTAGTAGAGCTTGAAGTCTGGTATGGTGATACCTCCTGCACTATGTTTTTTGCCTAGAATTGCTTTGGCTATTCTAGGTTTTTTGCTGTTCCATATGAACTTATGGATTGGTTTCTCTATTTCAGTGAAGAATGTGGCTGGGATTTTGATAGGTATTGCATTGAATTTGTATAACAATTTGGGCAGTATGGCCATTTTCACTATATTGATTCTGCCTACCCATGAGCATGGGAGGTCTTTCCATCTCCTTGTGTCTTCTTTGATTTCCCTTATTAGATTTTTGTAGTTTTCATTGAATAGGTCCGTCACGTCCTTGGTTAAGTTGATCCCTAGGTACTTTATTCTTTTTTTGGCTACTGTAAATGGAATCGTTTCCATAATTTCCTTTTCTGTTTGTCTATTGCTGGTGTACAGAAAAGCTGCTGACTTTTGTGGATTGATTTTGTATCCTGCTACTTTGCCAAATTGGTTTATTAGATGTAGGAGTTTGGGTACTGAGTTTTTTGGGTCCTTGAGATATAAGATCATGTCGTCTGCGAATAGGGATAACTTGATTTCTTCCTTGCCGATGTGGATCCCTTTGATGTCCTCCTCTTGCCTTATTGCTATGGCTAGGGATTCCAGTACTATGTTGAACAGAAGTGGGGAGAGTGGGCATCCTTGTCTTGTTCCTGTGTTTAGGGGGAATGATTTAAGTTTCTCTCCATTTAATATGATATTAGCAGTTGGTCTGTTGTATATGGCTTTTATTGTTTTGAGGAATGTTCCATCTATTCCTGTTCTCTCCAAAGCTTTTAATAGGTATGGATGTTGTATTTTGTCAAAGGCTTTTTGGGCATCGACTGAGATAACAATGTGATTCTTGATTTTAGTTCTGTTTATGTGGTGAATTACATTGATTGATTTACGGATGTTGAACCATCCTTGTGACTGAGGGATGAAGCCTACTTGGTCATGATGTATGATATTCTTGATCACTTTCTGGATCCTGTTAGCTAATATTTTATTGAGGAGCTTTGCATCTGTGTTCATTAGTGATATTGGTCTGTAGTTCTCTTTTTTTGTTGGATCTTTGCCTGGTTTGGGGATGAGTATGATATTAGCTTCGTAGAATGAGTTCGGGATTTTTCCCTCCGTTTCTATTTCGCGGAAGAGTTTGAGGAGTATTGGAATTAGCTCCTCACTAAAGGTTTTGTAGAATTCATTGGTGAATCCATCTGGGCCTGGGCTTTTCTTAGTAGGGAGGTTCTTGATTACCTCCTGTATCTCACCGTAAGTTATTGGTTTATTTAGTTGATTTATTTCTTCTTGGTTCAGTTTGGGCAGTTTGTACTTCTCTAAGAATTGATCCATTTCTGTAAAATTATTGTTTTTTGTTGAGTAGAGGTTTTGGAAATAGCTCCTTATGATTGTTTGAATATCGTGTGTATTTGTTGTAATTTTTCCTGTGGAGTCCCTGATTTTACGTATATGAGTCTCTTCTCTTCTTTTTTTTGTGAGTCTTGCAAGGGGTCTGTCAATTTTGTTTATTTTCTCAAAGAACCAGCTTTTAGTCTTATTTATTTGTTGAATGGTCTTTCTATTTTCAATCAGATTTATCTCTTCTTTAATCTTTGTAATCTCTCCCCTCCTAGTCGTTTTAGATTCTGTCATTTCTTGTTTCTCCAGTTGTTTTAGTTTCATCGTGAGGGTATTCACCTGCTCTGCTTCCATTCTTTTAATGTGGGTACTGAGTGCAATGATCTTGCCCCTCAGTACTGCCTTAGCTGTGTCCCATAGGTTTCTTTGTGATGTGTTTTCTTTGTCATTGTGGCTTATGAATTCGTTGATTTCATCTTTAATTTGATCTGTGGCCCAAGTGTTGGATAGCAGCGTGGGGTTTAGCCTCCAAGAGTGTGTATAGGCTCTGTGGTATCCTTTGTTGTTGAGGGTTACCTTTAATCCACTGTGATCAGATATAATACATGGGATGATGTCAATTCTTTTGTATTTGCTGAGGTTCTTTGTGTGGGCTATGACGTGGTCTATTTTGGAATATGATCCATGGGCTGCTGAAAAGAAGGTGTATTGGGTCTCTGTAGGGTGGAAGGTTCTATATAGGTCTGTTAGATCCATTTGGGCAATGGTGTTATTTAGGTCCTCAGCTCCCTTACTAATCCTCTGGGTGTTGGATCTGTCTCTTGGAGAGAGAGGAGTATTAAAGTCACCCACTATGATTGTGTTTGCATCTATCTTGCTCTGTAATTCTGTGAGAATTTGCTTGACATATGTCGGGCCTCTTTTGTTCGGTGAGTATACATTTATCACCGTGATGTCTTGATTCTGGATTTTTCCTTGTATCAATATGTAGTGTCCTTCTTTGTCTTTTTGAGTGGACTTTAAAGAGAAATCCAGCTTGTCTGAGATCAGGATGGCTACACCTGCCGTTTTGGTGGGTGCATTTGCTTGGTAGATCTTGCTCCATCCTTTCATTCGAAGCCTGTTTTTGTCCCTTGCTGTAAGGTGGGTCTCTTGTAGACAACAGATGTCAACTTTTTGCTTGCGGATCCATTCTGCCAGTCTGCTCCTCTTGATCGGGGAGTTTAAGCCATTTATATTTAAAGAGATCAAGGATAAGGGTGTTTTTTCTCCTTCCATTTTCTTGTTGGGCTGTTTTTTCCTGTTGTTTTTTTTTTTTTCTTCTTGTCTTTAGTGAGCTTGTGTTTCTGCTGGACTTTGGCTATTGAAGTTTCTTTCTGAATCTGTCTGTGTGTCTTTTACGATCTCTGTTGGGTGGGCTTCCCCTCTTAATATTCGCTGTAGGGCTGGTTTTTTATTCACATACTCCTTTAGCTCCTCTTTGGTGTGGAAAGATCTGGTTCTCCCTTCGAATGTGAACTCCAGTTTCGCTGGATATTTGATCCGAGGTTGTAAATTGTTATTCTGAAGTACTTGGATGGTGTTCTTCCACTCACTTCGAGCTTGGTAAGTTTGTGTGGATAAGTCGGATGTTATTCGAATCCTCTTCCCATTGAAAAAAGTTTCCTTCTTCGCTTTGGCTGAATTCAGAATTTGCTCTTTAATCTTGAGGTCTGTAGTCTTGAATATTATGTGCCTTGGGGTGGTTTTCCTGGGGTCTGGCCTGCCAGGTGTCCTATAGGCTTCGGTTACCTGGATGGGGTCCCCTGTGAGATTGGGGAAGTTTTCTGCAATAACTTTATTGAGAACATGATTAAGCCCTCTGCTCTGATATTCGGCTCCTTCTTCTATTCCAATTATACGCAGATTATATCTCTTGTCTTTGTCCATTAGTTCCTGGAGTAATCTTCCCTGAAGCTTCACCTTTTCTTGGAGTGTGGTCATTTTCTGGTTGTTGTCAGCTGCTTCATCGTCCAGGCGAGAGATTCTGGATTCCATATGGTCCACTCTTTGTGTTATGGTTTCAATTGCGGAGTTTATGGATGTCAGAGAGCTATTCATGGTTGTCATATCAGCTCTGATCGTGGAAATTTCTTCCTTTAAAGAGTTGTATTTTAAATCTATTTTTTCATGCATTTCAATTCTCAGGGTGTGGAGATTTTCTTTAAAGGCGGCTTGCATTGTATCCATTTTTGCTTCCATTTCTTTAAACGAGGCTTGCATTGTATCCAGTTTTGCTTCCATTTCTTTCTTGGCTTCCTGGGTGTCCTTCCAGATTTCCGCTCTAAACTCCTGGAATTGTTTTCTGATTTCATTTCTGACGGTTTCGATCATTCCTGTTAACATGTCCTCATTTGCTTTTTTATTCTCCATCTCCTCTCCAGTCGTGCTGCTTTTTGGAGCTGGCGAGTTGGCTTGTCCTTTGATGAACTGAGTTATGTTTCTTTGTGATTTGCGCATCTGGAAGTCTGTGTAGTTCTTCCCTCCCTTCTGTGTAGGCGTGTCTGCGTCAGCAGGTGCTGTCGCTGTGGCCCCGCCCACCAGTGCAGGGCACGCCTATCAGAGCGGGCGCTTTCGCCGGGGCCCCGCCCTCCTGTGCACTGTGAGTCCCCTACAACAGGCACTTAAGTGGGGTCTGCCTCCCAGAGCGAGCCCTGGGTTGTTGGGTTGTGCTTGCGCCCTCCCGCGAGTCCGTTGGGGGGGGGAAGCAGTATGTGTGGGGCCCAGTGGGATCGACTGTCCGGGTGTGGCTTGGCACCCTCAGACCTCGCCTCCGCTTCGAGGAGGGGGAACGAGATCAGGCTCAGGTGACCCTGCTGGGCTGGTATTGCCCACCAGCGCCTGTGATTTTAGTTGTAAGAGTCCGCAAGGTCTAGGCGCCTCGGGTGGGGCTTGCCCTGCCGGCCGTCCCTGGCCCCTGTTGGGAAGGGGACGGGGCCGGTTCTGCCAGTTCAGGAACCTTTGGGGGCTTGGGGCTGTTCCGCCCTTCCCCTGCTAGACTGGCTTCCCAGTGCCTGCTGGGAGCTTCCCGCCTGATTTGGGGAATCTTTGTTCCCACGGGAGTGGGGAGGGGGAGGGAGGGAGATATATCGTCTTTGTCGGGCTTGGGTCTCCCGTTGGGGGAAGGGATTATGGGGGACTCACTTTTGCTGCTTTGTGTGCGTGTCCCGCACCGCCGTTGGCCCTTCAGGGGTTGGCGAAGTGTCGTGGTGGCTCCCCCGTTCCCTCTTTCTGCCGCGCTGGGTTCCCTTGTCCGAATCCGGTGTGGACCCGAACTTCTCGTCGCTGCTGGGTGTGTCTTGGTCCGCACCCTGCTTTGTGTCCGTGGGGTCTCCCGCTATATGGATTCTGCGCTCCTGGCAACCTGTCTGCCGATCGCCGGGTTTCCCTTTCCCAGCCTGACCCTGTTTGGGCCAGGGCCGGCTGGTGGGGGGAGGGTGCCCCGATTAAGCTCCGGCTCCGTGTAGGTTTTCGGTTCTTCTTTTTTGCTCCTTTTTGTTTTCCTGCGTTTCTCCACTGCTTCTGGATGCTGGTTTTGCTGGGTTCTTGGTGGAGTGATGGGTGTTGGAGTTCCCAGCTCGCTATTCAGTTGGTGCGAGTCGGGGTGCCTCCCTATTGTCTCGGCGCCATCTTTCTCCTGTGGATACATTTCTTGTACTGTTTGTTACCTCCTTCCTCATTCCCCCTCCCCCGACCCCTCTCCCTTTCCCCCCATGAGTTGTTCCAGGTTTGAAGTTTTGCTTTTGTAATCTTTTCTCTTTTTTACCCTGTGTCTCTCTATTTTGGCATTCCCTTTCAGTTTCCTAGTTCTAATACTTGTATACACAGTTTCCAATGTACTCAGATAAGATACAGAGATAGTGCAGGTACAACCACAGAAAGGGGATACAAGAGGATCATCTACAATAGAAGCTAAGGTTTCACATCACATGTTGAAAGTAATTACAAAAGTGATATAACAGTCGTTTCCATACATGGAATTCATTTCACTTAGCATCATCTTATGTGTTCATAAGGGTATAGCTATTGAGCTCTTGTGATCCTCTGCTGTGACTAGCCTAAACCTGTGCTAATTATTCCCAATGAGGGAGACCATAGAGTCCATGTTTCTTTGGGTCTGGATCACTTCACTTAGTATAATTTTTTCCAAGTCCTTCCATTTCCTTACAAATGGGCCAATGTCATTCTTTCTGATAGAGGCATAAAATTCCATTGTGTATATGTACCACATTATCCTGATCCATTCGTCTACTGAGGGGCATCTGGGTTGGTTCCAAATTCTAGCTATGACAAATTGTGCTGCAATGAACATTGTTGTGCTGGTGACTTTAGTGTGTTCTTGTTTGTGGTCTTTTGGGTAGATGCCCAAAAGTGAGGCTGCTGGGTCATAGGGGAGCTCTATGCTTAGCCTTCTGAGGAATCTCCATACTGCTTTCCAGAGTGGCTGAACCAGTTTACATTCCCACCAACAATGAAGTAGGGTTCCCTTTTGGCCACATCCCCTCCAACATTTGTCATTGTTAGTTTTCTTGATATAGAACATTCTTACTGGGGTGAGATGGAATCTCAATGTTGTTTTGATTTGCATTTCTTTTATGGCCAGTGATGTAGAGCACTTTTTCATATGTCTCTTGGCCATTCTAATTTCCTCAACAGAGAAGTCTCTTTTTAAGGCTTTAGCCCACTTTTTGAGGGGGCTATTGGTTGTTTGTGGTTTTGTTTTGGAGGAGTTTAATTTTTTTAGTTCTGCATATATTTTAGATATGAACAGAACTAAGAAGGCATGATTTAATTTTGCTCTATTCCATGGTGGAAAGCCACAGAAAACAGTAAGGTTTTATTGCTACTTGATGCTTAGAGGGTTACCAAGATAACCATAACTTTTGATTATGAATAGAATCTATAAGCATTTTAAGCCCTGAAATTCCATTTTCTGCATTAAAATGTTATTAGGAATAACAGTAATTGCACTTTTTCTCTCATCCACATCTTCCAACTGATTTTCCCACTGCTTCTAATGACTTGTTTTCAGAAAAAGGATATTACAAGAAAGAAACACCTATAATATAAGATACTGCTCATCAAAGGAAACAAAAAATGTTCACTTATAAGCAATTTATGTTGGCTGACAATTGGGGGTGGCAAAATATGAAGAGATCTAGACATATTAAATCAAACCATAGAGGAAAAAATGCAAATAAGAGGGAAGACTAGCTTGGTGAGGACCAAGATCCAGGAAGGATCATAATTAGACAAGTAATATTCTAGATAAAAAGTGACTCCACCATTTTTTCAAATAATACAATGTCAATAAGATGCTAAAAGATAAAAATTAGGGCAAATATGCAATCTCTTAGAAAGATGCATTGTATTTTTTGTGCGATTTGCCATGGTTTAGTTTGGATTTCATACTTACAGCTCTAGGATCCTTCTACTTCTTGTTAGAAGGAAATTTCCTAATAAACTCTATAAAATTCAGTAAAATTTATAGTAGCCTTACCCATTAAAAATAAATATTGCTACTATTGAAAGTTTAAGATATGTATTAGAAATATTGACATTGTTTCATGAAAATTGTTTCACATTGTTCTGTGAAGTTATGGTATACTTAATTATACAAGAGAAAGTTTTGATAAATAAAAGCATTGTACAATGATTATAACAAATCAGATTTACAGTTCTCTTGTAGCAGGAATCATAAAAGACCTATTCTCAGCAATTTTTGTTGGTGGTGGACATGGGGCTTGAACTATGCCCCGGTGCCGTCCCTGAACTCTTTCACCTCAAGCTAGCACTCTACCACTTTGAGCCACAGGACCACTTCTTGTTTCCTGGTTGTCAATTGGAGGTAAGAGTTTCATGGATTTCCTGCCTGGGCTGGCTTTGAACTGTGATCCTCAGATCTCAGCCTCCTGAGTAGCTAGGATTACAGGCTTGAGCCAATGGTGCCCAGCTCTCAGCAAAGTTTGTGTATAAAGTAATCATTAACTACAGTCTCTCATGCTGTATTTTAGATATCTGAATTTATTCCTCTTTACTTGGAGTGGAGGAGAGAGAATTGGAGTTTAAACTTAGGACGTCATGCTTGATAGGATGGGGCTCTACTATATATCCATACTACTTCCAGATCTGCATTTTGCTAGTTAGTTTTGGAGATAGAGTCTAGTAAACCTTCTTTTCCAACTGGCCCTGAACCATGATACTCAATATCTCAATCTGGGTAGTTAGGATTTGAGGTATGAGCCACTGACACCTATCTTCCAGATTGTACTCATCTTCAAGCTAAAAATTTGCCCATTTTAATGTAAATCTTTCTACTTTGATATTTTGGTACATACCTTTCAACATTTTCTTTATATTTTAACTCATTTAATATCTTCTATGAAGGTAGTTGCTCTGTATTTTTTAACTTCATAAGAAAATTTATCTTCAGATTAAAAAATGTGCCATTGTACTCATGCCTTTATGTTAATTTACTTAATCACGAATTTAAAAAAAACAGTAAATTTCATTTATTTGTGTTTTAGACAGTTTTTATTAGATTTTTAGAGGGAGAGCTGCTGAGCCAAAGGGAGTGTATGATAAGTTCTTGCTAAGAGGGCTATTTTTAGTCAAAACTATTATTGTAAATCTCCTAAGTTTTTATTAAATGCATAAGTGTGAAAATGTCTTTTTTTAATAAATGAAAATAGAGGCAAGTACACACAGAAATATAAAGCGTTTCAGATGTATAATCAATGTACCTAAATATAGGAACATATGAATAGAAAAAGAAACATTTATCGAGAACTTCCCATACATGAAACATACAAACATGTGGGGCCAGATGCCCTATGTCAACTGTAATGTATTCTATTAACTCTATTTCAAAGAGGGAAAAATAAAAGTCAAAAGAAAAAAAAAACTTAAACAAGTGGCAGGTCTTCTCTACCCATACTGTGTATGTCAGCTTCTATTTCCAACATACAGCATTTTGGTGTACGCATCCAAAGTTCAGACATTGGTTTTCTGATCTCTCCTTCTGCAAACTATTTTAGAACCCATGCTTTATGTGATTTCACATTTAAGTTCACTGAGCTTTGATGAGATAAATAGTGCTTTCCTCTTGTCATGATATCATTACCTACTCAATGTATTTTCCCCTTTTTGGAATCATGTCATGCACATTCAATTCCCTAAATCCTCAAATAGAAGCTTTTTTTTTTAACCTTGTGTGTGCTCTACTTCAACCTTTTATCATAAAAGCCTGTTTGTTCACCTTCTGACAGTTCTCCACAGCTCATCACCCTTCCAGCTGCAGCTAAACCATACATACCATTGTATGAATTTCAATATATAGGAAAAAGATGAAAGATGGAAAAAAAGAATAGATAATGGGTCTGTGATAAGTCAAAAGAATTAACAAAAAGGGTCAAATTACCTGAAGTTCAAACCAGAAGACATCAAAAGAAGGAAAGCCAAGTACTAAAATAAGAGATAATAGAAGATGATTAGGGGGGAAATCTTAATAAAAGAGAGATAATGGTTTGTAACTGGGAAGAGAAATTGCAAAGGACTAGAAATAAATGGGTAAGATAGAATTAAGGGTTTAATAATGAGAACTGAAAAATAATAGTGAATTTGGTGAGAGATAAACCTGTCATATTTTCACAGGGATGATGGGGATGGAAAGAGCTGTTCCAAGGGTAGTTTCCAAAGCCATGGATTGAGCGTTATAATCAGATGTGAAGTCATGGGGTTATAAAAGTAAATTGTGATAACATTGATATGGGAGCATTATAATAGTGGCTACTCAGAGTTTTGATTTAGAAGATTGGGATTGAAGAAATGGCTCTTGGCTTCTTTTTCCACATAAAGTAAAAGGAGTACACTGTTAAATCTATCTGATCTGCTAAAAGTAGATATTGTAGGTTATAAATACCTTTACTGAAGTACATGTTATGTGAGTGCATCTTTCTTTCAAAGCATCTTCATCAGATTGTGTGTCCTTTCCCTAAACGACACTAATCCTATGCATTATTTTTTTAAATATTTTTTCTGACTTGATATGATTCAGACTTTTTGTACATATTCTAAAGTACAATTACATTTACAAAACTATCAGAATACACACATACAGTAGTAACAGCCTTTATTGGATTCTTTGTGAATTCCAGAGCTATTATCACAGGATTGCTTTTCTGTATTTGAACCTGGGCTTTTTAAACAATGAAAAGACTTTCAAGTGTACTGTCTTAAAATTCAGCTGGGGGCTTACTTGATCTGTTATGAAGCTGATCAAATTGGAATAAGAAAAGTGCATTTGAGCAAAGATATACAATATGCCAACCTGGAAGTATTGAATTCTGCCTCAAATAGATAGATTCTTGGCAATAATAAAATACAGAGTTTGGAAATACAATACCATTCTATTCTCTAAAGGAAGTTTTGAATAAATGAATGTATTAATTAATACAAATTTTCACTCCTAGAAAAATCTATATTTAGGAGTATAAAAGAGGTTACTAATCACTTCAAACTCTTTAAATTTTAGGAAAGCTTCCACTCAGAAGTTGGTAGGGAAAATATACCTATTTACATATTATTCCCTAACAATTCAGATCATAGTTTGCAATAAAAACATACGTTCATTAAACTATTAAGCCAAGTGACATAGATTTTTTTAAAAAAATTTAACTGAGCCAATATTATTCATGGAAAAAAATACCAACTTAATAATCTAAACTGGATGAAGGTGACTCTGAGCCAAGTTCAAAAACTTCTATCTCAACACTGTGTATTTGGGGCATTTACTACCCATAAATAAAGAAATCCATTACTAGACCATTTATAAAAGAAGGAATGGAAATGGCTAATACTTTTTATTTTTTGCCAGTCCTCAGACTGAGGGCCTGGGACTCAGAGCCTGAGCACTGTACCTGGCTTCTTTTTTCTCAAGGTTGGCACTCTACCACTTGAGCCACAGTGCCATCTCTGGCTTTTTCTATATATGTGGTGCTGAGGCATCAAACCCAGGGTTTAATATATATGAGGCAAGCACTCTACCACCTGGCCATATTCCCAGCCCTGGATAATACTTTCTTAAAGAAGAAACAGATACACACAAATAAAATAATAAAATTGATGAGAAAAATAATATCCAAAACCATCATAGTAACTACTGCATTGCCAAGTACTTAGTGGAAATATGCATTTTGTTTCCTGTTAGTGTGAATGTATTAGATGGTAAAACAATCTGGAAAACAATTGTTTAATGTGTATCAGAATTTCTTCTAAGAAATTATCCTTGCCTTCTAGTCATTTATATTTCACAAATGTGTGTTTATTATCAAGAGGTACTTTCTAAGATGGGGTATAAGTAGGAGTGGGAAGGATGAACACTGAGACTGAAAGAAGGTGAATGTGGCCAGAACATTTTATGTATATGGGTGAAGATAGAAAGAATAAAGATGGTTGAGATTGGTTTAGGAAGAAGTGAGGAAGATTGACTGATAGAAGTATCTGATCAAGGTACAATCTATGCATATATGGATATATCAAAGAGAAATCCCTATGTACAACTAATTGATGGTAATAGAAATGTAAGACAACCTCCAAGAACAAGTGAGTGCATTTGGAAAAATTGCATTTCTTTTTTTAAAAAATTAATTTTATTGTCAAGGTGATGGACAGAGGTGTTGCAGTTACATATGTAAAGTAGTTGTACATTTCTTGTCAAGCTTGTTACCTCATCCCTCATTTTTCTCCCTCCTTCCCTCCTCCCCAGTTCCCTCCCCCCCAACTTACAGTTAGTTTATAACATATTGTCTTGTATGTATTGCTGTTGCATTGGTTCACCCTTTGTCCTCTGTCTCATAATTTTGATGTTTCACTTTTCTTACCTAATTCAGATAAATGTATATACAATATACAAGGTAATAAAATCAAATGCAGTGACAACAGGGGCTAAACCACAGGGAAGGAAAATGCAAGATAAAATAAATAATTTGCACAGCACATTAAAAATAACAACAATAAAAAACCACTTGTTTCCATATCTTGTAGTTCATTTCATGCTCCTTTCATAAGGAAATAGAAATACTTGGAAAAAATCATACTAAGTGAAGTGAGTCGATCCCAGAGAAACAGAGACTCTGTGTTTTCCTTCACTGGTAATAATCAGTATATATCTAGGATAGTTCCAGCAAAGGATCACAAGAGCTCAATGACTATATACAACCAACTGTACAACTCATGGGGGGAGAGGGAAATGGGGAGAGGGAAGGCAAGGAAAAAATGAGGAAGGAGCTAACAAGTTGTATAAGATATGTATGTACTCACTGCCTTACATACGAAAATGTAACCCCTCTGTACTTCACTTTGACAATAAAGAAGAGGGGAAAAAAGAAAGGAAAAAAAAAAGAAAAGAAAAGTTGCATTTCTACATACTAACAATGAATGCTTGGAAAATGAAATTTGAAAACAAGTACTAACCTTTGCAAAAGCTCCAAAACCTATGATATTCCAGTATGAACCTAATGCTATTCACGAACGAGCTGTATACTGAAACCGTTTTTTCATTGTAGCACTGGTTTTAGTAGATAAATCTACAAATTAAAGAAATTGCAATAATATAATGTATAACACATAGTTCTTTGAAATGACACTAATTATTTATCACATAGCATAGATTATTACTGATCAAAATATGATTTCAATTTGCTATATCTGAAAAGAAAGTCTTTTTAAAAGTATGTGTCATGTACTAGATATAATCTACAAATAATTGGAACAGATGAAGGAGACTAGTACCAGAGCAGAGGTTTACAATACATTTTCAATAGAGTTATTTACAAAAAACTTCCCCAATCTCACAAGGGGCCTCACTCAAGTAATGGAAGCTTATAGGATGCCTGGCAGACCAGACCCTAGAAATTCCTCGCCTAGGCACATAATTATCAAGACCTCAGATCTCAAGAATAAAGAGAAAATTTTGAACACAGCCAAAACGAAGAAAGAGCTATATTACAATGGAAAAAAGATCAGAATCACAGCAGACCTCTCCACACAAACCTACAACGCACGAAGAGCCTGGAAGAACACAATCCAAGACCTCCAGTCCAACAACTGCCAACCCAGAATTAGATAACCAGCAAAATTAGAGTTTACCTTTGAGGGAAAAATCAGATCTTTCCATAACAAAGAGGATCTAAAGGATTATGTGAATAAAAAACCAGCCTTACAGCCAATTCTAAGAGGGGAATCCCACCCAACAGAAAACGTACAGGACCCCCCGATAGAAACAGAAAGAAAATACAATAGCCAGAGACCAACAGGAAGAGCAGCTCAATAAAGACAAGAAAAAAAGGGAGAGGAAAAACAGCCTAACAGGAAAATGGAAGGGAAAAAAACACACTTATCCATGATATCTTTGAATATAAATGGTATAAACTCTCTGATACAGAGGAGCAGACTGACAGAGTTGATCCATAAACAAAAAGTTGCTTTCTGTTTTCTTCAAGAGACCCATCTTACAGCAAGGGACAAAAACAGGCTTCAAATGAAAGGATGGAGAAGTAAATGCACCTACCAAAACAGCAGGGGTAGCCCTCCTGATTTCAGACAATCTGGACTTTTCATTAAAATCAACTCAAAAGACAAAGAAGTGTTGGGGACTCACGCTGCCCTTCCCCCCAGCCCTGGGGCAGTGTGGGAGGGAGCCCCTCCCACCTTCCGGCCTCAACTGGAAGAGAAGCAAGCAGTCCCCGCCTCCGGGTTTATCCTCCAGGCTTGGGCACGTGTCTAATGGCAGAGGCCTGGCCCTTGGGGGAGCTGGAGTCCCCGCCCATAGAGGAAGTTTGTGACATCACCATGATGGACATGGTCTTTAGCCTATGACTAGCCCTTTGGCCAGTCCCCCCTCCTTTCCCGCCATTACCGTTATATAAACCCCCTCCCAATTAAATCCTGCGAGACCCGTTCAACCATCAGGCTGTCTCCCCAAAATTTTCTTCCTGCGTAGGACACATGAGGGGGGCTGACAGGGAAGGAGATTTCGGCATTTCTCCTCAACTCAGTAGAGTCCACAAAGATACGCCTTACTCCTTCTGCTGGTGGGAGGGGTGGTGCTGAGTGTCTTTCATAGTTTGGGTTCAGGCATTTCCCCAGAGAGATAAGGGGAAAAGGAGGTCCAGAGCCCCCCGACTTATGATGTCCACGCGGGACTGGAACGCACAGACAGGAATTTTGGGGTCTCACTACAGCTGGGTGGGGCTAGCGTCTGTGTCTGTGAAAAAAACTCCCCGCTGTGCTTGCCTCCATGCTTTCTCTCTGTGTCAGACTTACAGCTACAGGCAGGTTGGAACCAGGAAAGTCTCAAATTATAAACTAAAACAAGATATTAAAAAGGGAAACAAAGGGGTTTGATACAGCAATAAGTAATTTGGTTGGATTTCCTATAATTACCAGTTCAATGATACAAAAATTGGAAGAGTTTTTCTGGATGGATGGAAGTTTGCTTATCTGGTATGATTTGAAAAATTGTCATGTTGGCATTTGTCTTGGGATTGGGTGACTAGGAGAGGTTTCCTTTTTGTTTTTTATTCAACCACGTGGTTCTATTGTGGGCAAATTAGTACCATTTGCTACAGGAATTCCAGAAAACTTAAATGGCCAATTAGAAAAGCAATTTTAAGAGTGCTCAGGGTTCATATTTGTGTCTGTGTGTATGTATGTCTGTCTGTTGGTAAGATTTAAAAGCAGAATAAAATAGGTTTTCAGCCCAATGTTCGGATACAAGCAAATGTGTCTAAGAAAAACTCCAAAAGGTTCAGATAATAAATACAGCATGTGGTATAAGTACAATGATATAAAAACAGTGTGTTATTTTTTTATATTCAGTGTGTTAAAAGTCAAGTGTACATCTAGTCCTGACAATTCTTTGGCATAAATTAAGATTTTACCTTCCCATTTTTCTCTCCTGTGTTCTCATAAACTCTCAAGATCAAGAAATGGGAATCGTTTCATACAAATGTGACTATTAACCTAAATTTTCTGACCCAAAATTGACATTTTGCTTCCTAGGACACAGGTCCAACACGTGTGCTAGCTGTCTGTTCCCAAGCTGCCTGATTTCACTACTAACGATTCCTTGGTCTTTAATGCTGGGGAGATTCTAAATATCAACCAGTCTGTGTAAAAGTCTTGCAGGTAACCCAAGACAAGATGTGACAGTCTATCCAGAGATAACACTGCAGCCTTGCCCAGATCTCTCATGCCTGACTCCATCCTATGGCATGGAACCTGCCAATTTGGGATGAAAGACGCAGCCACTGCTAAAACTAAAAATTCCACACTGCTTTAACCTTTTGCCCCCGGTTGCCATTTTTTTCCTGCCAGTAAGATTAAATGGCGTGATTCAGGTTGATGGCACATAAATCTCATGTTCTCTTAAGTGTTACAGCAAAACCTTAACAAGCAGTTTTTGGTCAGCTCTCAACAAGTTACAAATGGATTACCTCTGTTGTTTTCCTTGTTGCCCCAATTGGAAATAAAAAGGGCTTTTATGTCTAAAACTCCTTGGATACAGTTCAAAGCCAGCCCAGGCAAAACAAAAATCTCTCTAAAATTCAACCTCCCAGTTAACCAGCAAAGAGCCAGATTGAGAGCTTGGCTCAAGAAGACCAGCAAATGCTGAAAGCGGCACCATGGCTCAAGCGGTAGAGCACTAGCCTTGAACAGAAGTGCTCAGGGACAGTGCTCAGGCCCTGAGTTCAAAACCCATAAATGTGGATGGGAGCATGCCATCCCTGCAAGAAGCGCTGGAAGTCCTGGGACTTAGCCATTCCAGGAGTCGGGAATATGGCGTGGAGTGAGAGGAGAATGGTGTCATATCCTAAACGGAGCTGCCTTGTCTCACCCTTTCAAAACGGATCAGAGCTGGGAAATCGAGAGAGGTAATACCTGTCCATTTTCCTTTTTCTGCCAGTTGTATATATGTATATATATTTATTTTTTTGCCTCTGACTGGCTACGCCAAACTGGTTTTCTATCACTAAACACTTCTTTCAGTCATTCCTCCTTACCTGTTCATTTTACAATTGGGTTTATGCTCCAAAAGGAACTTTTCCTGGCTTATGCCCAGGGTGCATTCTGTGCCATTCATGTTAACTAGCCTTATAAACTTATCAATCTTTTGGCTGACCTTTTCAAAAGCCTCTTTTAACAGAATAAAATCTCTTGCTGAGATCACCACCTGGGAACTTGCTGTTCATAGCAGTCACCCTAACACAGACCTGAACCCTGGAGGCCCCAGCCCTGGAAACTTCTGAGTATGCCTGAGTTGCAGGAGTTAGCCAGAGGAGACCATAGCACTCTCTGGCCCCAGTGACCATTCTCGTGGTAATGATGGGAACTTTTGCCAGCCACACTGGACGGTGCCAGGCTGACAAGGGGCCCTTGATTACGTCACACCCTTTCAGCAGTAAGTAGCTGCAGAAGAAGAGACCTCCACCCATACTCCCTGCAGGTGCCCGCCGGTGTAATAATTTTAAAAAACAAAAGAGGGGGTGGTAGCCCCCAGTATTAATTAAGAATAGTTATGCTTATATTAAATATCAAAAAATTTTAAATCATCCCAAATCAGTGTGGGATGGAGCATTGTATATATCTTTCCAGATTGGAAAACTAAACCCAGAGCACTTGCTCTGGAGAGATGGCTTGTTGCTTTCTCTAGGAAAACCAGGACTGTACTGGATTTCTTCTGCTCTTCCAAGAGAATAGGTAGCCTGCCTGCACACAAGGCAATAACAGTAGGAGGCAACCCGTTTTCTTTCCTTTCTTTGCTTTCTAAACTCTTTCTTGAGCGTCCCTCATGGCGCAATTCTTTGCCGTGACAATATTGCCCACGGCTTTGCACAGGGACTGAAATAGGGAACTGCACTGTCTCTCCCTTGCCTTTCACCCTGCCATTAGGGAGTCCCCATTAGAGGGAAATAGGAGCTGAGGGTTTGACACCCAACTCAATATTTCATGATAAAAAATGTTTTTAAAAAGTAAGAGCAAAGGTTTAGCGTCTTTGCTTCAATGTTTATATAAAAAGAATATTTTACTAGCCACATGTATTTAAGTTACTAGTGGTGGACTACCAGAGATGCCAGAACTTAAGCCTGCTTCTACCTCACCACCAAAAGAGGAATGTCTGCACTTGGCGCAAAAATCAGCTAAAGACTCCGACTTCTCTGGACAAAGCCAGATGGATGGCCACTTTACCTACCCCACATATCTTATGTCAACATTTGCTTCATGCCCACATATGCTATGTGTTTACAGCAGCCCTGCTAATTAAAAAAAAAAAAAAGGGCAGATGTTGGGGATTCACGCTGCCCTTCTCCCCCCGCCCTGGGGCAGTGTGGGAGGGAGCCACTCCCGCCTTCCGGACTCAACCGGAAGAGAAGCAAGCGGTCCCCGCCTCCCAGCGTGGCCTCCTGGCTTGGCTACGTGTCTAATGGCAGAGGCCTGGCCCTTGGGGGGGCTGGAGTCCCGACCCATAGAGGAAGTTAGTGACATCACTGTGACGGACATGGTCTTTAGCCTATGACTGGCCCTTTGGCCAGTCCCCCTCCTTTCCCACCATTACCGTCATATAAACCCCCTCCCAATTAAGTCCTGTGAGACGCATTCAACCATCAGGCTGTCCCCCCAGAATTTTCTTCCTGCATCGGACACGTGAGGGGGGCTGACTGGGAAGGGGATTTCGGCATTTCTCCTCAACTCAGTAGAGTCCACAAAGATACGCCTTGTTCCTTCTGTCGGTGAGAGGGGTAGGGCTGAGTGTCTTTCATAGTTTGGGTTCAGGCATTTCACCCAGGAGATAGGGGAAAAAGGGGGTCCAGAGACCCCCAACAAAAAGGGCACTACATTTTAATACAAGGAATTATCCAGGATCAAGACATTACGGTGATATATTTATACTCACCAAACAAAAGAGGCCCTACATATGTCAAGCAAATTCTCACAGAACTACAGAACAAGATAGACCCAAACACAATCATAGTGGGAGACTTTAATACTCCACTCTCGCTAAGACACAGATCCAACACACAGAGGATTAGCAAGGAAGCTGAAGACCTAAGTAACACCATAATCCCAAATGGATCTGACAGATCTGTACAGAGTCTTTAACCCCACTGATACCCAATACACACTCTTCTCAGCAGCCATTGGAACATACTCCAAAATAGATCATGCCATAGCCCACACAAAGAAACTCAGCAAATATAAGAGTACTGACGTCATCCCATGTATTATATCTGATCACAGTACAATTAAGGTAACCATCAATAACAAAGGATACCACAGAGGCTACACAAATACTTGGAGGCTAAACCCATCACTGTTATCTAACACTTGGGTCACAGAGCAAATGAAGGATGAAATATCAAACTATTCCTATTTGCAGATGACATGATCTTATATCTGAACGACGCAAAAAACTCAGTCACCAAACTCCTACACCTAATTAACCATTTTGGCAAAGTAGCAGGATACAAAATCAATCCACAAAAGTCAGCAGCTTTTCTGTACACCAGCAATGTACAAGCAGAAAAGGAAATTATGGAAATAATACCATTTACAATAGCTAAAAAAAGAATAAATTACCTAGGGATCAACCTAACTAAAGATGTGAATGACCTATTTAATGAGAACTATAAAAATCTAAAAAGGGAAATCAAAGAGGACACAAGGAGATGGAAAGACCTCCCATGCTCAAGGGTAGGCAGAATCAATATAGTGAAAATGGCCATATTGCCCAAATTGTTATACAAATTCAATGCAATATCCATCAAGATCCCATCTACATTCAGAGAAAGCAGCCCATAAATTCATATGGAACAGCAAAAGACCTAGAATAGCCAAAGCAATTCTAGGCAAAAAAAAAAAAAAAGCAGTGCAGGAGTTATCACAATACCAGATTCCAAGCTCTATTATAGAGCCATTATTACAAAACAGCCTGATATTGGTATAAAAACAGACCCGAAGACCAATGGAATAGAATAGAAGACCCAGAAATAAAGCCACACTCTTACAGTCAGCTGATATTCGACAAAGGAGCTAAAGACATACAATGGAAAAAGCATAGCCTCTTCAACTACTGGTGCTGGGAAAACTGGGCAGCCACATGTAGAAAACTCAAAGTAGACCCTAGCCTATCACCATGCACCAAGATCAACTCAAAATGGATCAAGGACCTCACCATCAGACCTGAATCTTTGAAACTACTGAAGGACAGGGTAGGAAAGATGCTAGAACTTATAGGCACAGGATGGAACTTCCTGAATAGAGTCCCAAGGGCACAACAGATAGGGACTACAAATGGGACTACTACAAAATAAAAAGTTTCTGTACAGCTAAAGACATAGCCACCAAACTAGAAAGACAGCCAGCCATATGGGAAAGAATCTTTACCAGCATGGTAACAAAGGCCTAATATCCGTCATCTACACAGAACTCAAAAATCTAACCCCCTCCAAATCCAGTAAACCAATTATGAAATGGGCAAAAGAGCTAAAGAGAGACTTAACAAGAGAAGAGATAAAAATGGCAAAGAAACATATAAGGAAATGTTCTATATCCCTGGCAGTAAAGGAAATGCAAATAAAAACAACCCTGAGATACCACCTCACTCCAGTTAGAATGGCCTATACTCTGAACTCAGGCAACAACAAATGCTGGAGGGGGTGCAGGGAAAGAGGAACCCTTCTCCACTGTTGGTGGGAGTGCAAATTAGTACAACCACTTTGGAGAACAGTATGGAGGTTCCTCAAAAAGTTCAACATAGACCTACCCTATGACCCAGCCATACCACTCCTAGGCATCTGTCCTGAACAACAAGTCCCAGGATATCAAAAAGACATCTGCACTTCCATGTTTATCTCTGCACAATTCACAATAGCCAAAATATGGAAACAACCCAGATGCCCCAGTACAGATGAATGGATCCAAAAAATGTGGTACCCATACACAATGGAATACTACATAGCAATTAGAAATTATCAAATATTGGTATTCACAGGGAAATGGTCAGAACTTAAACAAATAATGTTGAGTGAGATAATCTTAGAACACAGAAAACTAAGGGGCATGATCTTCTTGATATATGACTGTTAAGGTTGGGGGAGAGCGGTACAGTAGAGACCAGGTCTGTGAAACAATAAACTTCTCGTCAAATGGTATTTCCACATGTTTGGGTCAGCGACCTTACATTATATAACTAAAACCAAACGACTCCTAAACATAAAAAGGTCTAAAATAGACCTCTCAGTGGATCACAATAGCTCAAAAGCTATGTATGTATGATCATATAAGACAAGGATAAGCAAACTCTATTATTGACATTATATTTCAAGTTCTATGTGAATTACCTTTGGTGTATGCCACATGGCTATTGTATATGTTTTTGGTACACTGTGTATTGTATATATGCCTACCTGATGTATGGAAGGGAAAGTAAAACGAGGGTGTAAGATATCACAAGAAAAGTACACACTGCCCTATTATGTAATTGTACCCCTTTTGTACAACACCTTGTCAACAAAATTTAATTAATAAATAAAATAAATAAATAAATAAGTTTTTGTTGTTGTTGTTGTTGTTTTTTGGTTGTTTTTTTTTTTTTTTTTGCCAGTCCTGGGCCTTGGACTCAGGGCCTGAGCACTGTCCCTGGCTTCTTTCTGCTCAAGGCTAGCACTCTACCACTTTAGCCACAGCGCCACTTCTGGCCGTTTTCTGTATATGTGGTGCTGAGGAATTGAACCCAGGGCTTCATGAATACGAGGCAAGCACTCTTGCCGCTAGGCCATATTCCCAGCCATAAATAAGTTTTTAAAATAATAATAAACAATAATACCAATGAAACTTTGCATGGCATGTCGGAAGACTAAGAAAGGAAGAAAAGATTGAAGATCATTACAAGGAGATTCTACCCTAAAAATCTAGTAATTTTTACTTTCCAAATATTTATTTAACTCATTACTACAAATGGTAAAGATATTCCCAGGAGGAAGTCAGAGGGTTGTTTTTTTGGTTTTTTTTGGCTGACATAATCAATTGAGATAAGAATATTGAGATAAGATTTATACATATAAAACAGGTTGATACTATAGTTTCCAATGAAATCATCATCTTTGGAATTGATTGCATTTTCCATTGGATCAAGTCAATTAGCATTTCATTCAAATAAATACAGTGAGTGTTCAGTAATGTCTAACTTTACAGAACCTGGGTCTTAGTCATTAGGAGTAGTAAGCCAAAGTTTCTCCTCATTGGAGTATCAAATGGTTTTCTAGGTAAGAAGCTTTGGGGATGATTTTACCCAATGATTTTTTTTTTCATTTTGTCTGCAGTATTTGAATGGTCTAAGCAAATAGGGTGAAATAATCCTGAACCAGTGATAGCACTTACTAGTTATCACCTGTATTTTTCTTATACGTCCCTTCTTTCTGTATTTATTATTTGGTTGTTGGAAAGTTTAATATTTTGCCTTACCTGTTTTTCTGGATAAGAAATGTGAGAAATGCTAGCTGGCTTATTATTATTATTATTATTATTATTATTATTATTATTATTATTTTACCCATGTAACACTGACTAAGATCATTTGTTGGAAGCTGTGTCTGGAAGGTTAAAAATGTATTTGCTCCTACCACTCTAGCTGAGCTCTTTTTTCTTTCTTTCCAGTATCCTTTCCAATAGGAGGGACATGAGAATCAGATTTCTGACACAGAGGATTATGACTTCCAGAAACAGAGATAGACAGATATATAGAAAGGCTTTTAGGCCTGGACTGGTTCAGGAACATTTGAGGCACTATCGCTCAGTCAAGGCAATTACACTGCCTTCCATTAGTCCAGCTTCATTCAGATTAAGAGAAAATGGATGGTTCTCCCCATTTGTAATAATTAATATATGTCTAGGATGGTCTTGGCAGAGGATCACACTAACTCTATAGCTATGTGCATATGATCACATAATATGATCCTAAGTGAAATGGACTCCAAGATAAGAAAAGAGGAGGTTTTTCTTTGTTGTTGTTTTTAATGTACTGGATGAAGTTATTTCTTTTTTTCTTTCATTTTTTCTATGGTTTATCCCTGGCTCTCATTGTGTTTGATTTTGGTACCCTCGGTATTGTATATATGTTCATCTGAATTAGAGAAGGGAAGGGGAACAACAAACTGGTTGGTGAGACAAAGGACAAATGCAACAGCAACACTCACAAGACAATATGTTGGAAATGAACTGTACAACTTAGGAGAGGGATTGGGGGAAGAGGGAAAGTGGGAGAAAAATGAGAGAAGGAGTAACAAGTTTGGCAAGAAATGTACTCAATATCTTGTTATGTAATTGTAACCCTTCTGTGCATCACCTTGACAATAAAATTAAATTAAAAATAAAAATACAAATAAGGGAAAATGAGCCCATTCATTAATGAATGTCAAAGAATATATCTCCAACTTTACTTCACCTCCATATGGTTAATGTATTAATGAGATCAGCTACTGTTTTGTGACTATAACATGTCAGTCACTAAGTATCAGATATGGGTTTATTTTTAGCTTTTTAATCTCAAATGATTTAAATGTGATTTTTTCCCTAAATTCCTTAATATATGATTTTATGCAACATTCAGAATGCCCTTGGAATTATTTCCTTACTTTAAAAAAGTGGAATTGTTTAGGCCCTCTCTTTATTATTAAAGTTGAATTCCATAAGTAATTAAATATTTACTCCAATTGTTAAATCACTAGTGGTCTGTTCTAATTTACTATTTAGGAAATTATTGGGGAAAGAAACTTTTGTAGTATTATGTCTTTCCATAGCTACATTGGTTAGATTTTTAATTTCTGTGGTTAAGGAATGGCCAGCCTACAGACCACGTAATATCTGAAAAATCATTTGATCTAACTCTATCCAAACAACCACGGGCAACATTCAAAACTGAGTAAGCATAGGAGCTTTTTCTTAGCTACATACATTTATATTACATGAATCATAACAAAGTAAACTTTGAGAGACAAACCAAGAGCAACCATATGGTATAAACAGGAAACATACTACAAGTATATAATCAGGCAGACGCCAAAGCTTCTCCTAAATGGCCTAAAATCCAACTGTATTGTCTGACCACACACTGTGGTGATTCAGAGGGCAGTCAGTTCAATGGATGAACATATTTGCGAAAGTGTTAACACACTGTGGTAAAACTACAGAGATTCAGTAATGAGGAGACAAAATGCAATGAGATGATTACTCAAAATGTTGACAGCATGGCCTCCTCTGATGATTGATGCTGCTGCTGACCTTTTTGCCAGCACAGTTGATAACTCACATATAACTTTTACCTACATTTCCACAATCAGCAGTCCTCAAATAAACTGAATCACAGATAAATATTAAGGAAAGTATAAAGTACACACACACACACACACACACACACACACACACACAATCTCACAGATGTTGATAAGTTTCATGCCTAAGATGTAAGACTAGATCAGCAATAAAAAAAAACTATTATGTCACTAATGACACATTCTGGATAGTTATTAAAATCTGAATGGTGTGATACTCTACAAATGGCAACTACAAAGGAATGTTGATGCAGAATTTTGATCTTTCCACTAAGAAACAGATAATTAGTTTTTTATTGAAGTCAAAGGCAAAATTGTGTGCCTAGTTTGGGGCTATATGTTCAGGAAAAAAAATAATTCTGGAATATCATAACAGATCAAAATGCTAAAAAACCCTATAAATAAGATGGCCAAATGTTCCCAGATAAAAGTTGAACAAGAAATGTACTTACCACTTTATATATGAAACTGTAACCTCTCTGTACTTCACTTTGACAATAAAGGAAAAAAAATTCTATTTCCTTAGTGATGTTCCTATATAAACATGTGACAACAGAAATTTCCAAAGTGTGAAGGTTCACACTCCCTTACTAAACTATAGGTATTATGTCAATGAAACAGACCATTTGTTGCTCAGTGCTATGTCAAGATCATGATGAATTTTTGATGACTAAAGAAAATAACTGAGAAATTTGTTTTTCTTTTTCTTTTTTTTTTATGGACATGTCATCTGCTCTGGTTTTTAAGTGGCTTTAGCTCAGAAAACCTGAAGGTATGAGGCTCACTCAACCTAAACTCAAATTGTTTCTTAACAACTTTGACAAGTATAAATTTATGGAAGATCCTCATTTGCCAATATGAACTATAAGCCTCGTACTATGTTTGAAGTGAGGTTTTATGTACACACATATATGTATATCATATAATCCAAGTTTTATAAATATTATGTTTCCATTTCTCAGAAGTGTAGTAAATTATCTTTTTTTTCCTCAAATACCATTCATTAGTCATCATTCCCTCTATTATCTCTAAGCTAATTGTATTGTTGATTCTTTCTCCAAGACACTATATATAGTTCTGGCTTCTGACATATACCACCTGCATATGTTATAAATTTACATATAATGATTCTAAAAATATTGGAAGAAAAATATCACTTCTTATGACATCAAAAACAAAATATTGGCTTTTCCCAGTATAGCTTATTTTGATTTACATGAATTTTCCAGAAAGAATGTATACCTTATCATATGTATAAAATATATATAGTCTAACAGTGGTCAATCCCTAATCTTTAGATCAATCCACATTTATCTTCATTTCAGTGCTTGTCATGAAAGCTCCAAAGAAAACATGGTAGGAAAAATTAAAGTGGTATAATCTATTTTAAGATGAAAAATTATAGCTAGGAATATGGTATGTGCTCCAATGCTTAGAACTTAAAATAACCTAAACATTTCTACTTGACAGACTTGAACAATTAAAACTTTTTTTCAATTAAAACTTTTTAAGGCTTGTCATTTTTGCGTAAATAGAATGGTTTTAGACATACTGGGTAAGGCACTCTATTTCTTCATCTGGTACATGCATTCAACAAATGGGTCCCTATTACAGGGATATGTTTGTTCCTCACTCTATAGAGCATTTAGCATATCTCAATTAATAAAAACAAAATTAACCCCTCCTGCAGATGCAATTATAGCATTACACAGATGCTGTAACATGAACACAGCATTTAGGTCAACATTAACCTAAGCTTAGATGCTAAGCGCTATATAAGCAAAAATTAGCATTATTTTGTGTGGACTCTGATTTCTGACTATAATCTTGGGCTAAATATTATTCTCCTTGCAAACTCATGTAGAAACTTAATTCTCAAAGTCACATATTATCTTAATTCCAGTGACTCATGCTTGTAATCCTAGGTAATCATGAGGCTGAGATGTAGAATTTCAGTTTGAGGCTAGCCTAGGAATCAAAGTTTATTAGACTCCATCTCCAAATAACCAGGAAAAAAAGGAAAGGCTAAAAGCATAGTTCAATTGATTGAACCCCCTAATATATGTAAGGCACTGAATTTCAAATATAGTGCTACAAAAAAAGTCATATGATAATAGCATTTTGAGATGAGTCATTAGGGATGTGATTAGGATTAAATCAGGTCAAGAGGTGAGCAGCATTAATGGCTCTTTAAGAAGAGAGACTTAAGAACAGGGCTCCATCTGAGTAGTCATATTACACTCTCAGTCATGTTAATTCAGTGTTCATTAGAGGCTAATGTCATGTATGCTCAAGGGTTTGCCATCCTCCAGAACTATAAAAGATACATTTGTTTCTTTTTAAATAAAGCAGTAATTTGTATTCAGTTGTACTAACAGAAAACAGACAAATCTAAGAGTGTGTTAGTCACACTTGCTTTGCTGTAATAAAATACTAGAGATAATCAATTTAAGAATAGCAAAAGTTCATTTGGCTCAGAGCTTTGGAGATTTTTGTACACATTGCCTTCACCCCTACCTTTTTGTCTTGGAGGAATCCAAGGAATCATGGTGAGAGCACATTATAATAGAAGCTGTTTATTTCATGGCAACCAAAAAAACTAAAAGAAAGAATAGGACCTGCGTCCCAATATTTCCTTTAAGGTCATGCTGAGAATGACCTAACTTCCCTTTACTAGGATTCATCTGCTCAAGGTTCCACCACCTTCAATAGAATCATGGTCAGTAGACTATGGCTTCAGTACATGGGTCTTTGGATGACGTTCAATATTCAACCTGAAGCATAGGCCATGATGAAGTAACTGGAAACAAATTCACCTCTACTCTAGAAGACAGTGACAGATATGAGGAATACTGCTAAATGATAAATCCTAAGAGAAAGAAAATGAGATGGAAGTGAGCCTTCCAGTTTTCCCAGATCTCTGCCTTTGGGAAATTTCTTATTTTGTCTCAGGATATGAGAACTGTGAGAACTAAAACAGAGCATGGCAGGCAGCAATCAAAGTGAAGCCAGATACGATGAAATTTTCAGGCAGCTCATCAGAGGGGAGGGCAATAGTGAGGTGGCAAGAGAAATGTAGATTTGCACACATTCAAGAATTCTCAACACACCTGCCATTGATATCTGGGATGCTCTTCTGCCCCGGAAAAGTGCAGAGAAAATTACATCCAGGGAAGTTACACCAGAACTACCAGTCAAAGAAAGATAAAGAGAAAATCATGAAATCAACCAGAGAAAGAGACATTGTATAAAGAAGAGAATGGGTTCAAATGATTGATTGGTGGTTTACTGCCTGGTGTATAAGAAGCTTGGAAATTGTCCTACTGTCTCATTAGCAAGTAAACATCTGAACAATTTGAAAAAGTAAGGACTTTTCTTAAATTTTCACAAAAATTATGGACAGAAGGAAAAGCTCTATCTCTTAATTTATATAAAAAGTTGTAAAAATAAGTAAAGAGAATCTCAATTGACAGGTGTAGGGGTGAGAGGGATAGAAACAACTGAAGTGTCAATCCTGTAAATAAAGAAAAAAGCAAATTGAAAATTTATATAACAGAATATATTCAACAGTGACAAGAAAGAAACACTGATACATATAAAATGGAAAAACCTTAACATTTCACTGACCAAAATAACAGGAAGAAAAGAGATATACTGTATGAGCCAATTTGCATGCATTCAAGAACAACGAAAATGAATAGAAGTCAGACAAGTGATAAAAAGTTGTCATAAATCCAAGAAGAGTTAGAGTGCAGAAAGATGTCTGGAAAATTTCTTAGTTGATTGACATATTATTAGCATCATTATGTGGATGGCTACAAAATTCTATTGAATTTATGAAAACTTTTCAAATTTTATTCCCAAAGCATGTTCATTTTATTATAATGTGAATTATATTTTGAGAAAGTCAACTAAAATATGTCCAATCATAAAATGTTAAAAAGAATGCAATCTCACTAGCATCTGTGGTTTAAAAGGAAATAAATATTAAAGTAAGGACTCACAGTAAGAATGATATAGAGTGCTGGAGTGAAGAAGGAGTTTGCTTGGGGTGAGGGTGAAGTGATGGTATTATTCCCCTCTAAGGACTGAGTGAGAAGATAAAAATGAATGATCCTAAACAGCTTAGGAGCTATCTCCAAGTGTTTCACAGGAGTAATGCTGCAACAGACAGAAGTTCAGAATCCAAGTCTGGCACTAAATTTGTTTGAACACGTTTAATAGACCTCTCAAAATCTCTCAGACTCCAGTACAGTAAATCAGCAGGACAATATGTGTATAGCAATTGATGGTCAAGGGCACACTATCCAATACTTTGACTTTTAGTAAAGTTAACTATAACCATGTCATTGTACATTTCTAAGGAGAGTGGCACAATCGGATTGAATGTTACAATGATTAGTCTGACTGCCAGTTTGAGATTAGATTGCACAAATTGTGGGTAGAAGAAGAAAAATCTGTGATGAGGATGTTTTAGCTTCATAATGATAAAGGAGAGTAGTCTAGAAGGTAGCATTACCAGCATATGGACTTACTTTGCATCTATCTTCTGAACAATGTTATCAAATACTGAGTGCTTACCTTTAACTGATTCTGAATAGAGAAAACTAACTTTCCTTGAAGAGATTCACCCAACTTTGTTTTCATTGACTATTTGAATGATGATTCTGTTTTTTTTTGTTTTTTTTTTAATCCCTCTGTATTAACAGAGTACAGAAACATTGAGTTCCTTAATCTTACTGCAACTTCAATCAATCTTTATGTTGATACCATAACCATACAGTGTATTTGGTATATTAACTACATAGAGTATAATGCAGGAAAGGTGTTTATTTGCATATGTCGACCTATGCCATTACACAAGCTATGGAAACATGCAACCATTGTCTCTCTGGGCATGACTTATTTTACTTAATTTTTTTCAGGCCCTTCTATTTATACATAAATAATTCTTTCTAATACACAAGTAAAATTCCATCGTATGTATATACCATATTTTAGTGATCCATTCATTCATTGAAGGGCTTTTTCCATACTTTGGTTATGGTGCAAGTACTTCCGTGAACATGGTTGTGCAGGTGGTTTACTGTATCCTGATTTGTAAACTTATGCATAACCAGTGGTAGAATTGCTGGATCATAAGGTATGCTATGTTTACATTTGGGGAACCTCCATACTGCTTTCCATAATCGTTTAACATTTTTAAATTCCTACCAACTGTGTATTAGAGTTCCCTTTTGGTCACATCCTCACCAGATCTCTTCTTGCTTATTTTCATGATAAGGGACATTCTAATTGGGATGAAGTAACATGTCAGCATATCAGTGGTACTTTTGTTCATTGTTTTTCTGTATTTTATTTATTTATTTATTTATCTATATTTTGATGCCAGACCTGGGAATTGAACTCAGGTCCTTGGCACTGTCCCTCAGATTTCTTTGCTAAAGGCTAGTGCTCTACCACTTGAGCCACAGCCCCACTCCTGGCTAATTGGAAATAAGAGTCTCATGGACTTTCCTTCCCATGTTGGTTTTGAACCTCAATCCTTAGATCTCAGCCATTTGAGTAGCTAAGATTACAGACACAAGACACTCATGCCTGGCTTTCAGTGTTGATTTTATTTATATTTCTTTTATGGCCAGACATGTGGAACATTTCTCCACAGGACAGCTGCACATTTTGTTAATCCCATTTAATGCATTATTTCCCTTTTCTAGAATTATTTCAGAAAGTTTTATTTATGCCTATTATGGGGCTTGATATCAGAGCATGCACCCTCTCCTTGAGATCTTTCACTCAAGGCTACAGGTCCACTTCTGGTTTTCTAGATATAATGTCACAGACTTTCCTGCCAGGCTGGCATTGAAGCTCAATCCTTAGATCTCAGACTCCTGAGTCACTAGGGTTACAGGCATGAGCTAGTGGTGCCTAGCTATTTCAGTGATTATTGGTAAGCTTTATCTATGTCTTCTTGTCAGTCTTCTAAACCTTTGGACTCAACGTTATCCTAGTACAACTTTATCTTCTACTGCATTCTGTATTCAGTGAAATTGTTTCCTTTGTTTGTTGGAATGTTTTTATTCAAACACAGAGCTTCATCATTTGCTATTTCCTTCTTTTAGCACTTTCATTTTTGTGTAGGCAATCTTTAAAAAAATTACTTTTATTGTAAAGGTAATGTAAAAAGGGGTTAGAGTTACATAACTCAGGCTAGGCATACATTTCTTATTCAAATGTGTCACCTCTTCCTTCATTTTCTCTTAGTTTTTCCCTCCCCTCCCCAAGTGGTATAATTCACTTTCAACACAGTCTCTAGTGAATATCACCGCTGAATTTATTAACCCTTTGTCCCACCTTTTCCTAGCTCCCCCTTACTCACCCACAAACAGATAAACTTACATTCAAGACAAAAGGTAGAGAAATCAAGAACAGCAACAAAAGAGAAAAAAATAACAAAAAAAACCCTCATTTCCGTTTCTTGGACTTCATTTTGATAAACATCATATTATATGATCATTTAAACACAGCAATTGAGCCTTTGTGATCTTCTCCTAAATATACCCTCCTTTGTTCTCAATTTGGGAATGTTTAGAATCCTATGTAACTTATCCAGTCCAAATGTAATTTTTTTGTCTTTTACCATCCATTATGTTTATACTTGTGGATTTATAGCTGAATCAACCCAGAGGCCCCTCAGTGGACAAAAGAATTATATTCCTCTACCTGAAAGAATGATATTGCACCATTCATATGGCAATGGAAAGAGTTGGAAAAAAATTATACTAGGCAAAGTAAGCCTGACCCAAAGAAACATGGATTACTAGTTTCCTTCATCTGTAGTCAGTCCTGAGTTTCTTCTTCTTAGTTAGAATCTGAGTGCAAAACACCCTTTTCTTAAATTATGCCAAGTGGTATCCAAACTTTCCAGCTTTTAGCATCTGAAACTCTTTCTTCAAGCTCCTTCTTTCTTTCCTTTTCTTTTTCGTTAATCATGGGGCTTGAACTCTGGGCTTGGGTGCTGTCCCTGAGCTCTTCAGCTCAAGGCTAGCACTCTACCCATTGAGCCACAGCGCCCCTTCCAGTTTTCTGGGGGCTAATTGAAGATCAGAGTCTCTCAGACTTTCCTGCCTGGGCTGGCCTTGAACCTCCATCCTCAGGTCTCGGCCTCCTGAGTAGCTGGGATTACAGACATGAGCCACCAGTGCCTGGCTCAAGCTCTTTCTATATTAATTGTCTGCCTAATTTTAGATTATTTATTAATCTGACCTCAATTAAAATACTCAGTTATGTATCAAATCTCTAAGTACTTGTACAGGGCTCCCATTTTAAGACTTGTCTTATCAGACTTTGCTATTTAAAAGTATTTTCTATTTTTACAATGTATTTTTATGAAGGTGAGAATATCTCCTAGTAAGTTTAATAATTTATAATCCCTTCTTGCCTGAATGAAATCTCCACTGTAATATAATTCTTTACTACTGAGAGCTGCTACTCAGATATGTTGTTGTTTTTTTTTTTTACTGTTTCAGATTGTCAATTCTTCCCCTGAGCTGTTTTTGCAATGTATATCTTATTTTCAGAGCAGTTAAAACACCTTTTTGTTTATTAGAATAATACATTCATAGAATAATACATTCAGCATATGACTAAGTCCACTGTTGCTGCCTATGAAATCCCTAAGAGAAAGGCCTTGAATGTATCACCTCACTAACCAGAATACAAATAACTTCCTTAAAAGTGCTATGTTGTACCTTACTTCTTGAACTGATTTGTGTGTATTTAAATGTGTGAGTGGGATGGATTTGTAACTGTCATATTATCTTTAGATGCTCAGATTTCCAAGGAGAAAATATGAAGGCAAGACAGATAGATAAGGGCAAAACAAACAGCAGATAAGCTGACTTGAATGACCTTGTCTGCCTAGCTAGCTATGTCTTTTGGATTGTTTTATTTTCAGATCCTGAAGCTTGAAATTTGGGCCTGGCACTGTCTCTGAGCTTCTTTTGTGCAAGGCTAGCACTGTTCCACTTGAGGCATAGCACTGCTTATGGCTTTTTCTGAGTAGTTTATTGGAGATATGAGTCTCATGGACTTTCCTGCTTGGGCTGGATTTATATACTAATAAATGTGTATAAACATGTATATGCATATATACCAACACTAACCTGTACATATATGTATATGTATACATGCACATATATGTATACAGGTGCATACATATAAGTACATATATACTCATATAATTGTACATGTATATATGCACATGTGTTTGTATATGAATGTACACACATGCATGTACATATATAAGTATATTTATATAAACATGAACACATGTATACAAATGCATGCACACACAAATATTTTTATATACACACCCACGCATGGTTCAGGAATCAAAACAGAATTAGGAAATAAAGCTGAAAGTCACTAAGAGACTAAGAATAGCAGTCCTTCCCCACCCACATCACCCTGCTTTCTTTTAGACACTAAGTGCCTTCCAGTCTTCTAGGATGTGTAGAACAGGCGAATAAGGGTGACAATCTTACAGTTGATTGGAAACATTCTATGATCTAAAAGAAATTACTTATATGGTATAACCATTGTTTCCATGTTTTAACTAGTAACAAGATCCTGAGATTAGAGGCCAAGATCTAGTGGTAGAGACCAATTTTGCACAAGAGTTGTTCTTCCTAAATAACCAGTACTGCACACATTGTTTCTATGCTCATAGTTTAGCAAAAATATCAGTCATTGCTAGGTGACCTGACCATAAGTCTAACAAAGGACTCAAGATCAATTACCCCTATATGCACATGCTCAGAAGGCATATATAAACTTAGGATAAGGAACAATATTTGGAGCCCATTATTCCCACTTTCTGCATGTCAGGGTGTACTCCCATATGTCTTCTTTTTTACTGTTTTTACCCTACCTTACTAAATAAACGTCTACTGGAGTTCTCAATCTTATGTTTGAATTTCTTGTAGAACCCCTCAAAATGCTTTGCATTGTAGAATTCATTTCCTATGATTTATGCACAAATTGAGAGGCTGGATTAAGAACTTATCCCACTTCTCTCTTACAGGAAAGTTCTTATTTCTTTCCTTTCCTTTCTTCCAGTGCCAATATGCCATCATCAATATACATCTAGATTGTCACCTATGTTTTTCCTCTATTTAAGAATGATTCATTATCTATATATATATCTAGTTTTCTGAGCCACTATGGAAAATCTGTGCTTAAAGAAAGAAAGTACAAATAATTTTAATTACAAATTATCACTCATATGTACTCTTACAATGCCTTCTGAGGAGCCTACGTGTTATTTATTTCTGTCTTTTTCATTTCATTGTGACCCTTTTATTCAGCCCGTAGGATCTCACAATGATAACATTTTTTGACAAATGTACTACCTGCCCTCATCTCACATAAGACCTTTATAGAGTCCATGCCACCTTGTATCTTCATTGTTTTACAATGTCTTCTACTCAATATAAGTTCTAAGTACATAAACATCTGATTTTTCATTTGCTTACCCTTAACTAGTATATACTCCAAGTACTTTACAAGTATTAAAGAAATGAATGAATAAAGGAATGAATGAATGAATGTATCAGTGAATCTGTGACAGTAGCCCTAACTTTTGCTGCCTAATTATGAAACCAATTGTGTGAAAATTAAAAGTAATCAGAAATGCTTAGGGATAGTTACATCTGAATTCATGCAATGAGCACAGAAAAGACCATTTAGGATAATTGGCTAAAGCAAATAAATTGGATTCTAATATTGCATTTAAGCTAAAATATTAAAAAGAATTTTAATTATTTCCTGTATTGAGAATCAACCCGAATCCAGACAGACATAACTATGTTAGCATCTTTAATATATCAATAATCAGAAGTGAAGAATTGGTTGAATCATTTACTTTAGTCAAATCTTAAAGAGGAAGCTGACTCCTTAAAATGTACTCCTTAGATTTTCTATTTGCATAATTAAAGCTATGAAGGAAACTCATTTGCACGGTTTGTTTTCCCAAGGTACGTAGTTACCATGACAATGGTTGGTGTTGGAGAATGATCAGGTTATTATTATGAGTATTATTCAGTACATAATTATAAGAGAATGATCCTACTTAGTAAGTCAGTGTATATGAAAAGAAAGAAAAGTAAAAGGATTGAACCATGTTGAGCTCTCTTTAAATGAGATTTTCTAAATTACATTTTAGGGAAGATGGAACGTTTTCTCAAGAGGTACAGTATTATTAATTTATTCAAATGTCACAAACATCAGCCCAGATCAGGGGATGCACAGGTTCTGTTCTCTATAGAAGGACAAAGTCTTCTATTCATAATTGCTTACTTGATTATGTTTCAAAATGAACCTTTTAAGAGAAACTCCATCACCAAGAAAAATTCATCCTTAGAAAGTCCCAACTAGAGGATTAGGCATGCACTTCACTTTTTGTTGAATTACAAATTCAAGTGGCAATTCTATAGATGAATACATACATACTTTGCATCATGAAAAAAGTTTTGAAATAATGTCTCAGGAGTAGTATGGTTTGTTTTTATTTTCTATCCCTTCTTAGTTTTGAACATTTTAAATAGAATCTTTAGATTCTTCTCTCTAAATCAGGAAAGCAATTCTTAAACTATTCTACAGATTTTTGTGCTATATTTAACATATGTCTAAAACTATAGGGGATCACAGGTACTCTGGAGTCATTATCACTGGTGAAAGCACCTCTTGTCAATGGATAAGATTTCTAAGATGTACACTTAAAATTATAAAAGGAAATACACATAGTTCACAGTTCTGCACATTCTATGACTTGACCACCTCTATCTCACTGTCCTTCTTACCGGTTGTGTAGTAGATTCTTATTGATCAGGATATAAAAGTGGTTCTACCTGAAAAATGAGCATTGAATTCTGGATTATTTTCTTTTTGAAATGAAGACCATTTTCTACTGAGAAACAAGTCCAGAAGTCTTGTCTCACCTGTTTCTTGAGTGCCCTTCTATACTTCAAAACAGATCTGTTGTTTTTTAGTCTTATTTCCTTTGTGATTCTCAAATTGAATTACTTTTATTTTTTGAAGTGTGTATGTTGAATAAATGGATAAGAAAGAACTTCAATTTTTCTTCTTTTAAATTATAAAATACATTATTATGGTAAAAAAGAATGCAAATGTCAAAATAATTTTAATGTACAATGTGATTTTTAAGAAATGTTTAATTTTTGATGGGTTTCATTCCATATACCCCACATCAACCCCCAAAAAACTCTGCCCTCTTCCCTCCTTAAAGAAAACCTATCTACCGGTTAAAAATTAACTTCCACTAGGCTGAGAATATGGCCTAGTGGCAAGAAGCCCTGGGTTCAATTCCCCAGCACCACATATATAGAAAACGGCCAGAAGTGGAGCTGTGGCTCAAGTGGCAGAGTGCTAGCCTTGATCAAAGAGAAGCCAGGGGCAGTGCTCAGGCCCTGAGTCCAAGGCCCAGGACTGGGAATAAATAAATAAATAAATAACTTCCCCTTTTGAAGGAAGACAGGAGTTTGCCTTAGTGTCTGGGAACATTTGTAAAGCAATAAGTATTCCAAGTTTGCATAAAAAAGATTGGCCTATAAAGTTCCAATAAAATAAATCTTACTCCTCTTCAGAAGATAATTGGGAAATAAGTATCAGAAATATTTAAAACATTTCTTTCTCTAAGTCCATTAGCTCCATATTTAAGTACTTGTTATATTAAATTCCATTACTGAGAATCTCTATCATACAAAACAGATTGCTACACTAAGATATTCTTTTTGGCATTATTCATATATTAATAAGACAGAAGTTTTGCACAATTTTAATCATTGAGTAAATTATTTCCAGTTCATTTATCAGGATAGTCTCCATTTGAAGAGAGACCTGGCTCAAATTTACTTAAGCCAGTCAAATATACACAAATCAATGAGAGTGGGAATATATTTATCTGTAGCTTTAGTCAATGGTCTACCCTCGGTAAGTCACTAGTAAGAAGACACATTCTGAGGCTATATTCTTGTATCTCAAAATTGTGTGACCTTAGGAAATTATACTTCCTTCTGCAGAAATAACCTACTGTGCCCAGCTCATAAAGAACTACCTTGAAAGCATAAAATGTAAAATGAACTACATGCCCACTAAATTGGACATACTTGCAATCCTAATTTTGGAAGGCTGAGATTTGAAAGTATTGTATTTGCACATCAGATGGGTAAAATACTTTGAAGATCCCATCTCACTTAGCAAAATCCAGGCTTGGTGGGACACACCTGTATTCCTTGCTACATGGAAAACATAAATGGGAAGATCATGGTCTTGGATAGTCTGGGCAGAAACTGAAAACCTGTTTGAAAAATAACCAGAAATGGCTGATAGCTCAAGTGGCAGAGTAAGAACAAGGCCCTTAATTCAAGTAGTGTGTGAACCAGGTTAGAATACAATATTTTAATGAAAATATATTAGAGACTCTTAGCAGTGCCTAAATCAACACATTAAAGGAAGGTATTTCCACATGTTTACAAAGATGTTCCAAAAACTATCATAATTATTTTTGATTTGTATGTGCATGGCATAAGAGCATTCAATTCATATAGGTGTTCCACAGACTTTATTAAATCAATTGATAGATTGATAGATATTTGATAAAGTCTCTGTATAAAGCCTAGAGCAGGCTCATATTCCCTCTGTAGCCCCAACTAGATGCACACACTAGACACTCCAAAATGCTGTGAATATAGGCATGTGCCAGCACATCTGGCTCATTTTATATGATTTTATTAGCTCATTTTATATTGTTTTATTAATTCAATTTGGCTTGTAGTTGAAGAATTGCATATTCAAAAGACTGACAGGCCCAAGAGAATTTTCTTGTCTTCTAATACGGCTTTATCTCCTGAAAATGGACTATTCAATTTGAGGGGCAGGGGAGTTGAGAGCTAAAAACTGAGAGAGAATGAGGGAAAATTTACACTGTTCAAAAAGAAATGTACTCAATATCTGACTTGTGTAACAGTAATCCCTCTATATATCATCTTTACAATAAAATTTATTACAAACAAACAAAAAGGAAGTGAAAACCTACAACTGAGTACATTGCTGGGGGCCTGTACGTTGTCTCTATGCATTAATGGATTCCTTTTCTGATGGGAAAGTTTATGCACAAAATAAAGCCTATTAATTTCTTTAGAGTCATAATTGCTATTCCCTTTGTTTTCTAACAGTCATTCAGATCTCAGAAATGTACAGAATGTAGGGTTGCATGAATAAGTAGGATAAAATGGAGCAAATGGAAGGGAAGTTCAAAAATTGTACCTTTTCATCCTGAAATTTGCTAGGTAATTTTGTTTTTTGGTGGATCTTAAACTATATGTGATGTAATACGGTTGGCATCTCTATTCTTTTTTTTAGAATTATGTGATGTTTTATATACTTATGTATCATGATCTACCAAAAGCAGAATCAGAGATATAAAAAATCTCATGTGAAAAATATAGCAAGTATCCAATCTACAAGGTCCTATTTTTAGGAATAGAGGTTTCTTCACAAGCTTTTAGATGACAAATGACTCATCACCCATATACTACACATCAGCAAATCCTTCTAGAAATTGTACTGGATAATTAGAAACCCTTATTAAAAAGTCAGTGTAGTTTATAAAATATTTAAAATAATTACATGTGATTATAAAATTACCTCATGAAAAAGCACAAAGTTAAATCATAAAGTTCATGTATGAGTCATTCATTCCTAGGCTCAGTTTTTGTTAAATAGAGAAATGATTCTACACTGATTATAATTTTGATTAAATTGAATGAATAAGGAACTCTTAGTCAATTGACATTGCCAAAAATTGATTTTTTTTCTGGACACAAAAATTTCTAGGCTGCTTTCTGCTGTCTAGAATCTCAACTTGTGGATAGATATTCCTGGAGATTTTGACACAATATATGCAGCAAAAAAATTTCTAGAGAGATGTATACTTTCCATCCTGCAGCCAATGAAACGTTTATCAAATGTGCTGATTCTTAGCCAAATAATGATGGCCCTTTGAAAAGCAGCCATCTTGGTAGGCTACATAAGTATTCCAAGGATGCTGATGATCATAGGATCATAGAGAGCAGTGAGAGGAAGACAGTGAGGAAAAGGAAAAAGGGGAAGGAGCCCATGCTGATGTCTCATGCCTGCAATTTTACCCATTCAGGAGGTTGAGATCTAAGGATCCCAGTTCAAAGCTAGCCCAGATAGGAAAGATCAAGAGATTCTTATCTCCAGTTAACCACCAGATCACAGAAGCCAAGCTGTGACTCAAAATGAGAGTGCTATCTGTGAGTGAGAAAATGCAGGAAAAGCACCCAAGCCCTGAGTTCAAGCCCCATGACTAAACCAACCAGCCAAACAAATAAATAAAAGGGGGAAGAAGGAAAAGTGTTGTAGCTTTCAGCTACATATGGTCCTGAGTATTTGCAATATGATTCCTCTGCATTAAGAAGTTAATATGTGGGGCTGGGGATATGGCCTAGTGGCAAGAGTGCCTGCCTCATATACATGAGGCCCTGGGTTCGATTCCCCAGCACCACATATACAGAAAACGGCCAGAAGTGGCGCTGTGGCTCAAGTGGCAGAGTGCTAGCCTTGAGCAAAAAAGAAGCCAGGGACAGTGCTGAGGCCCAGAGTCCAAGCCCCAGGACTGGCCAAAAAAAAAAAAAAAAAAAAAAAGAAGTTAATATGTGCTGTATGTGTAAAATACACATCTGAAATTGAATGTTGTGTGGTAAAATAGAAAAAGTCTCAATAATATTTTATATTAATGACATGTGGAAACAATAACATGTATACTGGATTAACTTTAAATACATGTAAGAAAATTAGTAAATTTATTAGATTAATTTCATAGGTTTTCTTTTTTTTATTTTTTGGCCAGTCCCGGGGCTTAGAGACTCAGGGCCTGAGCACTGTTCCTGTCTTCTTTTTGCTCAAGGCTAGCATTCTGCCACTTGAGCCACCGCGCCACTTCAGGCATTTTCGGTTTGTGCAGTACTTAGGAATTGAACCCAGGGCTTTTTTTTTTTTTTTTTTTTTTCATGCTAGGCGAGCGCTTCTTCCACTAAGCCACATTCCTGGCACCTGATTTTACTTTTGAACCTGTGACTTCTAGAAAGTTTAGATAACATTTGTTGAGGTTACGGCACAGAATTTTCCTCTGAGATATTTCCGGTGAAAAGGATTTTCTAGATCCAGGTTCATCCAAGAAGTATTGAACAAGGTTATAATGGCCACATCCTTGATTGGCTACTTGTCCTAAGATTGTCACATTAAAAGACTAGAGAACGTGTTGTGCTTCTCAATACTACAGTACTTTAAATTACCTCTTTTCCCTTTGTTATCTTTGGAAATAGGTCAATTCTTCTTTGATATAATGCTTTATTCTAATATTTAATTAAATTTAGCTAATGACAGTAACTTACACTATGAAAAAAATTTGCACATAAATCTCCAAAGTGATGTCCCATATTTTAGGTGCAGTTTCAGCCTTCCACCATGCTATGGGTAATGTTTAACAGTGCATGTAGTAACATTGGTTTTTTGCTTCCTCTATCAATTCTCCTTATGATTGTGTCACTTTTTTGCACTTGTTGTAACCAACCCATTACAATATCTGAGTGAATTGCAACAAAATAATATTAACTGCTAGTTCTTGTCCCATGAGAGCAGTTGTTTGATTACAGCTCTCCTCCTCTTCTAGAAGTAACTGAAATATTAGGCTCCATATGTCTTCTTATCTGAAACCTAGGATGAAGGACAATCCATTATTTGAAAATACTCTTCTCTCCTGGCAGAAAATAAGAGGAAAGAGCTGAAAAATCAACCTATAAAGTCACATTTTAAATAACCCATAAAGCCACCTTGCAAGCCTCCACTTAGGTACGGGAAAATGTCTTTTAGGCTCAAATTTCATTAGTCAAACCATGGGACATGACTCAACTCAAAACCAATGCCTAAGAGAAGCATAGAAATGGTTGAGAGGAAATCAATCATTATGGACTTACAATTCAACCTCTCACATTCCTCTCTCAGAATTATTTGTAAATCAATTTTTAGGTTCCTGAAGAAAATCAATATTCTTGTAGTTCACCAAACATTCATGCTCATAGAGTAGTCCCTGGACTACTCAATCTCCTCTATCAGACATTCATCTGGAAAAGACTGTTCATGCAAAAATAAAATATTACCTTAACAAAATTGAAATTTACTGCCTATACAACATTTCAAATAATTCACTACTGACTTTGAGGTCATGACTACCTTCCTAAAAACATACCAAATCTGTTTTGACCTCTGCAGCTAACATAGGCAACAACAAAAACAAAAATAGAAAAAGAAGAAGGAGAAGAGGAACATACTCCCATGTTATTTTGCAAAACTGCAAGCTAATTATATTTTTCTGGCCAGCTCTTAAACAATGTCAACTCATATAGACAGGTCCTTTTTCCAGTTCACTTCCTTTCTATTTGACATTTCCCAATTAATAATTTGAGGCCATCAAATGTGAACTGTGTCTAAAAGTCTGCACCTCAGAAAATTCAAAGTAATTTTAATAGGCTCAAATAAAATAGCAGCCTATTTAAGGAGCCATTAATCAGTGCTTTCTTCTTCATGTTCCTAGAAGAAAAATACGGTATTTTTCCTCGAAACACATGTATTACTTTCTAGTCTTCCAAAAGCTTCATGCATTTCTGCCTTCTGATTTCAAGCATAAAATATTAAAATATAAGTGTGTTATTTTCTATATTACCATATTAAACATAAAATTATTTAAATTTCAGTTTTAAAACAGAAAGTATAAAGCAAGAAAAATATGTGTTTTGATTAATTTTTAACTGGTGAACATTGAAATGCTGAAAAAGCTTTAGCTAAAGTGATTACTATGTTAGGACAAAACCTTAAAAATAATCTTAATAGTGATGTCCTATACCAAAAACATGAATATATATATGAGTTCAGTTTTTAGCTCTTGTTACACATCTTTAAATAACTTAGAGTAATTTATTCATTAATTCCTATAAAACAGATGAATAAATTATACCAGGGAGTAATCCTTAGGCATAAAGAAGAGCAAATTTGCACCATCTGTAGGACAAATGGATGGAGAAGAGATCATCATGCTAAGCAGAGTAAAGCAGCTCAGGAAGAGAAATACAACACCTTTTTTTTTCTTTTCAAATTTTTATTATCAAACTGATGTACAGAAAGGTTACAATTTCATACGTTAGGCATTGGATACATTTCTTGTACTGTTTGTTACCTTGTCCCTCATACCACCCTCCCTCCTTCCCCTTTCCCTCCCCCCCCCCCGTGGTGTTCAGTTCATTTACACCAAACAGTTTTGCAAGTATTGCTTTTGTAGTTGTTTGTCTTTTTTTACCCTGTGTCTCTCAAATTTGGTATTCCCTTTCAATTTCCTGCTTCAATACCAGTATACACGGTTTCCAATATACTCAGATAAGATTACAGAGATAGTGTAGGTACAACCACAGGAAGGTGATACAAGAACATCATCAATAATAGAAGCTATAGATACACATAGAACGTTGAAAGTAGTTACAACTGTGATATAACAATTGTTTCCTTAACATGGAGTTCATTTCACTTAGCATCATCTTATGTGTTCATAAGGGTATAGCTATTGGGCCTTGTGATGCTCTGCTATGACTTGCCTAAACCTGTACTAATTATTCCCAATAAGCGAGAACATAGAGTCCATGTTTCTTTGGGTCTGGCTCACTTCACTTAGTAAAACTTTTTCCAAGTCCTTCCATTTCCTTACAAATGGGACAATGACATTCTTTCTGATAGAGGCATAAAATTCCATTGTGTATATGTACCACATTTTCCTGATCCATTCGTCTACTGAGGGGCATCTGGGTTGGTTCCAGATTCTAGCTATGACAAATTGTGCTGCGATGAACATTATTGTGTTGGTGGCATTACTGTGATTTTGTTTGTGGTCTTTTAACTCCTTTTGCAATAGCCCCCCAAATCATAAAATACCTAGGAATAACCTTAACCAAAGAAGTGAAAGACCTCTTTGATGAGAACTTTAAAAGTTTGAAAAACGAAATTAAGTCAGAACTAAGGAAATGGAAAAACCTCCCATGCTCCTGGATTGGGAGGATTAATATAATCAAAATGGCAATATTGCCAAAGGCTATCTACAAATTCAATGCAATACCCATTAATATCCCAACACCATTTTTTAATGAAATAGAGGAAGCAATCCAGAAATTCATATGGAACAATAAAAGACCTAGAATAGCAAAAACACTCCTAAGCAGAAACAACAGTGCTGGAGGAATTACAATACCCAACTTCAAGCTGTATTATAAAGCTATAGTAACAAAAACAGCTTGGTATTGGCACCGGAACAGGCCTGAAGACCAATGGAACAGAATTGAAGACTCAGAAATGAACCCACAGAACTACGCCTACTTAATCTTTGATAAAGGAGCTAAAACAATAGTATGGAAGAAAGATAGCCTCTTTTACAAGTGGTGCTGGCAAAACTGGTTCAACACATGCAACAAACTAAAACTAGATCCTTACATATCACCCTGCACCAAAATCAATTCCAAATGGAATAAAGACCTCGAAATCAAAACAGACACCCTGAAAACACTAAAGGAAGGAGTAGGAGAAACACTTGGGCTCCTTGGCGCAGGACAGAACTTCCTTAACAAAGACCCAGAAAGGCTACAAATCAAAGAAAGCTTGGACAAATGGGACTGCATCAAACTGCAGAGCTTCTGCACAGCAAAGGACATAGCTCGCAAGATAAACAGAAAGCCCACAGACTGGGAGAAGATCTTTACTGGACATTCAACAGACAAAGGCCTCATATCTAAAATATATTCAGAACTAAAAAAATTACCTTCCTCCAAAACAAAACCGCAAAGAACCAATAGCCCCCTCATCAAGTGGGCTAAAGACTTACAAATACAACACCTTTTATTCCTCATGTACAGAAGGTAGAGATTTAAAGGAGCACAATAGGCATGAACCTAAATGGGAGACTATTTGTACTTTATTTATTCTTCAGCTACAGAGAAACTCAATTTTATGGAAGGAAATTAAGGTGGCTCATCAGATAATTTCAGAATCGACTGAGCATATATACAACTTTTACTTAGGAATATTAACTTCATTATGCCCTTTTGATAGTAAACGTTTTTTATGCATCCCTCAGAGGCAAAACTGATTCCATTGTATTATGGAATCCTGGGGTTCAGAATGTAACTTTGTACAGGAAATAAATGTGTGTGTGTGTTTGTGTGTATGTGTAAAATATGACAAAGAAAATCAAAGCTACTAGGTCAACTTTATAAACACACACACACACACACACACACACACACACACACACATATTCTGCCAGAATTAAGCCCTAAAAGGTACTAGTTTCAAATATAGTGACAAAAAGAGATAAACTATAGGAAAGAAATGAAAGAAACAAGAAGTTCACATAGTACATTAAAAATAACAAAGGAAAACCTATTGTTTCCATATCTTGGAGTTCATTTCACTAAGCATCATCTTTTATGGTCACAAGTATGTAGCTATTGAGCTAGTGTGATCTTCTTCAAGGACTGTTTTAGATATATACTAATTATTACAAATAAGGGAAACCACAGAATCTATGTTTCTTTGGGTCTGGCTTACTTCAATTAAGATGATTTTTTTCCATGTCATTCCATTTCCTTACAAATATAGTGATGTCATTCTTTCTAATGGAAGCATAGAATTCCATTGCCCTCTGTTGTCACTGTATTTCATTTTGGTACACTGAGTATTGTATATAGGTTTATCTGAATTAGGGAAGGGAAGGGGAATGACAAAATTGGTGAGACAAAGGATAAAGGGAAAATCAATGCAACATCGATACTCACTCACAAGACCATATGTTCAAAATGAACTGTACAACTTGGGGAGCGTGATTGAGGAGGAGGGAAATTGGGAGATAAATCAGGGTGGGGTAACAAGTTGGACAAGAAATGTACTCACTGTCTTAGATATATAGCTGTAACCCCTCTTATATCACCTTGACAATAAAATTAAACTAAAAACAACAGCAACAGCAACTACAGGAAGGCAACCAACATTTATCTAAAGTGAGAATAAACACAAGATTTAATTTGTTCATGTGCAATAAACAGTTTTCAAGGGAGGGAAAAAAAGAAAGGTAATAGTTTCTCAACTTATCTGAAATTCAAGTAAACTTTCCTTCTTGGAATTGGAGGTTCCGGGGCACCTTTTATAATACTCATTCTCCAAAGAGAGATGCCAACTATTCTTGGTTGCTGGAGACTTTGAAGTTATTGTTCTTAAATGTAGTCTAGAAGTCATGGATGAATAAGAGGAAATTTAAAAATCTATCTTAAACAGTCAATTCTTCATGCTCTATTCTGGCTCTCTGTCTTCTAACTAGGACTGTCCCTTGCAAGCGAAGCCAGCTTTCATCTAATTCTAGCTGAAACTTGACAGTCTCATTAGTTTTTTTTTTTTTTATGACATTTCCTCTTCCTTCCATCGCTGAGGCCTTTTGCATGACAGACCCTGTCTGGCTACAGCCCTGAAGTTTTCCTCAGAACTTCAACCTTCTGGTTTCCAGATGGAAATTCTTTTATATGTACATCAAATCTCTTCCCAATTGATCTGTTTGAGGTATTTCTTTTGTGCTGTTTAACTATTTTAGTTCTCAATATCATTACTGGAACTCCCTGGAAATAATCTCTCATGTTGTCACACACCTTGCACCATTGGACTCCATGATGAGTTACATAGAAGAAAGAAAGGAACAAATTCTCCCTCCATGGCTCACAATTAGAGATGATTCTGAGAAAGGTGGTGATGTAAGGAATTATTTTAATAGCTCTTCTGACTCTCTTGTTCCCTTCTTGAATTTTTGTAGTTTTCTGTGCAATTGCTTTTGGGATTTGTGCACTGTTCTGAGGATGAGTTTGAATTCCTTAGCAGTTTAACCATACAGCTTTAACTCTGGGTATCAACAACAGTCATGATGACTTCTGGGGTTATTGGGATATGAAAGCTTCACTGGACCATAAGGATTTTCCCAAGTCTCTCATGTATATGTCTGGCAAGTTAGTGTTGGCTCATGGTAGAAAGCCTCAGTTCCTTTTCCATTTGTAACTATATTGGGCTTCTTGAGAGATCCCATAATATTATGATGAATTACTTCCCCTAAAAGAGTGATTCCAGAGTCCAAAACACATGAAGTGGTGTCTTTTGTGATGCTATCAAGAAGCTGTGCTTCTATTCATGACAGAATCAAGAGTCTCAAGCCAACATCTCCATCATAGGTTAGGTCAGGGAGACCAGATGTGACTGAGCGAGAGAGGGAACTATATCAGCATGCAAGGATGACTGAGACAATCAACTTGGTGGCCAATCCTATTACTATGTAGCTTTAGCTCTGCCATTTTGAAGTGTTTTTTTTTATTAAATAATATTTCTTTTCACTACCATAAGTTCACTTTATCAATAATATATATTTATAATATGCTCCTAATTCATTTCCTCACAGCACAAAATGAATATACTAAACATTGCTTTCTCCCTATTATTGTTATCCTATAGGCTTATTGTCAAATCACTAATCCTTAGGTATGAGATGTGCCAAATATAGCAGAATTTCTATGAAGCACCCATTAATGTAGGATAATAAAACTTATATCTTACTCAGCCACATAAAATAAAACTTTGATAACAGCTGTTTAGAATAAAATTATTTGTAGTAATTGTCTAATAGTGACTAAATAGACGGTACAGATTTTGTCCATCTTAATTATTGGATTCAAACACTTTTCTAGAAAAGACATTACTGTATATTCAAGGAGATAAGATATATATATATATGTAATAACAGAGATCTTATACTTTAGAGTGTGTATTTTGCTATAACATATAGTATTTGAAATTGTTGGGATTTATTTCCAACTACACAATTATTGTAAAAAGATAGCTACTAGGAAAAGAAGCGTTTGTTGCTGAATTATTTTAGCGTTATTGCAATGGCAAATGCAGTTATTTATATATGTTTTAATTCAAATCAGTTCAAAGACTTTGCTATTCTATAAATTCTTTCATAGTCACATGATACCATAGCTGTTACCTCCTGTTGTTCATGCCACCCAGGGTATACAACATTTATTATACTGCATTACCAGACATTCTTTTCAATATACATTAGTAAATTCTTCTAAACACCCTGTGATATTCTTACATTGATATGTTTATTAACTGAGGTGAAGAAAGTAAAGGTCTTCATATCCAATTAACAATGAGTTCTCTTTCTTATCTTTTTCTTGTCTAGACCACCAAGTTGAGAATCAGAAATGTCACAGAAGTAGATTAAAGTTTGTGGACTGGTTTGAAAGCACAACGTGATTGTCTCTAAGTGGGCATATTTTATTACACTCTGTATAAATAAAAAAGTCATACATGGTATTCATACTCACCCATAGCTTCCAAGAACAATCAACCTTACCTCAGAAAGTTAATGAAAGACATAAAGGATGTATGTTCCCCCTACATCTAGACAGATGTTTATATTTCACACAGAGCATATGGTGTGTACAGATCCCACGTGAGGCTATTCAGAGGTCCACTGAGATGTACTTAGTTAGAAGAGCTGCTAAATACTAAGACCTATTCCCTAGGCCAAGGGTCAAAAGATCAACTTTAAAATTTACAGAAATAAGAGCTCACAGTATGGGATCTTGGGGAAGGAAGAAGAACCTTCCATTAATTCTCCTCTGCTTCTTTGATGCTCTAGGAGAAAGAAAGATCCCAAGCAAGAAACCCAGGGCTGTCATTGTGATGCAGATTTAGTCATCTTTATAGTGGTAGTTTTTTGTTTTTTTTTTTTTAAATTGAATCCTCATTTGATAACAAAAAGAATCATGTGGGAGTCTTATACTTAAATTCTCTAACAATTTCTGAGGATCTGCCAACCACAAGGTAGAACTGAGTAGCAAATACCCTTACCGAAAGGTTCATACAAATACCATGGAAAAATTAGGTAACATCTTCAAACATGGATGTCATGTCATATAGGAGTAATCATGTTAATCAGGTTGTTAAAGATAGTATTGTATTACAGGCATAAACTTGGATTCAGGCACACTGAGAAGGTCAAGTAGGCATGGGAGGAAAGCATAAACCATATTTGTTCATATGAGAATATGAAAAACTCTTCCTCATGGTGTCTGGAGAAAAACACTTCTAGAAGGAAGGACTCAATTTTCAAATTAATTTGAATGCAAGATAAAGGAATTTACAAGTAGTTTTATATGCAGTCATGAGCCCAGTCAGGATTTTTTTCTCTTTCTCCTCCTATTGTTTTGTTTTCTTCATTTATTTTATGTTGTCAATTCTTCATATAAATATATTTGTTTATTTTATTATAAATTGTTTCATGTATAATAATATGGCAGCTCTTTAAGAATGGGCTAGGAAATCCATATTTAAATAACTCTTTTCCATTTAAGCAAATTTTGGATTTTTTTAAATTATAATTTTTATTATTACACCAGCAAAAAGTATAAGGAACTCATATGGCCATCTGCCATTGTCAGTTAGACTATCTTGATAGGAACCCAAGGAAAATAAGGAGTTTGTATCATGATTATTGGTTACTTTTGTCATGCAGTAACAACAAATATTACTCTTATATTTTAAGATACAAACCTTTCCAGCTTTGATTGCTAGGTTGCCTAAATTCTTGACAGCATAACCAACACTGTAGCTGGCTCTTCCCACCCCACCATGCTCTCATGCCAGTGAGATATTCACCCATAAGTAAACACCATTAAATCCATTGTGTGTGTGTGTGTGTGTGTGTGTGTGTGTGTGTGTGTGTGATACACAATTGTATTCACCAACTGGGATAAGAAATAATGAATCAAGTAAGTCTTTGCCTCTACTTCCTATCTTTTTGATTTGTTGATTTAGTTAATCTTAAAGTTGTATGGTTTCAAATAAGGATTTGGAATGGTATTTATCTTGAGAACAATACTGTAACAACTTCACTCTGCAAATTTCATTTTTGTTAACTAGATTGAAATGATAGCTGCATCTGAATGGTGTTCTCTCAAGGGGACTGACTCAACTCTCCAGGACCAGCTGATACACAGCCATCTTTGGCCCCTCATGAATGTGGCTTGGATATCATTTGAAATGGTGTCTGGTGTTTTGTAAACATCCTTTCCATACACAGATCCTTTTCTATTCTGTCTGGGCTTCTTCTATCAGGCAAAGGCTTAAGGAGAGGTCAGGTATGGTGGTATTGAAATATGCCTTCCCTGATAGGCTCAAAAATCTTTAAGCTCTTTCCATCAAAAGTAAAGTCTAGCTCTATATCATCTTAATCGTAAAAGGAATCATGCCTACTTTGCTCAATACAATACACTACAATGTTGTTAAAAAGTTAATGAGACCACGTGACTTTTCTGTTTTTTTGGTACTGTTGAGATGTTTGATCTAACCAAAGCCAATCTTTATGTATGGAAGCAAACTATCTTTGAAACTGGGATGATAGAGAGATTACACATATATACTTGTGTGTATATGCTTAAGTGGAATGCTCAAATCATCCTCACTAATTTCTCTGGCGTGGAAATGGTATTCCTCCTCTATCTGCAAAAGTCTGAACTCTGGATTGCACACTGATGTTTCTATGGACAATTCTCCCATCAATTCCTCACCCATCAAAATTGCACCTAATATGTAATATCTGCTTAACATGATAAATTTTATGGTTGTTTGATAGGTATAAAAAGTACTTGGACTATGTTTTTACTGCCAATATTTTATATAGCTGCAAGAACAGGATTAAGACTAGCACACGTTATGAAGTATATATTCAATATATTAAAAAAAAGCACTTAAATGTGTCTATAGCAGGGCAGCTTGCTGTAAATTATTGACACTGGAAACAGTTAAACACAAATCTCCTGTTTTTGAGATCTCTATATTCTTTAAATGTTACCCTTGGAATGAAAAATAGAAGCTCAAATAGAAAACAAGGAAGGCTTTCAATTCTGAGATTAATCATTCTATGTAAAAACTGTATTAAAATGATTAAATATCAGTTTACCCTATTTTCATTTATCAAAGTGCCCTAAATACAATTTTGTTTAATTTGAACACTGGGAAAACTCTACAGAGAGTACCAATTATACCTGTCTTGAAATAAAAATAGCTAATATGTTTATCAAACAATGACTGTCAATAATAAGCCAATCATGTATGGTTATAATGTAATTAAACTCCAGACTTACTCTATGGGATACATTCCAGGTTATACTTATTTTATCACTAATAACTGAGTCACAGAAAGGGGAAGTCATTAACTGAAGCCAAACAATAATGTGATAGAGGTAAAATCAGGCCCATCTAACTATGGGGCCTATATTCCCAGTCAGAGTCATAATGAATCATTGGCTGTGTGTATAAGAACATAACATACACCACATGAGTGATCACCAAGGTTTACAGGATTGGTTTGCTTTCATAGTGTCTCAGGCTTTTTTTCCCCTTTTTATAATTTAGGCACTGTGTGTGTGTGTGTGTGTGTGTGTGTGTGTGTGTATGTGTGCATGAATTAAGGTTAGTTTAAATACACATAGTTGATGACAACTTAGATTAATAAGAAACTTTCATTTTTTATAATTTTATCCTTCTGCTATTTAGAGGATATAGCCAATTAAACACTTGTTGTTTTTTTTCTTCAAATCCATGTCATGTTATGGTAGCATTAGAAAATATTTAAAGGAATTATCTTACCCTTCCTCTCTCATATGCTCTATTTCTTCTTCCTCTTTTTTCTTTCTCCCCTTCTCCCTGTCTTGTCTCTCTTGTCCTTACTTTCATCTTCTATTTATAAAATTTTCTCAAGTGTTTATCTCCTTACATTGGTGAGAATTTTCATGTTTTCAGTAATTGCAGTGTGATACTATCATATACCGTCATGCTCACTTATGTTTGAGGATATGATATGAGATAAATTCTTTCTGAAGGAAAATATCGTGCTTTACACTTCCCAACAGAATTTCTGTTAAACTAATCCAAATAAATTCTCTACTAAGACTGGTAGAGAGCAGACCGTTTCCTTACCTTCCCATTTCAATAAAACAAATCCTTACATTCTATGTTAGTTCATAATTTTAAGTCACCAAATAGATGTCTTGTTTAAGTAGAGACTTGGTAATGCTACCTTCTCCCATCCAGGCAGTAGTTTCCCATGTTTCACATTTTAAATAAACACTAGCATAATGATTTTTCAGTGTAGTACCATATTGCCTCACTAGAATTGAGAACAGCTGTCATCTGAGGACATAGTGAAATTGACTGATTTACCTATTTTAGGTTAAAATCCATCTCCAGACTTCTAATCTTGAGACTGTATACCATGTATGTAACCTCTCAGTAACAATATTTCTACTATCTTACAACTGAGGATATTAATGCCTCCCTCAGGGGATTAGGTGAGAATTAAATAAGATAAAAAGTATGATTGGGATCCTATAATAATGACAATAGTTACTAAGCTTTGCCCTTTGTACACTTATAATCCTTGTAATAATCTTATAAAGTAGATATGATTATCACAATTTAAGTTTTAAAAATAAGGAATGGAAATACAGATAGACTATGCAAGGTGTATAATAATATCAAACCAGTAAGTAGTAGAGCCAGTATTTAACTGCACCAAATTTAGCTATTTTGAATCATAAGAGTACCTGAATTTTTACTAGTTATATCAAACATAAGTAGCTACATTTTTTCCAGTAAGAACAGTAGGATTTGAGATGGTAGGTTCTAAAGCAGTCCAGTAGAAACCTGATTTACTGAGTTGCATTCCTCATGAATTTAATGAAAATCACACTGGGCTCATTGGTGGCTAATTCCTGTAATCCAATTTACTCAGGAGATTGCGATTTGAAGATCACCATTCAAAGCCATGTCCCCAGCTGACCAGCAAAAAGACAGAAGTGGAGCTCTGGGTCAAGTGATAAGAGCACCAACCTCAAGTGAAAAAGCTAAGGAACAGCACCCAGGCCCTTGTTCAAGCCCCAGTACTAAAGTACTAAACAAACACACATACACACACACACACACACACACACACTCACAAATAAGAGCCTAAGAAAAAATTCTTAGGTCACTTGATTTCATAATTAAAATGTTGAAATGTATTATGGTAAAACAATAAAGTGATATAAACCTGTAAAATTACATTTAATATTGTTTCTGTAAACAAGTTATATTGGCACCAGTAATAAATATCAGCATCTATGAAGCACTTGGTACTTGAAACTTGTAAACATATCATGATTTTACTTAATCCTTGAAGCAACAAGGTAAACTGTAGTCATGTTGCATGCATATTAACTCAAAATGAAATATATTTATTTAGTCAATGAACTAAAGTAAGAGAACAAAAGAAGCAACAAAAATGTAAACATGATTCTACTTGGTGAACCTGAGTCCCAGATAGAGCACAATATGGGAAAGTTATAGTTCATTTCTAACTCTTCTAACATTTCTAGTTCCTTTGCTCACCTAATGTCACTAACACATGACATATATTGTATCTACTTATATGAACATAAATCAATTTTGCTATGAGACAAAAATAACAAAACAGTGATATATATATATGTATATATACATACAGAGAGAGAAAAGAATGTGTTGAACATAATAAGAAACTCTAATAGATATTTAAGGTTTGGATGAGGGACAGCAGTTCTGCTGTTTGAACTCAAAGTTTTCCACTTTATAAGCAATTGCTCTTCCACTGGAACCTCATCTTCATTCATTCATTAAGTCATCCATTCATTTTGCTTTAGTTTTGTTTTGGGTTTTTTGTAGAGTTTTGTGTTTTTGCCCAAGGATCACATCAGTCCAAAATCATTTTATCCTTTCACTTACAGTACCCCCACCACATAGTTGAAATGATAAGATATATACCAGTCAGATACATAGTTTATCAATTGAAATGAGGTCCCTTAACCTTTTTTCCCAGTTTGGATTTGAACTGTGATTTTCACAACCCTGCTAATGAGTACCTACGAAGAATATAAACTGAGAATATAACTAAGAATATAAACTAAGAAGCTAGTTTATATTCTTGTGAGTTATAGGTTACAGGGCTAGGACCGAAATATCTGCCTAATGATTCTGTATTATTTCCCAAATAAAAAGCTAATTATTAAGAGAAATTTGATTTGCATTATGTGGAAAAGAGATGCATCTAAACTATGTGAATCAAATTTCATTATAGTAAAAAAAATTAGAACCATTTTAACCATTGAATGTATATGTCAATGGAGGCTAACTTTTAGCAGTTAGTTTACTGGTAGAGCAATTTGAGGCACAGATCTACAACAACCAAAGTAAACAGTGATAAAATACTCAAGTGGAGATTGATATTACTTCTGATTAATTACATATTATAACTGGCATTTCAATTTGATCTTATTTTTTTTCAAAAAATATTACACATTCTTATCACTCTATATGATCACTCTTCTCTAGCACTCTTAGAATTTGGTTTTGATCCATTTAAATACTCAGGAAAATGAACAAATTTACAATAGCATGTTTACTGGCCAGGCATGATAATGCAGACCTGTAATCCCAGCTACTCTGGTCCTTCAGACTAGATCCTTTGATACAGGTTCAATGGAAAGCCAGGTATATATTCTCTTGAAACAAAATACAAATCATAGTCCTGGGATTCGGCTTATCTGGTGGAATGAGTAGAAGTTTCTGAGTTCAATTCCCAATATTTCATGCAGATATCAAAAATAAATATAAAACCAAACTTTTAATGACTACTTTCAGAGTAGTACACACATACATTGCCATAGGCAGGAGGTAGGGTAGCTAAGTGACAGAGAAAGAGAGGAAAGGTCTTAAACATTAAAATTCATTTGTGGCACAGTAGGTAATATAGGAATTTTTCAAGTGTTTCAAAATATTGATAGAGAGTACTCTAGTAGTACTCTGTAGGGAAACAGGAAGAACAATCTTACTAAGACATGTAAAAAGATAGATGTAAGTTTAAATTGGCCTTGAAACAGCCATATCCTTCTTGGGATTTAAGTTTTTCATTTTAATATTTGCATGCATGCACATAATATGTTTTTTTACCATATTCATGCCATTGATTTTTTCAATCTTGTTCTCCTTTTACACAAGTTCTTAATAGGATTAGCTATTAATTATTCTATTTTCCTACATTTTAGGTGAAATAGTTTATAGGCATACACTTTTTTTTGTGGTACTGGCATTTGAACTGAGAGATATTTGGGCTTACTAAGTATGCACTTTACATTTGCCCTCTTTCTTTTCATTTCCTATAAAAATCAGCTATGTAATTCTACTTTGTCTATATGCAGACATATAACTATATCATATATACATATGCAAAACTTTCATAATTACAAACATACATATGTGTGAAATATAGATATGTATTTCATGCATCTTTACATAGAAAGTACATGTGTATATATGTGTGTGTTTATGTGTGTGTGTGTGTTTATGTTTATGTCTGATTGGACATTTGATTTTAGTCACTATGGCTAAGACCTTTATCATCTCTCAGCTGGAGCTTCAAAACAACAATTCACTTGTCACACTGATTAAACTCACAAGGACACTTGGATCAGAGCTGTATTTGTAAATTAAAGCCATGGTCATGAGTAATTTTTGTTTGAAATTATTTCATCACATATTAGCAATCATAATTTATCATGTTAAATATTTACCTAGGAAATGGCAATCTATAGGAATGCCATGGGCAAGTAATGTTCTATTGATTGGCATAAATAAGTTTCAGATGGTAGAGAGAGTCATACCTGAATGATGATCCTAAGAAAACAACCAAGTGCAGGATCAGGAGGAAAGAAGAATCTTAAAAGAAAACTTTTATTCTGGATTTGACCTATCTTTTATCACAGCTTTTCTAAGAAATGAGACTTTTCTTGGCAATTCTGAGATTTGAACTCAAGGACTCATATTTTCTAACCTTGCTTTCTTTCCTAATTGGAGTCACTGTTCTATTTTCATATATATATAATATATATTTCATATATATAAATTTCAGGTAGATAGCTTATAGGCAAGATTTATTTTGGTGATACTGGGGTTTGAACTTGGGTCCTTGGGCTCATTGGGTCATATTCAACCAGTTGATCTAAGTCTGGCTTTTTGCATGCTACTTTGAAGACAGAATTTCACAGATTTTTCTTCCCGGACTGGCTTCAAATGGTTCTCCAGATTTCAAGTTCTTGATAAAGTAAAATTATAGGCATGTACCACTGGCACCTGGCAGAAAAGAGATTTTCAAAGATACCTCAAAAACTCAGAAGATTAAATTTAAATCATAACAATATACTAGGTTTCATGTTACAGGATGAATTTGCACAAGAAATTTTTAATTTACTCTTCAGTATTATAGAAATTTTGAAAAGCAGATTATTTTGTTATATGTAATGATAAGCATAAGGCATCAAGGACAGATTTCCTGAATCCTCTGTACTGTAAGCAGATTTGCTTAAAATCCATTCTGTCCTTTATAATCAGCCTTTGCCTAATCACTACGCAGGGAAGGTAGTTAAAATAGACCATGGACAGAGTGATAATACTTATGTTCTCAGCAATGATCTTTGGTAGGTGATAAAATGCTACTTCCTTTCTAAAGGGAAAGGGCAGCAGCCTACAAAACAACAGTGATCTTCTAAGATGTGAGCAAAGGAAAATGTATTGTGCAATAAATCTGTGAGGCATGGAGTTATTTTGGGTCTCCTGGATGACGTCAAATATGGTGTTTTGAAGGTCAGTAATTTCATGATCTATGTTATTAGAAATTTCAAGAAGTACTGCAAGAACGTCACTTGAATTTTTTTAATGTAAATCACTTGGTTGGTCTTCACAATTACAATTAAAATAACAGTTAAAGCATGATATAGTGTTCTCCATTACTGAAACCTTCACATTTGACACTAGGACACAATTAAAGGTATCTAAAAAGAGTGGACAACAGTATTTAAAAGATCCAGCAGTTACAAGACAATTTATTGTAAACTACCGTAGAACTCTGGCAGGGGGAATTGGGGAGGAGGGAAGATAGGGTAAAAATGAGAGAGGAGATAGCAAGTGTGACAAGAAATGTACTTGTTACCTTACAGATGTAACTGTAACCCCCTGTACATCACCTTAACAATAAAATTAAAATGTTACAAAAAGATACAGCACTGATTCTAGGATAAAATTCAGATTACTTAATAAAGCAAGTAAAGATATTCACAGACTGTTAATTACTCATCTTTCCTGAATTTTCCCAAATACTCTCAAAAACTCACAGCTATGCACTGCAAACCTGTACCAAGTCCACATATCTATTGGGTCACAAGGCTTTCTTTGCACATGTATTTTAACACATCAATATCTTAACTTTTGCATGTTTTGTAATGATAAAACAATATCAAGTTATATTAAATTCTTCAAGGTACAAGAACTACATTGAGGTACCTGTCAATATACAAATTTGTATATACCTTTTTCCCTGTGTCTCACCATTTTGATGTTCTCCTCCCCTTCTCTGATTCAGACAAACATAAATATAATACCAAGGCTCCCAAAATCAAATACAGTGACAACAGGGCCTAAAGCACAGGGAAGATAAACAAAAGAAAAAATATATCATTTCACAGAGTGCATTAAAAATAACAACAACAATGATAAAATATTTGTTTCCATAACTTGGGAATCATTTAGCTTAACATCATCTTATGTGATCATATGTACATAGCTATTGAGCTATTGTGATCATTTGCTAGGATTATCCTAGACATATACTACTAATTATTACCAATGAAGGAAAACATAGTATCTATGTTTCATTGGATCTGGCTCACTTTTCTCAGTATGATTTTGTGTGTGTGTGTGTGTGTGTGTGTGTGTGTGTGTGTCTGTGTGTCTGTGTGTGTGTGTGTGTGTGTGCCAGTCGTGGGCTTGCAGCATAGGGCCTGAACACTGTCCCTGGCTTCTTCTTGCTCAAGGCTACCACTGTAGCTCTTAAGCTATAGCGCCACTTCTGGCTTTTTCTATATATATGGTCCTGGGGAATTGAACCCAGGGCTTCATGTATATGAGGCAAGCACGCTACCACTAGGCTATATTCCTAGCCCCTCAGTATGATTTTTTCCCAATTCTTTCCATTTCCTTACAAATAGGGCGTTGTCATTCTTTCTGATAGAAGCATAGAATTCCCTTGTATATATATACAAAAATTTATTGATCCATTCATCTATTGAGAGGCTTCTGGGTTGATTACATATTTTAGCTATGGTAAGTAGTGCTGCAATAAACATGGTTATGCTGATGGGTTTATTATGGTCTTGTTTGTGATCCCTTGAGTAAATGCACCCAAATTGGGATGCTGGGTCATAGTGGAGCTCTATATTTAGACTTGAGGATGGCCAAGAGTCCCACGAAGAAGTGCTCTACATCCGTGGCCATCAAAGGAATGCAAATCAAAACAACATTGAGATTCCACCTCACCCCAGTAAGAATGTCCATTATCAAGAAAACTGATAACAACAGATGCTGGCGAGGATACTGTTGAAAAGGAACCCGACTACACTGTTGGTGGGAGTGTGAACTTAACCACTCTGGAACGCAGTATGTATATACCTTTTTACATAGTCATTACTATGAAATTTTCATATGATGATTCATGTATTGAAAGACTCTCAATGTGTCCTAGAATTAGGGCTACAATTTCAAAATATTTTCAAGCCCCTTGGAACCTGACTCATACAATCCTAAGGGTCTCTGAGTGGAAATTTCTGCATGTTAAATCTCCCTTGTCATAAATTTTATCAGTCTTCACAAGATTCTGCTAAAATTCAAGAAACAAGTACTCTGTTTTAACACTAGACTGCATGAGTTTAATGTGCTCTCAATACTCAACCGCCTTTTCTGTCTCTTATAATGATATTTACTTTTATTGCTTGTATTCGTTTTTCAGCTCCTTGAGAACATGGATGAACTCTTTTATTCACATATGTTGTCCTAGTATTTTATGGATGGTATCTAAATCTTAGTAGAATAGATCAATAATACATGCACTACTTGGTTGCATTTCAAATGCTTTCAATCAAGCTCTTTGTTTTTACCTTTTCCCTCCCTCCCTCCCTCCCTCCATCCCTCCCTCCTTCCCTCCCTCCCTCCTTTTCTTCCTACTTTCCTTCTTTCCTTCCTTCCTTCCTAACTTCCTTCCTCCTTTCCTCTCTTCCTACCTTCCACCCTCTCTCTTTCCTCCTCTGTCTTTCTTCTTCTCCTTCTTTGCTTCCTTTCATTTCTTTTGTTTCTTTTTTCTTTCTTTCTGCTTGAAATGGGCTTGAACTCAGGGCATAGTATCCTTCCTTGGCTTTCTTGCTCACTGAGTGATGCTTTGCCATTTGAGCCATACATAATACATACAGTTTGGTATTTTGCCAGTTAATTGGAGATAGAATTTTAGACTTTTCTTGAGCTGGTTTCCTCTATCCCATCCTCCTTAATAGCTAGGATTAGAGTTAGGAGATAACCTGGGTTTTGTTTTGCATTGTTCCAGGAACTCATGAATTTATCTCTTTTCTCATGATTGGTTTGTTGCAATAAGTCAACTTGAGTTTGTCTTTCTGTAGTGCAATGGAAGGGTTTACTGATACAGGAATTATAGATGAAGTGACAGTTGAGTTAAATTTGTTCTAATAAGACACTGACCAACTTGTCATTCATTCCTTCAAGTGATGTCTGAGTGACAGAGATGTAATTCACTTTAGAGAAAAATAAAACATATGAACATACTGTTTTAAATGGGATTGTGCTTCCTCATTAAGATTTCTTTGGAGTTAGGACTAAAAAGTAACACAAAATGAAAGTGGCTCTGTGGCTCAATTAGTAGAACACTATCCTTGAGCTGAAGAGCTCAGGGACAGTGCCCAGCCCCAGAGTTCAAGCCCCGCGACCGACAAAAAAAAAAAAAGATAAAATATGAGGCAGTGCCAGTGGCTCATGTCTGTAATCCTAGCTACTCAGAAGGCTGAGATCTAAGGATCATGGTTCCATGTCAGACCAGACAAGAAAGTCCATGAGACTTAGCCACCCCAAAACCTGGAAGTGGAACTATGACTCAAATGGTAGAACACTAGCCTTGAGCAAAAAAACCTCAAGGACAATGCCAAGACTGAGTTCAAGTTCCAGGATTGGCAATCCCCCCAAAAGTGATAAAATATGTATTAGAGTTTAGAAAATACATTCTATAATGTGATTTTTCCTTTAAAAAAATAAAAATAAAGTTGAATTACACTGTATTAACTTCCTGTCGGAGGTAGGAGAAATCCCACAAATTTAAGGTATGCAAAAACCCACATACAATTACTAAACAAACAGGCATGCTAGTTGATTGTTTCCAGTAGAAGTGTTCACCTGTGACTCCCAGGCATCTCCTTTGGAGGCCTGCTTGAAGCCATGAATTACATATACATGGATCAACCTGCTGAGAGAGAAGCAAATTGGTTGTTATTATATTTATTTGAGCTTGCCAAGTAGCAAGCCAACATCTGGCTCTATAAAGCAAATACAATACAACCATTTAAGGCAAAACAGTAATGACTGATGTGCTCATTTATACTTGCTGATTATTCCTTTGGACCAAAGCCAGAAGTTAGTCCTCAGAAAGAGAAGCTACCAATGGACCACAGTGCACTTTACTCCTGGTACATTATGGAAAGCCAAGAAACTTGCTCTGCTGGGATGGCCATAATGTTCCTTCACTTCAGCTGTGGTCCAGGCATGTCATCTGGCTTGTGTTTTGGAAAAGTGAATGGGGGAGAAGGAGAGGAAGCTATTTAAAGATGTGGGAGTCCTGTTGAAGAACAAGGAAATGTGTAATTAAGCTGCTGTGCTAACAGTGAACTTACAGGATAGAAATATGTGACTTCTGCAAAGCAGGTAAGGCCAGAGTCTCAGACACTCTAGTATCACACATAGCACAGGCATATTTATAACAAAAACATGAAGAAAAGAAAGAAATACAGAGGGAAAGGAGTCAAGAAACAAGGATGAAGAGACAATCATTGCAAATAATTGTTTGCAAAGACTGGGTATTTGGCGCTGGGCAGGAAGACAATTAAAATCTCCACTTCTAATAAATTAGACTCTAGAAGCCCCCAAACACCAGGACAAAAAATAAGTATAATATAAACCTATATGGGCTCAAGGCACAAGTAACAATAAAAAAAATAATTATTGGAGATACTGTGAAAAGGGAGAAAAAAATAAAATGTGACAAAAAATCTAAAATTTTCAGGAAAGGTGCAGAAAAATAAAATATAAGTACTGATGTATATACAATGTAGGGCTCATTTTTTGTAGATATTACTGAAATTTTTGTCTTCATTTTGTCACAAGATACAAATGCTTTACAATAAGTCAAAGTCAGAACTTTTTGAACTACAATTTCTTTTTAAATGGAAGCCTGAAATGTACCCAAAAGTCACTTAATTATCAAATATTTCAAGGATACCTTACTGTAGCATTAGTGCTTACATTACACCAGATAGCATCTGTCACAATAAAAGCCAGTAATGACATACTGTTTTAAAGGCTGAACTTTTAGAAAGGAAGAGTAACTTTGATACCAATTTAATTGTTAGTAATTTATGAATCAAGCAGTGAGGTCTAAGTCAATATCTGTGACAGATTGAACACCACACCTGAACTATAGGAAAATGTCATAAAGATATTTAACGATTTGCATGCCCATAGCTATTTATCCCCTGAGGTGACACAGAAGAGGGAAATGCCAGGAAAGGAAAAAGCTTATTATGCTTGAGATTATAGAGACTAATATGTGATTGTTTTTCTTCCTTCTGGCTTTCGTGCTTATTAAATATATCTAGTCATATAAAGCTCTGCATCTTAACAATGAAAATAGCTCATAGCACAATAAATATGTATTTAAAAAAACAAGGAATAAACCACAGACTTTTAAACCATTTGTTAACACTGAGTTAATCAGAGACAGTTGTAGATAATTCCACACACTTTTCCTTAAGGAAATTTTAGGAAGTTACTGTTTCATAGAAGAATGAAGAATGGGTTAGTATTTGGATCATGTTTCCACAGAGGAATTAACTGATAATCCTTTCCCAAGAAAAAAAGTTTACCTCTCGTGACTATTTCCATCTAATTATAAGTCTCTGAGCTCTGACGTGAGTATCAGCTTTGAAATTTCTCTTCCACAGGAGACACTCTGAGCTCTCCTTTTCTCATTTGAATAATACAGACAATTATCACTATCTTAGAAGTAGATAGTATTATTCATTCCTTCATTCACTTAATATTTACCCAGTGTCCACTCTATATGGTACATGATACATAGGTTACTGCTACATGAAAACTATTACTAAATAGTGGACATTTAATTAGCTAGAATGAACATGAAAGCACTTTGTACACAATAGTTGACAATCATAATTATTGTTATTACTCCTTTTCAAAATGAAATGGCACAGGAAGTCAGAATAAAAGAAAAAGTGATGATCATAAATTTAATTATATTCATAAGTACACACACATACATACACATTTATGCACAGACAGATGTATGTCTGTACTGACAGCAAAATTTCTACAGTCTTTTGCCAATGATTCTGCAAACTCTACCACAATTCCATACACACACACACACACACATAAAATCAAGTATACTTTTTTTAACATGATTCTTCCATCTCTACTATAATTCTTCATATAATAGCTCATATACTTTCTCTTAATACAAGAGGCTTAGGACTGAAACTAATTTAATAAAGATTTTAAATGAAGTTGGAATAGTCTGTGACTCATAGGTCAGAAGTGGGTGGCAGGTGAAGGATTTGGGCAAAGAAGTAACTCTGTACCAGTGTCACATAGAGAACACTATCAGGTATTTTTTCTGATATTTTATCTTAGGGATGTGCATAAATCATATTTGTCCATACTTTTACACATTAACATAATATTCAGAGAATTTCTAAAGAGAAAACCTGTCAAGTAACACAAAATATACAAAATCATGAGTTAAACACTTTTTTTCAACAAAAGGTTTATACGGTAAAATACATTTTTTTATTTCTGTCCCCACAAAACAGCTGTTCAGGATCTACTGATTCTTGCTATATTGAGATCAGTATAATGTTTCTAATTATGACTAATGACAAAGTGGTGTTTATTGATTGCCCTTAATAATTTGGAGAACAAAGAAGAAGTATACTTTAAGCTTGCACTATCAGAAACCAAATAGTTTCAAGGTTTTGTTTGGATTTTTGCAGATATATATTTATGAATGTTATAATATCTCAGGTTAGAGGCTAAGGTTTCAATACAGAAATGTAAAACTTTCTTATTTAAAATTTTACTCTTTTAAATCAGTGAGATATGTTTGAAGACATAGAGTTAAATTGCTTAGCTAATAATACAAACCTGTATTACAGTCTATATTACTGTGAGTTGAAAATAAGCACAGAAAGAGGGAGCCCTGAGGACTAGGAATAAAGATGTTGCTTGGGACTTAGCCTACATGAAGTTTAGAAATGGACCATGGGTATGCTATATGATGATTTAACATCTGTTGCAGGTCTGATCTAAAGATGACCATAAAAGACATAACTTAAAACATACACAAATCATGAAGAGAAGAGGGTTGTCTTCAATGCAATCCACCAACCAAAGAAGATAAATCTTCAAGGCATTCTCACTTATCTTCTGAGTGGTTTCAAGGAAAATACAAGGTAAGATACAACTCTAGACTGTAGGACCAATGAGCTCTCTTGTAATCTATTGATATAATATTGCCAAGAGTTCATGAGGTTGGAATGTTTGGGAAACTTCTAGGTGACATAGTTAACATAGTGTTAAGTAACAGGAAGTAGAAGCAGTAGAAAAGCATTCCACAAGGTCTTTATGTAAATAAAAAGATTAAATAGTGGCTAGATTAAGTTGTAAGGTCAAAGGAGTTGTCTTTTGATGTATGAATAATACAATATTTGAGTAACATCGAAAGCTACCTGTATACCAAAGGGAATCAGTGGAACAAAAGAGGGATAAGTGAGAATAAACCATGTCTTCTGTGTTCAAGGGTCTCTGTATTCAAGGCTGTCGCTAGCTGATGGACTCTTCTCCAAGATGAAGCAGAAACCTGAGCAGATGTTGATTTGAATATGAGCGAATATTATACAAAATTCTGCTTGCAGCTTAAGGAGAAATGTTTTATTAACATGGTTCCACATATTTAAATAGAATGGAATAAGAACCTGAAGAATGTGTTGGACATTTGAGAAGTAAATAAAAGGGTTGATCATAATGAAACTCCACAAAATAGATGCATAGCTTTCACAGTCTTGTACGTTTGCTTTTATCAGTATTTCATGGCCTGGCAGAAAGAAAATGGAATGAATTAGCAATGGGGATAATAGATGTTTGAGGAATGATGTATAAAGCAATAAGCATCTTTGAAGATTAAAAATAACATGTAGTGACCCAAAGCTAGATTGCACTCATAAATAGAGCAGAGTGCAGAAATTCTAGTTCCTAATAGAGTACATTTAAATGAAGTGCCTTAAAAATGAGCAATATCTTGGGATAACTTTCATTACTTCTAAGTGACACAAATAACAAATATGAAAGACATAATTATGTATCAATGGCTTAGTTCTGTTATTTAATAGAGAACTCTAGAAATGACAAAACTAGCTTTAGGTCTGCTGAAAAAGTTTTACCTATTTTTGCTGAAGTGTCCATTAGTCCTTACAAGACAACTGACTCCATGTCTATAAACAAATGTTGGTAGACCAAGCATCATCAAAAGCCTCTGAGGGCCCTGATAACATTTTATGTATGTTTCCAGCTCTTTCTGGAGGAGACCAGAACCAGAATCCCCAATGCCAAGGTTAGAGATAGAAAAAGCTCTACCATCAACAAAGTCTTTCAATATTGAAGCTCTACCAGCTTGTTCAGTCAATTTAGTTCATTCACTTATTTTTTTTTTTAGTAAACAAAGCTTTGCTCTGTAGGAGGAAGAAATAAAGACTCCAAAATGCAAAGTGTATAAATGTTTAAGTTATACATTTTTAGTGGCAAGTAATAAACACACAAAAATGCAGTTAGAAATAGATGCTCTTGCAGATGTACAATAATCAGCCACATGAATACCTAGGGCCAAGAAATAAATGAGGCTGAACATCAGATGGACTGATTCTGAAACTTGAAAAATCCACCAGCATAAATGTATTTCTTTATCTTGTTCAGAATATCCTCTAGTTTTGCTTCTTACAAATATCTCCACTATTTTGTTTCTTTTTCTCTAAAGGGCAGTTTTCCTGTTATCCTTGACTGTAATCAGTCCTGAATGGAGAACTGGCGGTAGTTAACCAATTGACATTCTCCCTGTCCAAATTCCCTACAGTCCGGATAGATCAGATAATTAGCTTACAGGATTATATAGACAGTTACTTCAAGAGGGCTTAGTTCAGAAAGTATTTTGCTTCTCTTGTAACATATCCAAAAACTTCACAAAGAGCAGGAATACAGACCAGGGAAAAACTGACAGAGTAACTAATTGTTACGTTTTAATCAAAATAATTGTTGAGTAAACACTTGACACAACGTCACTTAAATTGTTTACATAATAAATTAGGTTTTAGTGCCAGGTTTGAAAAATCAGTTTACAATATAGTTATTTGTTTTCTTGCTCATATTAGCTTATAAGCTGAGTATATGTCCATTATTGAGAGAACTAACAATATGTTTTTTGAGGGTTTTAATTTTAGATTCTTCAATTAAAATTGATGTGACACATTTTAGAAAGAACAGAATAAAGTTATTTGGTTTTTAAGTAAGGAAAATTAAAGTAATAGAAAATATTGGTTGCCCATCTGTTAAAAACAAAGATATACAAAAATAATAGACTCAAGTGCTACAAGCTTCCCTCCAGCAGACCTTTATTACAGCCTGCATCTGTATTTCTAAGTTCCTACCTAACTCAGATTTGTATTCATCTCAGTTCAAAGAAGGTATGACTTGTTCCATAAAACTCATTTGTACTTCAGAAAAACCTGCCACCACCACCCCCTCATTCTCAACTCTGATACAAGCAAGAAAGTTGTTTTAAATTGGATCCTCACACTTGAGTCAGATCTTTATAAGAACACAGCAAGACAGGAAACTTGTGCACTGTGAATCATATCTCCAGCAACTGTGTTAACCTGTAAAGATGGCGAAAAATGATTGAGTGCATGCTATAGAAACTACAGGTCAACTCCCTTTCACAGCTGATCTCACAGAAATATATTTTATCTTAATACATCTCTGCTTTGTGTGGAATATTATTCCATGCAAGGGATCACTTAGCAAAGCCAGAGCATCTTTTGATTCTTGTGAACTTTTGATATGTAACTAACTTGCTACACACTTATTACTGATAAATTGAATTGTATGTCCTTTCACATCCATATGTTGAAACCCTATCTTCCAGAAGAACTATACTGGAAATAGAGATTTTTGAGGAAAATCAGGTTAAACAAGGTCAGAAGTTCAGTTCATAATCCACTAGGATTAGTGATCTTATAAAAGGACAGAGAGAAGAAACTTTCTTCACATACCCACCACAGGAGCCATGTGAGTGCAATGATTTTTATCATGGAGTGATTAAGCATGAGGATGAAGTCATCATTACATTATTAATTTATATACTAGAAAGATGCGATTTATTTGGGTCTTTGGTTTAGCATTTTAGTTGCTTCATTTTATGTAATGTCACCTGACTCGACTCAGAGGAGAATTTCAAAGCATAAATAGAGAAGGTAATTTTAGACATTTTATTAGTATCCCTCCCACACCTCTGATTAAGTTTGGCTTTGGATCATTGATTTTCAAAAACAAAATTCTCTAAAATGATTGTTAATTTAAAACATCCCTGTCCTGTTCATACTTTTTTAAAGAAAATATATGACTTATCTTTGTGATTTGTTAGTAAAGATTGATTTCTTGTGGCATCTCAGCTATAAACTCTGTTTTAAATGGAGACTCACATTACAAGACTGTGTGGTATTGCACTAAGGGTTAATAACATTACCTATGTGCTTAAGTTAGGATGAAAAATAAACATGTATTACTCAGAACATTGAGGAAATATAAGTATTTTATATTTTTGAGCTTGAAATGTATATGTAGGTAGAAATTTTAATTAATGAATTAATATATTGTGGATCGAATACAAGACCTCACATGCACTATGTATGTAGTACGTACATTTTCAATAACCTACAACCCGAACACTCTAATTTTTTGTCCTTTTTCCATCCTCTTTTCCCCATTTGAGACAGGGTCTTGCTAGCCTTGCAGACTAGCCTAAAATTTCTGACACTTTGCCTTAAAGACCCTGTCCCAAAGCAAAGGAATTACATATATACACCGAAACATCCAACTTCTTTTTAGTTCTTCTTATTAAAAATGAATGCACTGAGCTAAGAATATTGGAAAATAATTTCTTCCAAGTGTGTGTTAAGGTATTAGACATGATAGCATTTACCTCATGATGCCCTTCAAACAGAGAATAACAGAATATATTATATTCCTGGCTTTCAAGTTCCAACAAAATACTTATGTATATAGACAGTGTTAGGATTTTTTTTTGATGGGAGAGGATGGTGAGGAATTGGAAAGTCAATAATGACTAAAAATAGACTTGGTGTTTTTGCTCACAGAATGTATACCCCAAAAGGGAGATAGGCTCTAATATAATAATCATAAAAATTAATGTACAATAACTGAGATGGTACATGCTACGGAATTAAGGCAATGCATTGGGTGTAAGAGTGCTCTGGATAGTCAGAAAATCTGAAATGTCTTGAAGCAGAAACATCTAAAAAAAGGTGTGGTACATAGAGCTAGGAGAACAATGACGGGACGGGTAACAAATGGACAGCAGTACTTTACTTTTATCCTATAAGAAATGAAAAAATATTTATAACTGTACCCCCTTTGCACAACACCTTGTCAATAAAATTTAATTTAAAAAAGAGAAATGAAAAAAAGATAATTAAGCACTTGAAATGTTTGGAGGAAATTAGAAGGGAGTATTGGTATAATTACATTTACATTTAAAAATATGTGCAGTCCAAAGAAGGGACTCATGGAACATACTTTGGCTATTGACAGAAGAAATACAAGATTATCCTGGAAGTCCAAAGAAGAGGTTTTGGTGAACAGAGCATTGATATATATCATAGGGTGAAATAAAGATAATTTGGTAGGATAGCACTACCCAATTTTGCTTCTGTAAAAGACTTATGATATCAGTTCTAAGACAAAAGAAGAAAAAATTTCTATTCAGGTTGTAGTATGAAAACTTTTCTAGCTTTTGTATCCATGAGATAAACACATTGGAATATATATTAAAAATACTCAATGTTGATATTTCTTAGCCTTTAAGGATCTACATAACCATTTCCTGGTTGGCTACTGAGGTGCTTTGCTATGCTACAGAAATCTTCCTTCTGATCTGTATTATCCACCTTTAAATTTTTACTTCTAAATTTTTTAATTGAGTAAAAGTTACTCAGGTCCTGGGTGAAATTATTTTCCTAATCCCAAGAGTATGGTTTAGGTCGGATCATTCTTAAAAGGACTGATATTTTACTGGGTGAAGAACACACTTGATTTGAGAGGATTTCAAGTTGCTAGGTAACCTAGCAAGGTATTACAGAAGCTATTAAAGAATAAATAAATTGTGAGGCCAGGTGTTAATTGGTCATACATTCAGGAGGTTGAAATCTAAGGATCATGGTTCAAATCCAGTGCAGGCAGATAAATCTGAGAAACTCATTTCCAATTAACCATCAAAAGGCTGAATTTAGAGTGGCAGCTCAAGCAGAGAGGCATACTCTTAAGTCCAAATTAGGCCCCAATACCAATACATACAAACACACACACACACACACACACACACACACACACACACACACACACACACACACACGCTGTACTCCTTAGAAGAACACATGTTCAAAAATGACTAGGAGTCTCTGTATAACCTAGGCTGACAATGAGGAGTTTCTACTGTGTAATGTGACATAACATATCTGAGTAAATGTAAGCATACCAAACTTGATTTTCTCTTCTCTTTTTCAGAAAATAATTGCCCAAATAATTGAAAGCATAGTCTTAATAGTCCATATTACCAAAATGATCTATTATTCCAAGTCTAAATTAACTTCTAAAAAAATAACATTATACAGTCTGACTGTGATCGTAACTCCGCAAGTATAAATTACACCATTCATTTTGAAGTTGTGAAGTTTGATACTTCCAGTAAAGACAAAGCCTCCTACAAAACCAAAGGAAATAATAAAACTGTCAGATGTCAAATAGGCTTTCTTGTCAGCCCATTCCTTCACATCCTTCCTCCTAGGTTTTTATTTCCCCACAAGAAGAAATTTTCTTTAAATATAGCAACTCTAAATTCATTTTTCAAGCTCAACTATCAGTATATAAACAAAGCATACATTAATGAATGAATGAGCTTGTGCTCTATGTACAAATATTTTCCACTTAGTTTTGTTCCTTTGTAAAGCATGAGAGAAATAGGCTATTCCAATTGTCCCATTTCTATTTGGCCAAGAACACCTACTTTCTGACAGGACTGTTGATGATATCACACTCAAGTTGACAGTTTCATTATTTTATCCATAGATAGTGGGTAGAAAAATTCAACATGCCCTAGGTTCAGGCAAACTTTAGTTTAGAACTCTTCAGAGAAAACACCATTTTATATTAAAAGCATTAAAATAAAAGATGTTAGACAAGTTATAAAGCCAAAAGAGAGGCCAAAAAATATTTATATTGAGAGCCAGACATTTTTTACTTTTATGGTAACTCTGTTCTCCTAGGTTGAAATGTAAATATATTTTCTACTTGTTTTTTATTTGCAGAATTTTTTTTATTGCTTTAGATTTCTGTATCATTTGATTTTTATATTTCTTTGGAAATAAGATATTTACTGGTCAAATCAAGGCACAGCATTAATAATGTTAATAGTTCTCCATTTTAAATACTAGCTAAGCATACAAATCTGATACATAGAGATAGGTACTAGATATCATGAGATAAAAGAAGTACACTTAATTTAAAAGTCAAGGTATGCATTCAGCTATTTGAAAGATTTTTATTTACTCTACCTAAAAAGAGATATAAGGTCTCAATTAATTGTTTATTAAAATAAATTGTACAATGTGGTTTCCTTCAGATATCTTCATAAATACACATAATGCTTTTGGTCAAATTCACTGCTTTTATTACTCTTTCTTAATTTTCTTCACACATTTATTTTTCAGCTTTGGGCAGGATTTCTTATGCTATATACACATATACACTAACATATACATATATTTGCCATATATATGTGTGTATGTACACATTCAGACATTATATATACATTTTATTATATATATATATAATCTTAATCATATTCACCCTATCACCTTCTCCTATTCCTTCTCCTCTATCACCTGGTTTATAATTAGGCCATATTATTATTGATAATAATATATTGAATTACATTATGGAAAGTCCCATACTTCCTACTTACAGTGTGTTTTGGAGCATTTGCAGAGATACGTAGGTATTTTTGAAAATGAATAACAGCAAGAGAGAACCACATATTCAGTCCCACATCAATTAAAGTAAAAAACTCAGAAAAAGAGATGAAAGAATCTGCATAGGAAAAAATGTAAAAAGTCACATCCTAATTACAGAAAAGGAAGACCAAGAAATCAAACATTGACAAAAAGATGAGCCCAGCATTAAACACAAAGCCACTGGACCAACGTGAGAAGACACCTACTGTGGCTTATTTATTAATAGCAAGAGAGAAGAAAAGGAGGATCCATAGATTCAATAAGATATTGCTTCAGAGAACTTTGCCATGAAATTATCATTTAGAGAATGAAATGTGAAAAGAGCAAGGAACATTCATACCACGATGTCAGAAACTGAGTCAGATTCAGTTTCCTTACTTAAACAGGCCAGTAGAAACTAATGTGTGTCATTATTTTATGGCTTCTTTTTTTTTTTCTCTTTTGAACAAACTAGTAAACTTACAAATGTAGCACCACCAGATTTCTTTTATTCCCACCAGCGACTGGTGGCAAACTTACAAGTGCAGGTAGGGGGAAAGTATATACGGTGACTGCATGCACACGTGATCAATATACCAATACCTTGGTCTTCCTATTTACACAACAGTGAAATGAACTGAGCTCTGGTTTCCTAGTCATAGCTACCAGAGTTAGAAATCAAATCAGTTGTGTGTGACAAACAGCTTGTGTTACCAACCACTAACTTACAGTTTTTCTTTGTCTTTGTACCTTCTATCTCTTTTCCAGATGGGCTTAGAAGTAACACTTGTCGGGCTGGGGATATGGCCTAGTGGCAAGACTACTTGCCTCGAATACATGAAGCCCTGGGTTCAATTCCCCAGCACCACATATACAGAAAACGGCCAGAAGTGGCGCTGTGGCTCAAGTGGCAGAGCGCTACCCTTGAGCAAAAAGAAGCCAGTGACAGTGCTCAGGCCCTGAGTTCAAGCCCCAGGACTGGCAAAAAAAAAAAAAAAGTAACACTTGTGGTGTTGTCTACCGTCTACTGAAAGGATGTTCAAAACAGCAGGAAATTCCCTTCTTGGACCTTGCTTAGCTACTCCCTGGATCCCCTCAACTCCTGGGTGGGAGGAGGCTTTGGAATCTTAGAAAGGACATAAATAATCCTTTCTAGCATTCGGTAACAGGTGAGGAAAAGGGATAAAACAGAAATCTATTTCTGAAGAATTCAGCTTGCTGATATTCCATGTTCCATATTTGAATAAATAAACATAAATTACTTAGGAAGAATAGTTTCTGCATTTGAGAGGAGCACATTCTATTAGCTGGTGGAAGCAGAAAAATTACAGAGGAATTATAGGTCACTAATAAGAGACTCAATGTCAGCCTATACCTCCAGTAGAAAATGGATTTTTTTTGTATAAATGTAAGGAAAGACACACAAAACTAGAAAAACTTGTGAGCCTACTAATGTCTCTGACAAAAAGTGGAAAGTGTCATTTACACAACTTGCAGCTTAGCACTTACAGTCTATGCAGAAAATATACTAGAAAAAGTAGAAAAGGAAGTCTTTGAAGCCTATATTGTCTTAGTTTTAATTTTGACTACATATTTATATATTTTTTAGCAAAAGAACAATTGGAGGAAAGGTAAGGTGAATAATTTTAAGAATAATTACATGGACAATTACTTGGAAATTAAAATACACTTTATGTAGTTCATTGTCATGACACATAATGAAAATTATCCAAGTTCTTTCTAAGAAGCAGCATTGACATCTAAGCTCTATCTAATATGCAGAATAGATATCAAACTATAACTACATATATTTATTTCTTACAAAAGAATGTGTATGAGTGTGGGGGGTGTATGTTATACAACATATCATTATACATTAACTTTATTTTCCCTCTTGGCAACATACTATGAATATTTTCCATGTCAAAAACTACAAGTACTCTTAATGTTTGTAATAATGACATCATTTAGTATATAAACGAGAATTTTTTTTTTTTTTTTTTTTTGCCAGTCCTGGGCCTTGGACACAGAGGTTGAGCACTATCCTGGCTTCTTTTTGTTCAAGGCTAGCGCTCTACCACTTGAGACACGGCGCCACCTCTGGCAGTTTTCTATATATGTGGTGCTGGGGAATAGAACCCAGGGCTCCCTGTATACGAGAGGAGCTCTCTTGCCACTGGGCCATATTCCCAGCCAAGAAATATTTTTTATTCTAAGAAATTTCAATCATTTCATTTTTACTTCTAAATAATATTGTGATAAATGTCCTTAGCACCTGCACAATTAATTCTTTGTGGGTAGACTTCTAGAATCAGTCAGTTTTTCAAGGAGCAGGTCTTTTGATATATGTTGCTCTCTGAAAATTTTATACTACTTTACTCCCACAGGCAATATATGAAGATGTCAATTTCCCTACACTCTCACCCACACTAGGCCTGGAAAATGGCATATTAAAAACCATTTTATGGCATGATAATTATGTGTAGGAAGGAAACGCTGGTACTCTGATAATGTTGAAAATGGACCATGCTTGGATGAAATGATGAGGAAAGTTATATATTATTTGATGAAGAATATATTTTCCTTTTTCTAGTAGCTCACAACAGAAATTCACTTTATTTTCGGTATCTAGCTGATGGAAAACAAACAAAAACAATCTGATCCTAATAGAATCCCAAGACAGCTAGCACAAAAATCAATTTGAAATATTTCATTAATTTACTCTGTAATGATTCTTTCTTATTTATCTTTCTTTCTTTTATTATCCAAGTGATATTATCAAAGAGGGGTTACCATTTCATATGTTACACAATGAGTACATTACTTATCCAACTTGTTACCTCCTCCCTCATTTTTCCCCTGCCCACCCTCACCATTCTGCCCCCCCTCCTCCATGAATTGTACACTTGGTTTACATCAAATGGTTTTGTATGTATTGCTTTAGAAATGGTTTGTCGTTTTATCCCTTGTCTCTCCATTTTGGTATTCCCTTTCCGTTTCCTAGTTCTAATACATTATCCAGGGTACTAAGATCAAATTCAGCGATAGCAGGGGTAAAACCATAGGAAAAAAATATGAGAATAAAGAAAGAAAAGAAAAAGAAAAAAGAGGCACAGTTTCACATGGCATGTTGAAAGTAATTACAAAAATAATATACCACTTGTTTCCATAATGTGGACTTCATTTCACTTAGCATCACCTTATATGTTTATACAGGTATAGCTACTGGGCTCCTGTGATCTTCTGCTATGAATAACCTAAACATGTACTAATTATTACCTTTGAGAGAAACCATAGAGTCCATGTTTCTGGCTCACTTCACCTTGTATGATTCTTTCCATGTCCTTCCATTTCCTTACCAATGCGGCAATGTCATTCTTTCTGATAGAGGCACAAAATTCCATTGTGTATATGTACCACATTTTCCTCAACCACTTGTCTACTGAGGGGCAACTGGGTTGGTTCCATATTCTGGCAATGACAAATTGTGCTGTGATGAACATAGTTGTGCTGGTGGCTTTAGTGTGGTCTTGCTTGTAATCTTTTGGATAGATGCCCAAGAGTGGGGCTGCTGGGTCGTAGGGGAGCTCTATGTTTAGCCTTCTGAGGAATCTCCATACCACTTTCCAGAGTGGTTGAATAAGTTTACATTTCCACCAACAATGTAATAGGGTTCCTTTTAGGCCATATCCCCTCCAGCATTTGTTATTATTAGTTTTCCTGACAATGGACAGTTTTATTGGAGTGAGGTAGAATCTCAGTGTTTTTTTGATTTGCATTTCTTTTGTGGCCAGTGATGTAGAGCACTTCTTCCTGTGTCTCTTGGCCATTCTCATTTCCTCTTAAGAGAAGTCTCTTTTTAAGTCTTTACCCCATTTGTTGAGGGTGCAGTTGGTTCTTTATGGATTTGTTTTAGAGTAATTTAAGTTTTTGAGTTCTATGTATATTTTAGATATGAGGCCTTGGCCCATTGTACAGATTGTAAAGATCTCCCAATTTGTGAGCTTTCTATTTATCTTGCAAGCTTTGCCCTGCAGAAGCTCTGCAATTTGATACAGTCCCATTTGTCAGACCTTTCTTTGATTACTTGTGTTTCCAGGCCTTTATTAAGGAAGTTTCATCCTGTGCCAAGGACCCCAAGTGTTTCTCCTATTCCTTCTTGTAGTGTTTGCAGGGCATATGATTTTACTTCAAGGTATTGGATCCATTTGGAATTGATTTTGGTGCAGGGTGATATATAAGGATCTAGTTTTAGTTTGTTACAGGTGTTGATCCAGTTTTGCCAGCACCATTTGTGGAAAAGGCTGTCTCTCTTCCAACTTTTTAAGCTCCTTTATCAAAGATTAAGTAGCCATAGTTCCGCAGATTCATTTCTGGGTTTTCAGTCCTGTTCCATTGGTCCTCAGGCCTGTTCTTGTGCCAATACCAAGCTGTTTTTTTATTACTGTAGCTTTGTCATACAGCTTGAAGTTCGGTATTGTAATTCCTCCTGCACTGTTCTATCTACTTAGGATTGTTTTTGCTCTTCAGGGTCTTTTATTGTTCCGTATGAATTTCTGGATTGCTTCCTCTACTTCATTAAGGAATGGTGTTGGGATATTGATGGGTATTTTGTTGAATTTGTGCATGGCGTTTGGCAATAGTGCCATTTTGGCCATGTTAATCCTCCCAATCCAGGATCATGGGAGGTTTTTCCATTTCCTAAGTTCTGCCTTAATTACCTTTTTAAAGTTTTTAAAGTTCTCATCATAGAGATCTTTTACTTCTTTGGTTGTTCCTAATTATTTTATCTTTTTTGAGGCTATTGTAAAAGGAGTTGCTTTCCTGATTTCAGCCTACCTCTTCAGGTTGTTGGCATATGCAAAGGCCATTGATTTTTGAGGATTTATTTTATTTCCTGCTACTGAGCCAAAGTTTTGGATCGGCTCAAGTAACTTGGGAGTAGAGTCTATGGGGTTGTTTAGTTACAGGATCATGTCATCTGCAAAGAGAGAGAGTTTAACTTCATCTTGTCCTATTTGAATCCCCTTTATGGATACCTCATGCCTTATTACTCTGGTTAGGAATTGAAGAGGAGAGGGGAGAGTGGACAATCTTGTCTTGCTCCTGATTTTAGAGGAAATGGCTTTAACTTTTCCCCATTAAGAGTAATGTTCATTGTGGCTTTGTAGTAGACATCCTTAATTATATTCAGGAATGTTCCCTTGAATCCTAGTTTCTCCAAAGCTTTTATCATAAATGGGTGCTGGATTTTATCAAATGCTTTCTCAGCATCTAGCGAAATAATTATGTGATTCTTGACCTTGCTCTGGTTGATCTGGTGGATTATGTTGATTGACTTGAGTACTTTGAACCAGCCTTGCATCCCTGAAATGAAACCAGTTTGATCATAGTGTATGATATTTTTGATGACTTGTTGAAATCGATTGGCCAGAATTTTGTTGAGAATTTTTGCACGAATGTTCATCAAGAAAATGGGACTATAGTTCTCTTTCTTTGATGAATCCTAGTCTGGTTTTGGGATAAGAGTTATACTGGCATCATAAAATGTGTTTGGCAGTGAACTTTCCCTTTCAATTTCTTTGAAGAGTTTGAGAAATAGTGGTGTGAGTTCTCTTTAGAAGGCCTTATGGGATTCCTATATGAATCCATCTGGACCTGGGCTTTTCTTGGGTCGAAGATCTCTTACTGCAGTTTCTATTTCATTGCTGGATGTGGATCTGTTTAGTAGGTTTAAATCTTCATGGTTAAAATTGGGCATATCAATTTTTGCTAGGAATTCATCCATTTCTTCCAGGTTCTCAAATTTATTAGGATTTAGGTTTGCAAAATATTCCCTTATTTTATTCTGAATCTTGGTTGTTTCTGTGGTGATGTTTCCAGTTTCATCTCTGATCTTGTTTATTTTGGTGTGCTGGCTTCATCTTGTTGGTTAGATTTACTAGGGGTCTGTCTATGTTGTTAATTTTTTCAAAGAACTAACTCTTTGTTTTGTTGATTCTTTCTATTTTTTGACTCTAAGTTGATCAATCCTGATTTAATTTTAATTATTTGCTTCTGTCTATTGGCTTGGAGTTTGGCTTGTTATTCTCTAACAAGGGGCTTAAAGTGCTTACTAACGTTGTTGAATTGATATTTCTCCAGGTTGTTGATGTAGGCACTCAGAGCTATAAATTTTCCTTTGAGTATTGCCTTTTCTGTGTTCCAAAGGAGCTGGTACTTTGTGTGCTCATCTTGGTTTAATGCCATGAACTTTTGAATTTCTGCTCTAATTTCTTCTATGACCCACTGGTGGTTTAGCGACGTGTTGTTCTGTTGTTCTGTCTCTATGAGATGTAGGATTTTCTATGGTAGCTTTTTGAGCTGTTCTCTAATTTTGTTCCACTGTGGTCTGAGAGAATGCAGGGAATGATTTCAGTATTTCTGAATTTGTACAGATTTGCTTTGTGACCTAAAATGTGATCTATTTTGGATAATGTTCCATGTGCTCCTGAGAACAATGTATATTCTGGTGTTGCTGGGTAGAATATTCTATAGATGTCAGGTAGGTCTAGTTGGTCTATGCATTTCTTATCCAACTTGTCACCTCCTCTCTCATTTCCCCCACTCCCCACTCTCCATTTCCCTTCTCCCCATGAGTTGTACAGTTGGTTTATAACATATAGTTTTATAAGTACTGCTGCTGTTGTATTGGTTTGTCTTTTTATCCTCTGTCTCTCAATTTTGGTATTTCCTTTTCCTTCCCTAGTTCTAATACATACATATATACATATATAATATACAATATACATATATATACAATACTTTCTGAAAGTCATTAACAATTAATAGTAGGTTATATCAAAGGTTAAAATTTTTCACTGTTATGTTAGATGTCTATAAATGTTTGTTCTCTCAAAATATTCTTGGATGGTTTTGCAAAGCATGAGAAACTTCCATTTTAATGACTTGAGTGACATTTATTAACTTTTCCATTTAAGTGCAAAATTAAAGAGTATCATTTAATAGCCAAAAATTAATTTATACTACAGTTCTTTTTTTGTGAGTCACCAAATTTCACCAACTTGTGATGAAGTTTCATGAGCCATTAGCAGTGGTTTTCCATCTTCTGCAATGGCTTATTGACCAAAAGTGTTTGTTGAAGTATAGATGATAGATAGGTAGATTTATATGCATACATTAATATATGTATATGTTTACAACTATACATAAGAAAAATAAATACACACATGTACATCTACATATACACTATATGTGTGTTACATATTTATTTGTGTGAGTGAATACATATGTACATTAGTTACTAATTATTCCAAATTAGTAATTATGTTTTGAAAGTGGTTTATACTTGAGAATACCACAGGAGAAATATTGTTTCCCATCTTCATCAGTGAAAGTAAACCCATATACATTTTTAAGGCTTTAAGAGTCAAAAAGAAAAGTCCAACCTATACCATATACTAATAGGTTTTTGGGTTTAATCAGTTGTCTAAAAACACTGATAGAGTCTTTTCTGCATTTTTCTGAATTCTGTATTGTGCATGAGACAAATCTATTGAATCTTAGTGTTTGTGCATGTTCAGAGATGATGTTACACCTGCCTTAGGCCCCTCCATGTGAAGATAGGTACCAATGTTCTTTACCAAGTTTGGTATGAAGTCACTGCCTTGACATTAACAACATGATAAAAAAAAAAAAAACCTATTCTGTTTCAAGGATTCTGAACATTTATACAGTGAGACTGAAGGAGGCTATTCTTAGGAGAAGGTCCCAAGTGTTCAGTAGCTGTATGCAAATGATAACATAAAATAGTGCTTACCAAAATCAACTCCAAGAAGTCAAATCAAGAGGATTTTTTTTTTTTACTTTTTGTGTTTCTTTTTTTCTTCATCATCTTTTTTACTCTGTTTTAGCTTTGTGACTATATTTAATTTTGTTTCCTTTTGTCTTGTATGTAAGTTTATCTGATTTGGGGAGAGGAAAGGGAAGCACAATAATAGTGTGACAAAGGGTGAACTAATTCAGCACTGATACTCAGTAGATACTATGTTGGAAATGAATTATACATCTTGAAGAGAGGGTGATTTGGATGGAAAATAACTGGGAGTAAATGAGAGAGGGATGACATTGTTCAAAAGAAATGTACTTAATACCTAGCTTATGTAACTATAAACTCTCTGTACAGTACTTTACAATTAAAAATAAGAAATATCTGTAGAAGGAACAAACATAAACCTTCAAGAAAAGAAAAGAAATACTCCATTTAAATGTTGTTAGTAGTGTTTAATATTGCTAAAATTTCCATTTTAATGTAAATTGGAATATTTTCTTTTGACTATTCATTTAAGAAAATTAAAGTCTTGTAATGATAGAAAAATACCAAGAAAAAATATTGGATGCATGAAGTTTAAGGAAAGTTCCATTTTTCTGAACAGCATATCTCAAAGCTGTTGCTCAGATAGATATATTATTTACAATCAAGTAAACATGAAATGTAATGTATGTTATTTGTGTATAAAACGTGTGTATGCTATGTGATCTAATTGTATGTGATGTGTTCTCCTGTTTTACTGAAGTTAAACTAACCCAAAACTTGTTTCTGAAGTGATTGATACACTGTTTTCTTTTATTTTACAAAAGTTTACTTTTAATTGCCTGTCTATGGAATGCTTCAGAAAATGGGTGCTTAAAAAAATAACTTTCTCATCATTTCTCCTGCCCAAGCTATCGAAGGAACAATCAGCAAGACCTCCCTGATGTTCCAAAGGCTCATATGCCTGTGTTTCAGCTTCCTAATAAAGTACCTAGACAGTAAACTTCTTCATGGCCATTAGTTCATCAGAGCCATCCTAATATTAGTGAAAGAAAATGTACCTTAAATCCTATTATAAATGAAGTGATGGCAACATTTTTGGAAGCATGTGACCTTACTATAGAAACTACTCTACACTGGTACAAACATTTTTTTTTCCACTCTAATATTTTTTCCATAGCCGACTTGGAAGCTTTATTTTTCAAGCCTGTGGCAAGTATTCCATGTTTTCTCACTTACCTGCCATTTCAGACCCTTTCCCTTGATCTCTTTTTTTTTTATCCCAAATTGCCTCAAGCCTATGGTGACACATATATGTTAAAGAAAGCATATGTATAACCTCACAGAGAAACCGTTTTCCTATTTCTTATTTCCTGCAATTGTACCTAAATCTGAAAAGAAACAGCTATCCTTCAGCCACAAGAAGAAAATACACATGGCAAGGACAGGATGATTTGAGTTCTTGATGATATCATTGAGATGTCATACATTCTTGAACTGTATTTCTTATGACAAATAAAAACCATTAAAGAAACTGCTTTTTGTATTGCATTTGTGTGTATGCTGGTCTTTGGTATGACTTCAGGTCTGTTCTCTGCAGTGATTTCTTTTATGTTCTAAGTCAGATACTAACACTTTCTTTATTTTTCTCTCTACTGTTCCTCCATAAATTTATCCATGTAGTTTCTCAGTAAAGAATATTTTCCTTGACATAAAAAGCATAAACTCACAAATATTTTAATGCTGTATAAGAAATGGAGCATAGACCCCATTTTCAAATCGAGTATTTGTGGAACCCCACAATGTCCACTTTCCCCCACCTTCCTTATCATCCATATTCCCCATTCTCATAAGTAGCAAATTCCACCTTCATCTCTTTTGAAGTCTATATGAATACTATCAAATACTTTGCATGGTCTGGCATGTAATGTCTTTTAAAATATATCTGTTCCATGCATTTTAGTTCCCTTGTCAAGCAGTACTTTGACATTGCACTGTATAAATAGATCACAATTTACTTATTTAATACAATGTTGATGGGTATTGGACTATTTCCCATTAGAAACAATGGCTCTTAAGAGTCATTGTTGACAATTAAGAGTCACAGTTCCATCAACACATTGAATTATGGCTGTCAGTACACATATGCACATTGAATCATGGCTGTCAGTACACATATGCACAAGCTTTAGACAGAGGAAGGAGTTTTTCTGGGTCACAGAATGTGCATACGTTTACTGGTCCTACCAAAAATCTTTCCAAAGAGTTTGAATAAATGAGGTTTTATGAGCAGTTCACAAGAATCCCAGCCAGTCTACCTCTGTGCTAATGCTTTAAATCCCAGCCAGTTTTATTTTAACCATTCTTATAATTATGAAGTAAAATTTTGTGTGGCTTGATTTCTCACAGTTCTCTATTTGTGAATCACAGGTCAGTATACTTCACATGTGTACTGATAGTGTGGATATTTACATTTTATGAAGTGATTATTGAAGTCTTTTTTTTAGAACAAAACAAATATATTTCTATTGGACTACCCGATACAGAAGATAGCGTGGTATAGATGGATAGTATGAATGACAAATAATACAAATATATTTTATTTGAAATAAACAAAATGCTTACATAGCTTTCACTTAGAAACAAACCGTTGCTTGACTGTATTACAGAGCAAAACAAAGCTGAAGCACAAACACCCTTCTGTTTTGACAATTATTTGAAGACAGGTAGGAAGATACTACTTGGTTTTTAAAAAACTGACCTTCCCTTAAGGCCTGGTCATAGAAGTGTAAACAGTGTAAATGAATCCACTATTACCAGTTGTCATATCATATCTATGTTACCTGCATGTTCTGAGATCATAAATGTACCTGCCAATATACCTGGGAAGGGTTGCTTATATCACAGTTACATGAGTTCTTGGCAGGTTGGATCAAAGAAGAGTAATTTGAAACAAGTTTTACACCTACTTAGAAGAAAATACTAGTATTCCCTTAAATAACAGGTTACAATAGAAAGATACTTCTTGGAAGTTATCCTTTTCACTTTGGTTCATTTTTAGTTTCTGTAGTTTACATAGCTGTCTGTTTCATTTGCTTATATTACAATCCTGCCACAAAATCTTAAAGCACAAGATACCTACTATTCCTTCAACATCTGCATTTTTCAAGTTTCATACTCTATCACACCCACAATATGTCAGCAGTTCTTGAAGAGGAAAACAGAAATACAAATGGGTAGAACTTTCCTAAAAATGTAGACGTTTTGAACTACAATGGTACTTAATGAGAAGACAATGCAAGAATGAAAAAAGAAAAAAGAAAACATCCAGGTGCAGGGAATGTGGTTTAAGTCTTTGGATATAAAAACAAGATCCCTCAGAGAAGTTGAGTATTGTGTAATTTCTAAAAATTTCCTCTGCGCCCCCTTCCCCCAATAGACCTGAAAAGCCCCAATCTAAATTTCTGCAAACTACATTTGTGAGATGCTATAGATGATGATCAAAGCAGTCAGAGGGAGAAGGATGAATGTGTCTTCCATTTAGTTTATAGCATAGCCTCTTTAGCTGTTGGTGGATCAGTAAAAACTACTGGTACCAGAAGTGCTTTGAAGAATAGGGGTTAAAAACAACAACAATAATAATAAAAAAAACCCTACTGACGATATTTTCTGTTTAAATCAATAACTAGAATTCATGGCTAGGAAATTTTTCTAAATGCTAAAGTGACTCCAGGATAGATGTCTCCATTAAATGTAGCAGGGAGGAAAAAAAAGATTTATACTAATAGATATAGTGATAACAGAGAACTACAAGGTAGAGAACACACACACACACAAAATCAAGACAATGCTATAGGTTCAACAGTATTCCATGAGGCTAGAAAATCAGTTAATTTTGAAAGCCCTAGCAAAATATCACTCTTGTTTATAAATCACTTATTTATCATATAACCACGTTGAATCCTTTTCCTTTCATACACTGAAGAATCCTATAGTCAGCTTTTAAGCATTCTGCAATCTTGTAGCGGAGTATCTTGTTCCAGTCGATTTTGGTGCGGGTAACTGGAAGCTGCCCGTGCAAGGCCTTGAATGTGGTATCTGACATTGTTTGATAATTTTCACTAATTGCTGTCTGATACTCATTTTCTGCACTCTCTATGATTTTAATAAAGTCCTTGGCAGTTTGGACTTCATTAGAAACAGTTACTGAATCTTGTACATCTTTATGACTAACCAACTGAACATTGCCATCTTCATAATAGTGAACCTGAATCTTTAGCACTTCAGCTACCTGGGCTGTAGGTGGTGTGATTGTGAACTTCCACTCTGATCTCCAACAACCATTCCAGAAGTTTTTAGGCTGAAATTGGTGGCTTTCAATACATGCGATTATAGTCTGTTGCCCATCTATAGTTTTAGCATAAACAGGACAGAAGCCGTTGGAATAATGATCTTTCACGTAGGCTCTTAAAGCATTGTCACAGGATTCTCTCCAAGACTTCAAACCTCCATCTACTTCCTCTGGCTGGGGGTCACTTGCTTCTTTCCGTAAGTGATCAAACTTAAAGGAAATTTTGTTCCTTGGATCTAAAAATCTGCTATTACCCAGGTCACCGTGCTCTGTTATTAGGACCTGATCTTCATATCCTTCTATCTTCACAGGTGTGAATTGATCCATGTTATACTGGGCAAATGCGTGTGCTGCCCCTTCCCTGAGGAGATTGTCATTATTAAGTAGTAGCCGAACATCATTGAATACTTAATTAAACTCTCCTGGGGGTGCATGGGTGATGAATTTAGCAGCTATGCGTACCTTCTCCTCATCGGACACCCGATCCTCGAAGTCGGCCATCTTGGGCTGCTCTCTGAAGTCTTTTTTCCTACATAAAAAAGTTGTAATAGAACTGTATAGTTATTTGAAAAAGTTGTTATATATTCTGGATATAATCACTTTTTAGCAATATAAATTGTATCAATCTGTGATTTGCCTTTTCCCTCTCCCAGTGAGAATATGCCTTTTATTGTAGTCAAATTTATTAGTTTTCCTTCTCTGATTAATCTCTTGTTTTTGTTTGTTTGTTTGTTTGTTTGTTTGTTTCTGATCTTGGATCTTGTACTCAGGGCTTGGGAGCTGTCCCTGAGCTTTTTGTTCAAATTAGTGCTCCACCACTTGAGCCACATCTCATCTCAACTTCAGCTTTTTTGTGGGGGGGGGGGTGAGTGTGTGATGTTAATTGGCAATAAATCTCGCTGACGTTCTGAGGTTTTCATATCTTAGCCTTCTATGAAGGTAGGATTCTAGGTATGAGCCACCAGTCCTTGGCTTTATATTAAGAAATATTTTTCAACCTCATGATCCAATGGTTATCTACTAGACTTCCTATTATTATATTTAGAGATTATATATAATGTATGTTATATATTAAATTATACTCTGAGTCTATTATAATTTAGACATTTACAATACAACTGAACTTGTGGTTGCTACTAGTATAAGGTCAAAAGAAAGAGCATTGTGAATCTTTCTTAATGATAAAATATATAGCATCTTAGAATGTTGGAATACAGTAGTATTTTAAGCAATGATAGAAAAAATGGCATAATAAATATAATAAAAGTATTGGTGTTAATATCTTATAATGCCAATCTCAAGTTGTTTATTATCATAACATGTATAATATGTATTTCATTGTTTCATTTAAAATAATGAATACTAACATACTCAGAATTGTCAACTGTTGGATAAAACTTACTAAAATTAATTGTGTATTCAGAGATTTGAAAGAATAGAAATAAACAAGGCAATAGAAATAAAAAAGGCAAGGAGAAAATTTTCTAAAAGATTGAAGATCATTACATGAGATCTCCCAGAAGGGCAGCATCAATATCACCTGGGAACTTGCTGAAGCAGAAGCTCTTATTTACCAACAGGTATTTTTAAAACTGTCCTGGAAATTTCTACATGCATTTCAATTTGAAAACCACTGATGAATAATTATTACACCTGTCTCAGATATGAACCAAAATTGAACATTGGACATTTAAATAATTTAGCATTTATTTACTGATAAATCCCCTTTATATCTACCAGAGGAATCTGACTGGTTATGAACCAAATAAAGCTATATTTCATGGCATTTTTATTAAGACTAGTGCACCAAAACTCTATTCTCACCCAAAAACTACATCATGAATGGTGAACCCAATAAATCTATTATTTTTGTCAGTACTAAGGTATGAACTCAGAGCCTCACATTTGCTCAGCTTGTTTGCAATACTGGTGTCAGAACACTTGAGCTAAGCTTCCAGTTCTGCATTTTGCTAGTTATTTTGGAGATGGAGTCTAGCAGAATTATTCTGCCTGTGCTAGACTTGAAAATACAATCCTCCAGGTCTTATCCTCCTGAGTAATTAGTATTGCAACCATGCGCAGCCAATGACCTAGTCCACATATACCTTAATTCAAGATTATATCCAACATTATGCCAGTCTTTCAAAAATTAGTCATAGCTTTTTGTACAAAAATGGATAGGTTACAGTAATTTTCCTTAGCTGAACTTCTATGCCTTAAAATTTATTCATATGGGTATACCCGATCTTCATAACCAAATACATGAAACTATGGTAAAAGAAGTTAAATTTGGTACCTAAAGCCATCTAGAAGGCAAGACAAAAGTAACATCTCACTCTAGGTATTTCTGGATCTGTAATCTTTCCACTAGCATGCTTCCCTTCAATATTGATTGCCTCGTATACATCAAATGTCCAGTAAAAATATGTCGAGTATATGGAGAACACAGTAATAAGAAGTTTTCAAGGCTGTAGCTAAGGACAAGCAAGCTCTCTGTGGATAATCTCCAAATAGCTTTCATAAAGTAAGGAGATGCACAAACTAACATGGTAGTGCACTTAACAGTGTATGTGAGTAAAATGTTTGCAACAAGGAAGGACGATGCCTTTAAAATCTTTAGATCCTTGTAGGAGGACCATTTCAGTTCCTCCATAGATTCAACTTCTGTGTTAGCTTTAGATTTAAAATAGAAAAAAATATGGTAAAAGAAAGTTTATGGTGTTTTTTAATGAAATGTGAAATTCAACAACTTAAAAGCTTATTATCTTACTGTGAAGTGCTGATGGTTGATTTCATTGAACCTACCTTTCCAGATAACTTCTTAGGAAAATAGCACTCCACTTAATTTAAAAAATAATATCAAAATGATATAAGGAGATGAATGTAATAGTTGTTACTGTTTCTAGGAGGAATAATGGGGCAAGGCAAAGAAAGAGACAGATTAAGATGGTGGAGATATTTGAATAACAGCAAGAATAGAAAACACATAGAGGTAACATTTTAAAGTGGTGTGTGGGAAGCACTTATACAAAATATTTTGCCAACAGGATTTCTGAGTACACCACTCACACACTGCTCAGAAAATTTACCCCAGCACAAAGATTCTCAACATTTTTTCCCCTTGCAAGCTGTCTAGCCTATATAATTAAGGTCTGCCAGCAAAATACTGTTCAGGTGCTGACAAGATTGATAGGTCCATAGCCTTTGCCACAGAGGAACAGAGCTAGGCATTTCATTTCACTCAACCACAGTTGTGAAAAGTAATCTCTCTCATCTGCCTCCAGAGCAATCTTCACTGTTCCGAATGACATTTCCCCTCTATTTTGCTCACAGACACGCACTTCCTCCAAATACATTTGTTAATATTTGATCAAATGCATGTCAGCATCTTCAACCTTTATTTATAGTAATAATAGAAATCATGTAGAGTTCTCCAAAAGAGTACACTGTAAGGTTGAATTCGCTGAAATTCTAGGATGCACTGATTTTTTTTCTTTTCATTTATTCATACACTTATTAGGACAATGTGCCTAAGTCATTGTCATCTTCCTTCATAGTGGTCATGTTTATATTAAAATACAAATCTTCAGATTAGTTTGAATATGGTTGTATAAGATTCCATGGTGCTCCTGTGCCATTTACCTGTAAGCCCTCCCTGAAGAATCTATCTGGGTTATTTCTATGCCATATCCAGGCTACCACTCCTGTTTTAAAGAAAAATTGCACCCATGTGCACTACCATTACATGTAACCTTTACATTTAAGGTGGGTTCTTTGGCTTTCTGACTGGTCATAATAACCCTCATCCCATCAAAATAATGATTATTTCTTATATTATCACCTCTCAATACAGGCGAAATTGTCAAAGATTTTTTTCCTTCAGTATTACTGAATTTGGTTGAAAACAAATCTTTTGCTAAAATGGAGATTATCATTATTGCCCAATCTCTACACATGGGACTTAGAGACTCACATGTGATTGACAGTCTTCATCTGAGACTTCCAAAGCAGCTCTGCTTCCTCCAATATCTCATAATGTCCCTTTGTTTCCAGACCTACACACAGCCCTTGCTTTCCTAGTCATTCAAAATCATGAGTTAAAATGAAGAAAATATGTTCTGTTTGCTCAAGCATCATAGACATTTTTTCTCAAAAGGGATCCCACCACAGTAATAGTAGACTTGATATATGAGTGATCAAATCTTTCACCAAATGCACTGAGGTATTTTTTTGAAATAAGGTAATAATTATATTGGGATGATTGTTATAAACCAGGACTGCTCCAGAATGATCAGGTCACATGGTCACCTATCCTCTGAATTTCTGGCTTTGCTTCAAATCTCTGTTTAACTTACACATATTATTCCTAATTTGAAGAATTTTTAAAAAGTCAATAAAATATGAAAATAAATGATTACGATGAAATGTTAATATAACAAAATAATAACATTAATTATTTTATGAAAATATAATAGTATAGTGACAACAGTGAAAGGCTAGCTGACATGAGAATTAAAATGGGTGACAAATTTGCTTGTGTGTATGTTGTTGGTGCATGTGTATGTGCATGCAGGCATGTACCTTCATGTGTTAGGAAGAAAGCAGTGATGTGTATATTTGAGCGTAATAACTGATATTTGCCTGATTCTGATAAGCAGTAAGAGACAAATGAAGAGAACTAAGTAGGCCAATGGATAAATTAAGGGGTAATGAGTAAAATTCAGGAATTTGTAAAATTTGGACCTGGATGGAGAAGTGTACCAAGTTCCAAGGGGATCTGATACTGATGTTTTATATAAGTTATGTTGACTGTTCTGATGTCAACTAGAAATGATTCCAGTGTCTCCAGTTGCACACCGTGGGTATCCAAGCCCGAAAGTGGCAGAATGAGTAACCAAAACTCACACCAGGCTTCCACAGTATTCAATAAGATCCCCACCAACATGGACACAAAGGAAACACACACACACACACACACACACACACACACACACACACACGGTGCATCATATAGATATTTACAAAAGGTCAAAAATTTTAGTACAACATATATTGAAAGAGACCTGTTGTCTTGGTTTTGTCTCCATTCTTCTGCTGTAACATTTCAAACAAATGGCATAGCTGTGTTGCAGTGAAACTTTACTTACAGAAATAGACTGGGAAAGAGAGATGTCCTGAAAGTTGAAGTTTGCCAACTGCTGTCTAAGACAATGTCTGACTGAATAAAAATGACTGCTCACATTTGGGTGTAACAACTAAAACAATCTTTGCTTGCTGTATGAAATCTGCTTTGAGGAATGAGGTTTTCCCACATAGGCATAGTCTCTTCTTTGTCCTAGAAATTGTAATTTCTTCTTCTGACAAACAGTCAGAAGTGATCCCATAGTATTGGATTGAGTCCTACAGTCCTAAATAGCTTTTGATATGTTGATCTGATGCAAAGATATTTTGTATTCTACTGACAATTAATAAGAGTGAAAATTTGCTTAACTTCAACAATCATAGGCATTGTTATCTGGCCAGCAATATAAATACTATATGTTCTTTAAATAATTTTTGTCAAATTAAACAGATAAGTTTTCAAACTGATGGTATTTTTTATCTATCATCTATCTATCTATCTATCTATCTATCTATCTATCTATCTATCTATCATCTCTTGCTTATGTCCTCATTCTCTCTCATTCTGGAAGTGGGGCATGAACTCATATGTTCTTGCTTGGATTTTTTACTCAAGGCTGGCACTCCACAACTTGAGCCACAGATCCCTTTGGATTTTGCTGGTTAATTGGAGGTAAGAGTCTCATGTACTTTCCTGCCTAGGCTGTCTTTGAACCTCAGTACTCAGATCTCAGCCTCCTTAGTAATTAAAATCACAGGTGTGTGCCACCAGAACCCAGCTGGTGTCCTTATTTATAGAATACTTTTACTCAATAAAAAATTATTGAGCAGTAAATGTGGTTAAATTACATTCTCATGTTTTTTGCCCTTGATAATCCATTCAATAAGGGTGCAAGAAAAATTTAGGCTTAGGTACTAGATTAGACACTAGATGAAATTAGAAGAAAAATATGATCATAATAAAGCAATCTACAGTTCAGAGAGTTTGGATTATTCATTTTGGTTCTTCAATTTTTACAAGCAAACATCCTTCACATTTCAATATTCTGAGTATGTAAATGACTTGTCAAGCAAATTGAGTCAGTGATCAATTCAATTTATTAACATGGACCTCAGCATCTTTTAGCTCTTTTTCTATCCCTAAATCTTTAGTGATATCTGGCCTTTACTCATCATTACTGCTCATCTTTAGTTGTTTGGTAGAATAGATTCTGAGGCCTTATTCAATGAGCTTGGGATTATGAATGCAAATATTCGAGTAATTCCATCTTTCTATGACATATCCAAGATTTTAGAGAGAAGATTGTGATTTCTGTGGTTGTATATGCCTTTCCCAAACTTCAGGCAATTCTACAATGAAGTTATTCTGACTGAATTTACTGTCCCCATGTTCCTTGTCCACTCTTCCTTCTGATGCTTTCTGTAGACTTATGCCAACTAATCCAAGTAAGATGTTCATGTATAGGTACATAAACACATATTTTTCCCTTCAAGTAAAACTTAATAAAGTATTCCCCACAAAAAAAATCTACTTATGTATCAAGACTGCAACTCTATGATTATATATATGTATATGTATGCACATACATACATATATGTATGTGTGTTTTATATATATGTACATATACATATGTGTGTGTGAGAGAGAGAGGGGGACAAAAAGTGGTAGGGATAGAGAGAGAAAGAGATTGGTAAATATTTTATAGGCATGCAGGTAATGAGGTTCATTGAAATTCCCAAATCTTCCTCACTGCTCACCATTCCTTCACATTTTTCTTCTCCATTTATATTCATAATTGAGATTATTATAATGAATTCAGATACTGGTCCATAATGATCCCTTGGAAGAAACTTCCACCGGATATAATTTTGTATCTTTAAATCCTAATTTAGCATTTTTCTATACCTGTGGACATAATCAGCACAAGACTATTTCCTTCCAATGTTAAAGTCTCAAAGAAACTATTTTGTGAAAGAGGGAGTCTTTTGAGTTCTAATGAGTAATTACTTTCAAGTTCCTGACCAGTTACATCTTATAATTTATTTCTATCATAATCACCATTCAATATTACCCACTGAAATTGCTACAGCAGAAACATGCACTTGTATACAAAAATCTCTGAAGAACATCATTCATAATTTAACAAGAAAAAAAAGACTGGATGACATACAAATTACAATTTTCTATAGCATCAGAAAAGCTGAGGTGACAAAGCAACCAAATAACCTGAATCCCAGAGAGAAACAACCCTTTTCTTGATCAGAAAAAAAAATATAATCAGAGTTTCAGAATCTAGAAGAATTTGGTACTTTCCTGTAAACAATTTCTCTAGGACTCTATAATCTAGCAATTCCTTTTGACAAAAGATACATAAAACACACGAACAAGCAAAATAAAAAAACAGAAAACTCAAGTTCAAGGAAGAGGTTGGCATAGTCACTTATAAACTCCCTTATTATCTCTGACCAGAGATTTAGGGTCCCAGAGTACACTTCACCTCATGAGATTCAGACCAATCTATGAATGGACAGAGACTCATTCTAGCAAAGAATAAATTACACCATAAGAAGGCAAGGACAGAAATCAGTGAAGATTTCAGAATCAGTGTGTTTCTTCCTGCTGAGTGTATGTGGTTGAGCAAAAACACTGGGATTGTTCGAGCACTGGGAAAGCTCAAACCTGAAGAGCACACTGGGGGAAAATCAAGAAGTGAACTTTTTCCCCCTTATTGTCAAACTGAAGTACAGAGGGGTTACAGTGTCATATGTAAGGCAGTGAGTATATGTTTTGTTCAACTTGCTACCTCCTCCCTCATTTTCCCCTCCTCCCGCCTTCCCCCTCCATGAGTTGTACAGTTGATTTACACCAAATGGTTTTGTAAGTATTGCTTTTGGAATGGTTTGTCTTTTGGTATTCCCTTCCCTAGTTCTAATACACGCATATACAGTATCCAGGGCACTAAGATCAGATAGAGTGATAGCAGGGGTAAAACCACAGGAAGGGAATATGAGAGAGAGAAAAAAAGGTGGGTGGGGGTAAGGTACGGTTTCACATGGCATGTTGAAAATAGTTACAACAATGATACGCGACTGGTTTCCATTACGTGGAGTTCATATCACTTAGCATCATCTTATGTGTTCATAAGGGCATCGCTATTGGGCTATTGTGATCTTCTGCTATGACTAGCTTAAACATGAGAATGCCACATCCTGATGCAAAGTCACCTCACCAGGATACTGCTGGCTAGTTCAGCACCAACCCTAGGAACCATGAGTACCTCATCATGGACCCTGCTATGGGGGAAAGTGTACTGTGGTGACACAGAGTACCTGGAGCAGGTCTGTTGAAGCAAGATGGGCCCTATTGGAAAAAGGCAAAGAAGCACACTCTTTTCTCACACCATCTGTGGCTACTGGAGAAAGACTACTGGGACACAGTCCCACCACTATGCAAGCAAACTACAACTCCCAATGCTCCTCCAAAACACTTGCCAGTGGACAGCATTCCACTTGGAGCAGCATGCAGTCAGGGAGGCACTTGGAAAAACCACAACAGATACTGCACCTGCCCCCCCACAGGGAAGCCTATTTAAAAAAAATCACAGACTCCAAAAGATTTAAGAAAAAAAGTGTGTGTGTGTGTTTGTGTGTGTGTGTGTGTGTGTGTATATGTGTGTATCTTAAAAAGGGCAGAGCACATCACAGAAATCTGAAAAATCCAAGGAAATACAATGCTCACAGAAAACAACCAGACAACAGAGCAGGAAAACAGGGTCCTAATAAGCAGGCTAGCATAGCAATTCTAATATCAGGTAAAATATGCTTCAACTTAAAATTACTAAAGAGAAACAAGAAGGGCATTATATACTAATAAGAGGAATCCAACTACAGGAGGATATAATTATGTGTGTGTGCATGTGTATGTATGTACACACAAACACACACTAAGACATAAAAAAATCATCTAAGACTCTAGACATTCACACACTGAGGCCAAAGGTGATATGAATAGAAGTGGTTGACAAAGCACAATAGCTATGTGCATAATTACCTCAGCAAATTTTAAATTATGTATATATACATATATGTAAAGTTTTGCATATTCCAACATAATATTTTTATGATTTTATCCTTTTAATTAGAAGCTCACCACAAAAATAGAAAAACTTAAAAGAACTTACATTAAAAAGATACATGAAAACATGTTTATCCAAGCCCTGAATATGAATATATGTAACAGATTAAGTGTTTATGTTAATTCATTTCTAGGAACAACAAAATACCCCTAAAATTGATTATGGATTCACAAATTACATTAATTGTTACAAAGTAATACTACATACTAATGATAAGGAACTCACTGCTATATACTCAACATGGTTAAACCTCAGACACATAATAGTACTTGAAAGAAGTTAAGAGTCAGTAGCTTCTATGATTCAATTTACATGATAATCTATGTTTTCTTAAATTTCTTGAAGGTTTATTTAACTAAGATTACTGCTTAGACAACATTTATTAGTACGCATTTCAAACATTGAAATATCTGTATATCATGCATGATTAAGATATTACAATGAACAGATAAAACTATTGCTATAAAAATAAAATTTCTGACTTAAATTAGGTAAGGATTATGTAAAGGATTCATTCCAAAGAGAAATTCTTGGAATATAAATAATCTACATCTGGGTGCCAGTGGTGATAGCATAGCATTGTATGTTTGCAAAATTCAAAACATTCATTTAATGGATATTAATGTTGACTGATTTCTACTGTGAAAATTCTGATTGTTTGACATGACTTCTAAAAAATAAAGAAAAACCTTCAGAAAAGTTTTAATTCATCTTACTTCTGAGGGTCTTATGTCAAAAAGACAACATAGGCTTCACCTTTGGATCCTCATGAAGTTCAAATTTCATGTGGGCCACTAGGAAAATGCGGTCTGGATATTCTTATCTGTGTCTTAAGGGTTTTCTAAATAGATATGTCTAGCAAACTCTACTTAGAAATATAAAACATCAAACTTGTAAAGAAAAAGAAAATGATATTCCAGTAAACCTCTAAGAATATGAGCAAAATATGAATGTCAAATGGACGTGAGAAAGAAAAGGTCATGAATTTAGCCATGTGATGCCTCATAGAGACCCGTATGTAAGTCAAATGATAAAATCACAATTTAGCAGTTTAGCAATGGCTAAACGAAAGGTTACCCACAAACTCAGGCTTCTGCTAAGACACTAAGTATACCTTAGCCTAGAATTTACAAGTGGAATTAATATTGTGAGAATCATTGTTAATAAAATAATTAGTAGAAATTAGTGTGTTCCTTTTTTTTTTTTTTTTTGCCAGTCCTGGGGCTTGAACTCAGGGACCTACGCACTGTCCCTAGATTCTTTTTGCTCAAGGCTAGCACTCTACCACTTGAGCCACAGCCCCATTTCTGGCTTTTTTAATATATGTGGGGCTGAGGAATTGAACCCAGGGTTTCATGAATGCGAGGCAAGTACTGTACCATTAGGCCACATTCCCCACCTAGACAAGAGGTTTTGTGCCTGCTGTGCCTTCTGGGTCAGTGCGCTACCACGGAGTCACATCCCCAGTCCTGTGCTCATGGCTGGAGCTCTACCACTTGAGTCTCACCTCCCGTCTATTTTTTCCTTTTGCTAGTTAACTGGAGATGGAGTCTGGCAGGCTTCTATACCTGGACTGGCTTCTAACCTCAAACCCTCCAGGTCTCAGCCTTCTGAGGCTAGGAGTACAGGCATGAGACAGCCTAGTGGATAAATGGAATGATCTTGAGTACAAGGTCACACCTGGCCTTCTCACTACTAGCCAAAGCTAGGCTTGCTGCCACACCAGGTGCATTCCCACAGCCTCGGCGCTTAGGGCCAGAGCAGCCCTACCTGGCCTGCCTCACCACGAGACACACTAAAGCCACCAGCACAACAATGTTTATTGCAGCACAATTTCTCATAGCTAGAATATGGAACCAACCCAGATGCCCCTCAGTAGACGAATGGATTAGGAAAATGTGGTACATATACACAATGGAATTTTATGCCTCTATCAAAAAGAATGACATTGCCCCATTCGTAAGGAAATGGAAGAACTTGGAAAAAAATTATACTAAGTGAAGTGAGCTAGACCCAAAGAAACATGGACTCTGTGATCTCTCTCATAGGGAATAATTAGCACAGGTTTAGGCTAGTAACAGCAGAGGATCACAAGAGCCTAAAAGCTATGCCCTTAAGAATGCATAAGATAATGCTACGTGAAATGAACTCAGTGTTATGGAAATGACTGTTATATCACGGTTGTAATTACATTCAACATGAAATGTGAAACTGTAGCTTCTATTGTTGATCATCCTCTTGTATCCCCTTCCTGTGGTTGCACCAGCACTGTCACTATATCTTATCTGAGTACATTGGAAACCGTATATACTGGTATTAGAACTAGGAAACTGAAAGGGAATATCAAAATTGAGAGACAAAGGCTAAAAAAGACAAATGACTACAAAAGCAATACTTGCAAAAACATTTTGTGTAAACCAACTGAACAACTCATGCCGGGAGAGGGAAAGGGGGAGAGGGGAGGGGAATGAGGGAGGAGGTAACAAACAGTACAAGAAATGTACCCAAGGCCTTACATATGAAATTATAACCTCTCAGTACAACATTTTAACAATAAATAAGAAGAAAAAATAAGGCTAAAGCAAAAAAATAGTAATAATAATTAGTAGCAATTAAATTTTCTCACCACTCAGATCCAGAATTGATTTATATCATCCTTAGTGAACTAGTAAGTTTATATTGTACAATTGATATCACAACTTTTCTCCAGTTTAAAAAAAAATCTTGAAAAATTTTTAGTCTTGCATTCTTTCTTAATTTAATAACTATGATGAGTAATCTAGGTTGAACTGTAGAAATTATAGCCTGTGGTGTTAGTGCTAATATTCAAGAGACGTTATTTTTTTGACAGTTTTCAGAACCTTAATTTTTTTCTTATTATCAACACCAGTATTTCATTAAAAATTGAGTGATTAAAAACACTAAGATATTTTTATACAAAGCAATAAAATATTTTAATAGAACTAACCATTGATAAAGCAGTATCCATACATATATCATTGTAGTACAAAGTTTTGTCCATTAGATATGAAGACAAAACATTACATTTAACCTGACATTTGTTTATTGTCTTTGTATATCTATGCAGCAAAAGAAAAGATCTAAATTTTGTTCAATTTTTCCATCACTTACAAATCTTACAAAGTTTTGTCATGACATTTATTGTTGAAATGCATTGACTCACTGATCAGTGAAAAATTCTTCCTTTCCACATATTAGACAAAATTTCATCAGCAAGATATGACATATCACCAATACATAACTTACTGCACTGTTTGAGAAAAAGCTTATGCTATTATAGCTTTACTCAGTTTAGGTCTCATGCTGATATTAGTTTTTTACCTTCTGTGTCTTTTTCTTCACTGAGCAATAAGTTTGGTTACTCAATAACTTCATTCTTGAGGCCTTTGAATAAAATATATTTTCTCATTTTTATTTATTTATGTTTTAATATTTTTCATCTGTCAAAGGGGTTTCAATTGAACATGTCAGTTTGTGAGCACAGTGCATCTAGATCAATGCCACTCCTTTCTTTTTTCTCTCCCATCTCTCCCAATCTCATTCATCCCCCCTCCCCCGAACTTCCCTAGTTCCATTTTCACAGATTGAGTATATTTTTAAGAAATAAAGATTTGTTCTGCTTTAAGAATACAATGGAAAATTAAAATAGTCCAAACCTCTCTCAATGGCTAGTTTTAAACTTAGTGGGCAACTCCGCTGAATATTTTATCTATACTTCATCATATCACCATTGCCTTCAGCCCCCAAACACCTTCTTCCCCATTTTATCCTTTTACGTATCCCTGCATTAAATATTCAAACATGTTTTGAAAAAATATATGATATACCAAATGGTATCGTTTTTAAAAGATGAAATTCAGAATAACATAATACTGTGACTCACATAAGTCTTACTTTTGGAGTTGACAACAGCAAAATACTGAAGGGTAACTAACTCAGATTGTGGAAAATTCATTTTTCACACCACCAAGCTCTTTCTAGTTTTATTTTCAAATGGGCAGAACTTGAAATCAGGGAATCGGAGAGCAGCAGGCTCAATAAAATTTGCAGGAAGTATTTAGAGAAAGAAGCTCCCGTCGTTGCCATACTGTCCTCCCTTCCTCCAGTTCAGGCATCTGAAATCTGTGTCCTGCTTCTCCTATGGCAGAAATTCAAAACATACTATCATGCAAGGATGGAAGTAATGAAATAATAATTAAGATAGTGAATCTCAGTTACTATATACTATTGGAAGAGTTAGCTTTGAAAAAACACTCAAAATAAAAAAAGTATTTCCCCTTTTCCCTGTCTCTCATAGAAGCTGTAATAATGCCCTGAAGAACCTCAATTAAGAAACTCTTAGCTGGGCACCCGTGGCTCATGTCTGCAATCCCAGCAACCCAGCCTGAGATATGAGGTCAAAGCCAGCACAAGCAAGAAAGTCCATGATTCTCTTATCTCTGTTTAACAGCACAAAAGTTATAAGTGGAACTGTGGCTCAGGTGATAGAGCAGGATTCTCCAACAAAAATCTCAGGGATAGCGGACAAGCTCTGAATTTAAGCCCTAGGTCTGGCAGAGAGAGAAAGAGAGAGAGGGAGAGAGAGGGGGGGGAGGGGAAGGAGGAGGGGGAGGGGAGGGGAGGGGGAGGGGGAGGGGAGGGGAGGGGGAGGGGAGGTACAATTTATAAGACCAAGGAAAGGAAACGAAATGTTTTAATGTTAATTCAGTTAAATATAAACCATTTTAGAATAAACTACAGAACTCAGAAATAGATATCTGTAAAAATGGTATATTAATATATGACAGAAATAAAGTGCTCAGTTGGTAAAATATAGACTAATGAATGGTTGCAGCAAAACGGCTAACAATTAGAAAGTAAAAAATCTCTAGGTTCCTAAATAAGAAACTAAAATAAATTCATATAAATGACAGTTAACAAACCATCTGAAAACCAGTAAGCTTCTCTACTTGAAACCTAGATAGTATAAAAGAAACAATCAGTAAATAGACTATTGTGTGGAAAAATCATACTATTAGAAATAAAAGCAATAGTTCTTAAAAGTATAATGTAGATGACAAAGGGTTAATTCATATAATATACAATGACTCCTCCAACTTAAATAGATCAAAATCAAGTAGTGTAAAATGGTAATTCAAAGAGGAGAAAATTGAAATCAACAAATATGTAGAAATGTTCACATCCCCAACTAATTTTCACTGGAATTTAATTAAAGTGACAATTTTGTCTAAAGCTCTTTCTTACGGGAAAGGATGTCTTGCATTTTTATTGTAACTATAAAATGTCACTATCTTATTAAACATTGGTTCCAAATTTTCTCTCATAAGTAATCTACAGTATGAAAACAAAATTACAAAGAAATAAACAGTAATAGCATATGAACAGTATACTTATTTAGTCTGGCTCACCATGGCCAACGACTGAATATAAAGAGATTGCCTATCAAGATAAATAACTAGCTTGTGAAGTGACATTGTGTAATATTAATTAGTTACTAATTGTCATGAAGGTAATTAAGCTATAAAAATAATAATGAGGGGCTGGGAATATGGCCTAGTGGCAAAAGTGCTTGCCTCGCATACATGAGGCCCTGAGTTCGATTCCCCAGCACCACATATACAGAAAACGGCCAGAAGTGGCGCTGTGGCTCAAGTGGCAGAATGCTAGCCTTGAGCAAAAAAGAAGCCAGGGACAGTGCTCAGGCCCTGAGTTCACGGCCCAGGACTGGCCAAAATAATAATAATAATAATAATAATAATAATAGGTGACTTTCAAAATGTTTCTAAAGCTGATAAAGGAAAAATACAGGAAAATGACTGATATCATGGTTCATAGTTATTCAAATGGTCATCATTTAGTGTTAGTCAAAACAAAAATAATGTGAACACTAAGTACGTGCATATATAACAATTGAAGATATCAGATTTATACATTTTTATTAAAGTCATTTGTTTTAGAGGGGTGAGTATAAGAATGTTGATATTGAAGACAGACAGGAATGTAGGAATGTTCCAAAGATAAAATGAGATTCAAGTAAATAATAAATACATTGAAAAAATAATAAAGTATCTCTAAAGGATGTAAAGATTAAATATATTGCAAGAAAAATGGAAAATGAATTGTGCAAATTACTAAGCTTTCTTAAAATAATTGGTAATATGAATGTGAATTTAATAATATTATGAATACATTTAACAATGAAAACAGATATTTTATTTTAAAATTCATTTACATTTAAAAAACAAGACATAAGTGCCCAGGGGGTTGTACATAGAACAATGTGGGGAGCATTTTCTTTTTCTTAAATCACAATTGCCATGAAATATGGTCAAATAAATAAAAAAAAATCCTAGAGACACCCAGGTAGACACACAGAATAGGCAAATATCCAGAAATGGATGCCAGACATACATATGGGAACATAAAAATATACATGGTTAATGCAGCATTTCAAACAAAGGAGTTGAGTAAGCATTTCTCTATAAAAATAATGTTGAAACAATCGTGCAGCCATGTGGAAAAAATGAACTTAGATTCTTATGTTGTCTTTGTCACAAAATAATATCCAGATGGTACAAACATCTAAATACAGAAAATTAAACCATAAAAGAAAAAGAAAAGCATGTGAATATTTAAATTATGTAATGGTAAGAAATTAGTAAAAATACAACAGAAAATATTAAAGTGATTAATAAATTGGACTCATGAAGATGAATTCATTGAAACAAAAGATCACTATAAACTAAGTCACAACACAAATCATAAAATGAGAGAAAATATTTGCTACATTAGCACAAAGACAAATGTTTATATAATAGATACAAGAAATTTAATTCTTGTGATGGATTTGTGCATGAAATAGCAAAATAAAATAAAATAACAAACTTAAAAATGTTCAGATTTACTTAGGAGATATAACTAAACTTTAATGGTAAATATTTTCACCAGTGTGTACAGTTTGGTTCATATTGATATATGTAAAATTTACTGAAGTCAACTCTATGGTAATATAAGAAATATGTGTTTTCTATCTTTTTGTCAGTTGTTAGGGTCTGGGTGTTGTTCTTGAGCTTCGTTGGGCTCAAGGCTAGAGCTCTACCTCCGAAGGTGTGAGCCACTGGCACACAGCTCTAAAACATGTGCTTTCTTTTCTTTTTTTTTTTTTTTCAAATTTTTATTATCAAACTGATGTACAGAGAGGTTACAGTTTCATACGTTAAGCATTGGATACATTTCTTATACTGTTTGTTACCTTGTCCCTCATACCAACCCTCCTTTCCCTTCCCCCCACAGAAGGTGTTCAGTTCATTTACACCAAACAGTTTTGCAAGTATTGCTTTTGTAGTTGTTTGTCTTTTTTTACCCTGTGTCTCTCAAATTTGGTATTCCCTTTCAATTTCCTGCTTCCAATACCAGTGTATACGGTTTCCAATATACTCAGATAAGATTACAGAGATAGTGTAGGTACAACCACAGGAAGGTAATACAAGAACATCATCAATAATAGAAGCTACAGATACACATGGGACGTTGAAAGCAGTTACAACTGTGATATAACAATTGTTTCATAACATGGAGTTCATTTCACTTAGCATCATCGTATGTGTTCATAAGGGTATAGCTATTGGGCCTTGTGATGCTCTGCTATGACTTGCCTAAACCTGTACTAATTATTCCCAATCAGGGAGAACATAGAGTCCATGTTTCTTTGGGTCTGGCTAACATCACTTAGTATAATTTTTTCCAAGTCCTTCCATTTCCTTACAAATGGGCCAATGTCATTCTTTCTGATAGAGGCATAAAATTCCATTGTGTTTATGTACCACATTTTCCTGATCCATTCGTCTACTGAGGGGCATCTGGGTTGGTTCCAGATTCTCCTATGACAAATTGTGCTGCGATGAACACTGTTGTGCTGGAGGCATTACTGTGATTTTGTTTGTGGTCCTTTGGATAGATACCCAAAAGTGGGGCTGCTGGGTCATAGGGGAGTTTTATATTTAGCCTTCTGAGGAATCTCCATACTGCCTCCCAGAGTGGCTGAACCAGTTTACATTCCCACCAACAATAAAGTAGGGTTCCCTTTTGGCACATCCCCTCCAACAATTGTTGTTGTTAGTTTTCTTGATATATGACATTCTTACTGGGGTGAGGTGGAATCTCAATGTTGTTTTGATTTGCATTTCTTTTATGGCCAGTGATGTAGAGCATTTTTTCATATGTCTCTGGGCCAATCTCATTTCCTCATCAGAGAAGTCTCTTTGTAAGTCTTTAGCACACTTGATGAGGGGGCTATTGGTTCTTTGCGGTTTTGTTTTGGAAGAACGTAATTTTTTTAGTTCTGTATATGTTTTAGAGATGAGGCCTTTGTCTGTTGAATGTCCGGAAAAGATCTTCTCCCAGTCTTTGGGCTTTCTGTTTATCTTGTGAGCTATGTCTTTGCCGTGCAGAAGCTCTGCAGTTTGATGCAGTCCCATTTGTCCAACCTTTCTTTGATTTGTAGCCTTTCTGGGTCTTTGTTAAGGAAGTTCCATCCTGCGCTAAGGAGCCCAAGTGTTTCTCCTACTCCTTCCTTTAGTGTTTTCAAGGTGTCTGTTTTATTTTCGAGGTCTTTAATCCATTTGGAATTGATTTTGGTGCAGGGTGATATATAAGGATCTAGTTTCAGTTTGTTACATGTGTTGAGCCAGTATTGCCAGCACCATTTGTTAAAGAGGCTATCTTTCTTCCATACTATTGTTTTAGCTCCTTTATCAAAGATTAAGTAGGCGTAGTTCTGTGGGTTCATTTCTGGGTCTTCAATTCTGTTCCATTGGTCTTCAGGCCTGTTCCGGTGCCAATACCAAGCTGTTTTTGTTACTATAGCTTTATAATACAGCTTGAAGTTGGGTATTGTAATTCCTCCAGCACTAGTCTTTCTGCTCAAGATTGTTTTTGCTATTCTAGGTCTTTTATTGTTCCATATGAATTTCTGGATTGCTTCCTCTATTTCATTAAAGAATGGTGTTGGGATGTTAATGGGTATTGCATTGAATTTGTAGATAGCCTTTGGCAATATTGCCATTTTGATTATATTAATCCTCCCAATCCAGTAGCATGGGAGGATTTTCCATTACCTTAGTTCTGACTTAATTTCGTTTTTCAAGCTTTTAAAATTCTCATTAAAGAGGTCTTTCACTTCTTTGGTTGAGGTTATTCCTAGGTATTTTATGTTTTGGGGGGCTATTGCAAAAGGAGTTGCTTTCCCGATTTCAGCCTCAGTCTTTGGGTCGTTAGCATAGAGAAAGGCCGTTGATTTTTGAAGGTTTATTTTATATCCTGCAACTTTGCCAAAGTTTTGGATCAGGTTTAGTAGCTTGGGGGTAGAGTCTATGGGATTCTTTAGGTATAGGATCATGTCATCTGCGAAGAGAGAAAGTTTAATTTCATCTTTACCTACTTGGATCCCCTTTATATTTTATTCTTGCCTAATTGCTCTGGCTAGGAATTCTAGTACTATGTTGAAGAGCAGGGGCGAGAGTGGACATCCCTGCCTTGTTCCTGATTTTAAAGGGAATGGCTTTAGTTTTTCACCTATTAGAGTTATGCTTGATGTTGGGTGTCATAAACTACCTTGATTATATTCAGGAATGTTCCCTGAAATCCCAGTTTTTCCAGGGCTTTTAGCATAAATGGGTGCTGGATTTTATGGAACACTTTTTCCGCATCCAGAGTTAAAACCATGTGGTTTTTTGCCTTGCTCGGGGTGATGTGGGTGGATTACATTAATTGACTTGCGTATATTAAACCAACTTTGCATCCCTGGGATGAATCCAGTTTGATCGTGGTATATGATTTTTTTGATGACCTGATGAAGTCGATTGGCCAGAATTTTGTTGAAAATTTTTGTGTCTATGTTCATCAGGGAGATCGGTCTGTAGTCCTCTTTCCGTGATGAGTCTTTGCCTGGTTTTGGGATGAGGGTTATACTGGCTTCATACAATGAGTCTGGTAGTGAATGTTCTCTTTCAATTTCATTGAAGAGTTTGAGAAATATTGGTGTGAGTTCTGTTTTGAATGCCTTGTAAAATTCTGCAGTGAATCCGTCTGGACCTGGGCTTTTCTTGGATGGGAGATCAATTATTGCCGTTTCTATTTCAATACGGGATATGGGTCTGTTGAGAAGGTTTGAATCTTCATGGTTGAGTTTGGGGATATCAATTTTTTCTAGGAAATCATCCATTTCTTCCAGGTTCTCGAATTTGTTGGCATAATTGTTTGCAAAATAGTCCCTTATTATTTTCTGAATTTCGGTTATTTCTGTGGTGATGCTACCTGTTTCATCTCTTATCTTGTTTATTTGAGTGTGCTGCCTTCGTTTTTTGGTCAGGTTTGCCTGGGGTCTGTCTATCTTCTTGATTTTTTCAAAGAACCAACTCTTTGTTTTGTTGATTCTTTCGATGGTTTTTTTCATCTCTAATTGACTTAATTATGATTTGATTTTAATTATTTGCTTCCATCTATTGACTTGGGGTTTGGCTTGCTGTTCTCTCTCCAGAAAATTAAGGTGCTTCCTTAAATTACTGAGTTGCTGTTTCTCCAGTTTGTTGATGTATGTACTCAGAGATATAAATTTTCCTCTGAGTACTGCCTTTGCTGTGTCCCAAAGGAGCTGGTACTTTGTGTCCTCAACTTGGTTGAAGTCCATAAACATTTGAATTTCCATTTTAATTTCATCAATGACCCTCTGATGGTTCAGCAGTGTGTTGTTTAGTCTCCATGAATTGGAGGATTTTCTGTGGTGGCTGTTTGAGTTGAGCTCTAATTTTATTCCATTGCGGTCTGAGAGAATGCAGGGAATGGTTTTGATACTTCTGAATTTGTACAGATTTTCTTTGTGCCCTAAGATGTGATCTATTTTGGACAATGTTCCATGTGCTGCAGAGAAGAGTGTATATTCTGTTGTCGCTGGGTGGAATATTCTGTAGATATCGGTTAAGTCTAGTTGGTCTATGGAATTATTAAGATCTGTGGTTTCTTTGTTCAGTTTTTGGCCAGTTGATCTGTCCAGAGGTGATAGTGGAGTGTTAAAATCCCCAACTATCAATGTCTTTGGGTCTATGAGTGTTTTTAGAATCAGTAGTGTTTGTTTGATGAAGTTGGGTGCTCCTGCATTTGGTGTGTAGATATGTAGAATGGTTATATCTTCCTGTAGGAGAAATCCCTTTACTAGTATGTAGTAACCTTGTTTGTCTCTTCTTACCTTTTTTAATTTGAAGTCAATTTTGTCTGATAGTAGGATTGCAACTCCAGCCTCCTTATGGGGGGCATTTGCTTGATAGATTTGATTCCAGCCTTTCACTTTTAGAAGATGTTTACTTTTGCTGGATAGATGTGTCTCTTGGAGGCAGCAGAAAGATAGATATTGATTTTTGATCCATCTTATGAGCCTATGTCGTTTGATTGGAGAATTAAGTCCATTAATGTTGAGAGTTAGTTAGGATTGAGAGATGATCGTTTGTTCCTTTCATTATCACTATCTTGTTTAAAGCTGTGTCTTCCCATTTCTTGATCTGATGTTTACTATTTAGGGTTCATTTCTCTGTCTGTATTGGGATCGTGATTATTTTCCCTGTATAGTACATCTTTGAGGATTTTCTGTAAAGCTGGTTTGGTGGAGATATATTGTTTCAGTTTTTCCTTACTGTGGAAGACTTTTATTTGACCTTCGGCTATGAATGAGAGTTTGGCTGGGTACAGAATTCTTGGTTGGTAGTTATTTTTATTTAGTGTTTGGTATACTTCATTCCACGCTCTCCTTGCTTTCATGGTCTCTGCTGAGAAGTCTGGGGTAATTCTGATTGCTTTTCCTTTATATGTGATTGTTTTCTTCTCCCTAACAGTTTACAGATTCTTTCCTTGTACTCTACTGATCCTGTTTTGATCACAATGTGTCAGTGGGATGTCCTATTATGGTATGGTTGGTTTGGGCTTCTAAATGCTTCTTGTATCTGTATAGGCCTTTCCTTCTGGATATTTGGGAAGTTCTCAGCTAATATTCTGTAAAATAGATTGCCTATCCCATTAACTTCTTTCTCCAAGTTTTCCTCAATACCTATTATCCTTAAATTGGGCTTCCTGATCATGTCTTGAATCTCCTGTAGCGATCTGTTTTGTTGATTGGACAGGATTTGTATTGATTTTTTATCTTTCTCCATAGAATCTAAGGAATCTTCAGCTCCTGAGATTCGATCCTCTGCTTCAGTTAGTCGGGACTGTAGGCTAGCTACTTGATTTCGAATCTCTTTTCCTTCTGAGTGGTCTTTCCTGATGATTTCCATATTATTTCTTAGGCCTTGTATGGACTTCTTTACTTTATTTACTTCATTACTTTGGTTTTGATTGTTGTCTCTCAAATCTTTAAGCTGGGTAGCTATCTTTTCATTTGACTCTTGAAGTTCATTTATCTTTCTATTTGTGGATGCCATGAAATTCTCCATTAATTTTTGCTTTGCCTCTCACGCTCTAGAATAATTGACTGAAGAGATTCAAACTTTTCATTTATTATGTTTATCAGTAGACTTTGTAGAGCATTTGGAGGGTTCTCTTCTATGTCTTTGATTAACTGCTCTGCTTCCTGCTTGTTTTGAGTGGGGGATAAGACTTCATTGTTTTTCATCTTTCTTGTGTTCCTTCTGCCCATTTGAATTGGGAATGCTAGTCTACCAGCACTTGTGAGCACCATTTAAGACCCAAAGCAGCCCTTACCAAGCACTGTTGTGTAAATCTTACAAGTTCACAATTATATATAGATACCTTGTATACCTGTCTATAAAATTAGATTTGGTGTTCCTAAAGAATACAATTTCAATATAACATCCGATCCTGGGCCCTGTATTCAGTAGTTACTTATTTACTGTTACAACCCTATACACAATTCTTATTTTTATATTAAGTTCTTTTAGGACTGGCTTTCTCTATGAACCCCTTTGATTCACTCGGATTAAGCTGGGATACCCTCTATCCAATAACCAGGAGTCAATGGAACCTGGTGGTCCAGGCAGTAAGTCAGGAGGGTAAGTTGGAGGTAGTAAAGAGAATAGAGTAAAATGTATTGGAAGTGGGTGGTGATTTTGGTTTAGTCTCAGTGACATGGAAATGTGGAGAAGAGTGGAATCAGTATAAAGAACAAGGTTAAAATGATAGACAATGGAGAGTTAGCAGAAAAGAGTGGAGGTGTTATTCATAGGAAAGTAATTTTTAAAGAAAGAGAACGCAAAGAGAGAAATAAAGTAAAAATATTGGAAGACAGATGCACAAAAGAGAGAAGAATTATTTTAAAAAGAAAAAAAAACAGAAAAGGAACAACCCAAACAAACAAACAAACAAAAAAAAACTTGATAAAACAAACCGGTAAAAATGGAAAACAAACAAGCAAACAAACAAAAAAAAAACCCAACGACATTTCAGAAGTGAAAAAATTAAAAAGAAATTAACAAAAAAAAAAAGTTTAAAAAAATGTTTGAAAAGAAAAAGAAAAAAGAAAAAAAATGGAGTCCTCCTTGTTTGGGTAGTCTTTCCCCAGTCTCTGGTTTCCTTGAGATGGTCTGCAGTCTATTTTCCTGATTGGCTGGTTTGGCTTGATTTTAGTTTACAAGGGGTAGTTCTGTGCTGACCCTTCCCCCCTGTTGGTGCAATCCTGGGTCTCTGTGGTTTGCACAGCTTGGAGGTAGGCCTTGGGCGTCCTCTGTAGATGGGGACGTGAGCAGTCTCGGGAACTGTGGCTCCTCTGTCTGCTGTGGGGCAGGTGCCTTTGATGCCTGGCTTTGAATAGGCTGTGGACTCAGCAGGGCGGGGCGCCTCTGTCCTGTTTTACCCAGCTGAGAGTTGCTTGCCTGGGTGGGGCAGCCTCCTTGGTGGAGGTGGCTATGGAATGCAGCTCCATTTCAGGCTGGGAATTTGGCTAACTCTGTGATGGGACCTTTAACTGTCTCAGGAACTGTTTGTTCCCCAGTCTGGTGTTTCCATGCTGCTGGGAGCTGCTCGCCGCTTTCACTTTAAATTTAGAAATTCCGGAGGGTAGGATGGGGCACCCCTGGCTAAGCCAAGGCCCAGGACTCGCCTCCCGCCAGGGCAGGGGGCATTCTCCTGGGCGGAGCTGTCTCTCACTGTTCGGTCCCTCTTGCCCTTTTCAAAGATGGCTCCTTTGACCTCACTTTCCCCAGGCCTGCTTTAGTTCCAATCTGGTCTAACCCTATGCCAGTGGCAAAGATGGCGCTTTGCTCTGGTGGTGGGGGGTGGAAGGGCTGCCTTCCAAAAGCTGCTCTGTAGGCGTGAGTGAGAATATTTTTCGTGGGGTACTCACGCTTTCTCTGCGATTTCAGGTCATCTGTGCTCAGCCGCCGTCTGGAGTATTTCTCGCTTGTCTACACTGTGTGCTTTAGCTGCATGGAGTGCAAGTTGCTGTGCCGGGTGCTGTACAGGCGCCGGCACTGGCGCGGTGGTGGGACACCGCCTGGAGCTCAAATTTGTGTTTTCAGATGAGCTAAGTCGATTTTTCCTTCCTGGCCAGAATCCCTGTACTGTTAGAACTTACTCTGGCTGTCTTTCTCGGAGTAAAATTTTCTATGGAGTGAGAAAACTGCGATGTCGGAGGGAGCTCAGCTTGGGCTCTGCTGCTCATCCGCCATCTTCCCGGAAGTCCTCAACATGTGCTTTCTTAAAAAGAAAATTAAGTGGGATGCCAGCAGCTCATTCCTATAATCCTTGTTACAAAGGAGGCTGAGATCTAAGGATCGCAGTTCAAAGCCAGCCTAGGGAGAAAAGTCCATGGGACTCTTATCTCCAATAAACAACAACAACAACAGCAACAACAACAACGAAAGCCAGAATAGAGTTTAGGGTCAAGCAGTTGTAGGATGGTAACCTAGAACAAAAAAAGCTCAGGGACAGTGTCCAGACCCTGACTTCAAGCCCCACAACCAAACAAATAAAGGAAGGGTAAGAATTTCAAAGGTGTTCTTTGTGTGCGATATAGTCCTATATATGCAATATAATACATTTAAAAAGCTGTCCCAGCATTCCAATGGCATCAAAAGATTGGGGACAATACTCGTTGATGGAAGATGGGCTAAGTGAATTTTAGCATCACCTATGACATAGTGTGAAAATGTTGAAGTCTCCATGCAGACATGTAAGTGTGAAAGAATCTTTATCACATATTGTGAGCTTTTAGAATGTGCCTTGGTCTGTTAGGTTCATGCAACATAATAACACAAGAAATGTCTGCTACTGGTTCCCTTTAGGATTAGTGTCTATTTTTATGACTGATTTATTTCACTTACTGTATTTCATCCAGGCTCATCCCACATGGAAGCATGTTGACATTTCATCCCTTTTTGTGCATAATTAATATTCCCATTTGCATGCAGTGTATCTTTTTTCTTTCTGTTTTTTCCAGTCCTATGTGTATTATATCTTATTTAACCATTCTTCTGATTCTGAACAGAGTGCCTGCAGCCACGAAGAAGGAAGATCCACAGAGGGGTGGAAAGAAGTGAAGAGTTTCAAGGTCACAAATTTGCTCTGGATATTATCTAGTCATTTCTCTTTTCCAGTTGAAAAAAAAAAAATATAGTACCTGACATGCAAAACATAAAAGCCAAACATGATGGCCCACGACTGTAAATTCCAACAGATGGGAGATATATGAAAGAGGATTTCAAGGGCTGCCAGACACAGCAAGATCCTGCTTCAAAACAAAAGAAACCATGAAAACTACATATATTAATAGGGTAGCACACACGTACACGTAGTGTGATCTTTAAATCAAACTAAATGTGTTTCCTTAAAAATTATCATTGATGATGAAAACTTTTTCAGTACTTCCTTTTAGCATTGTGAAAGTGTGCAGTATTATTGTTACTTATAGCCACCCTACAGAGCGTTCGTATAGCAGAACTTTGAACTTCTAACTACAATTTCATATTCATGGATTTCTCCATTCCTTCATGTTTGGTGCTCTTTTTCAGCCTCCAAAAACCATCATTTTACTCTGTATGTTGTCAATGTTTTTAGATTTTACCCCTGAGCAAGGTCATTTTGTACTTTTCTTTCTGTGTCTGTTTTCTTTTACACAGTATAATGATCTGTAGTTGCAAATTTGTTGAAAAATACCCGAGCCTCCATTTTCATGAGTGCATAGTATTTCCTATTTTATTTATCCATACATCAGGTTTTGGACATTTAACTTTCCTTTTTTGGTGATTTTTCAATAAACATAAGAATTCAAAAGTCTCTTCTAAATACTGTTATTTCCTTTGTGTGCCCTATAGTGTGATTTCTACATACTGTAGAAGTACATACTATAATTTATATTTTTAATTTTTAAAATAGCTTCATGCTGTTTCTTTGTAGTGACTATACTAATGTACATTCCCAAGAATATGTATGATGGTTCTGTTTTTTCCATGTCTTCACAGGCCCTTGTTATCTCTTTAGTCTTCCTGAGGTAAATTGGTATTGCATTGTGCTTTTGATTTGCATTTTCCTGATTAATGATATTGGGGATTAAGAAAATTATCTGAATTTTTATTTTCCCTTTCCCTTCCCTAGTTCTAATACTAGTATACACAATATCCAGGGTACTCAGATGAGATACAGTGTAAAAAGACAAATGACTCCAAAAGCAATAATTTTACAAAACCATTTGGTGTAAACCAACTGAACAATTTGTGGGGGGAGAAGGAAAGGGGGAGTGGGAGGGGGGAATGAGGGAGGAGGTAACAAATTGTACAAGACATGAACACACTGCCTTATCTATGAAACTTTAACCCCTCTGTACATCACTTTGACAATAAATAAGTAATTATTCAGAAAAGAAAGAAAATTGTCTGCCTACATTTCCTTATAACCATTTGAAAAATAATCTGATGGTTGTTTCCTACTTTTAATTTTTTGGCTATTGAATTTTTTGAGCTCTTTACATATTCTATCTACTAAGTCCTTGTCAAATGTGTATTTTATGAATATTCTCTCCCACTCTGTACATTTCTCTTCATGCCAATAGTTGTTTCCCTTACTCTGAAGAAGGTTTTCAGTTTGATGTAATCACATCTGTCTATTTTTTTCTTTACTATGCTTTTAGAATTTTACTTTTAAAATCCTGTCTAGTTAAATGTCCTATGGTATTTACTGTATTTTCCTTTGGATTATTTTCATCTCCTTGGTTAAATATATTCCTAGGCTATTATTTACTTTCAGCTATTGTACATAGAATCATTTTGCTCATTTCTGATACATTACTAATTTCTGTACATTGATTTTTATATTTTGCAAAGCTGTGAATTTTGATTATTAAATTTAACAGTTTGGGGTCGAAGCTTTGAGACTTTCTTTGTAAGTTTTTTTGTTTTTTTGTTTTTTTGTTTTTTTTTGCCAGTCCTGGGCCTTGAACTCATGGCCTGAGCACTGTCCCTGGCTTCCTTTTTGCTCAAGGCTAGCACTCTGCCACTTGAGCCACAGCACCACTTCTGGCCATTTTCTATATATGTGGTGCTGAGGAATCAAACCTAGAGCTTCGTGTATACAAGGCAAGCAACTCTACCACTAGGCCATATTCCCAGCCCTTTTGAGACTTTCTATGTATAGAACCATTACATCTTGTAGACAGTGAAAATTTGACTGCCTTGTTTTCTAATTTTCATGTGCTTTTTCTGTTCCCATCCCTGATTGCTTTGGCTAGGACTTCCAGAACTATGCTAAATGAAACCGATGGAAGTGGACATCCTCATCTTATTCTAGATCTTTTGGATGGAAGTCTTGTTGTCTCTTACTTAGTATTGTGGTAACTGTTAGATAATACAACATTTTTTATGTTAAGGTACATTTGATCTCTTGCTGTACTTCCTCTTCTGCCTTGTCTTTAAAAGACATATCTCTGCCTTTCCATTATTATGAAATTATCAAATATCCAGTATATGAAAAATGAAATAGATAGTGCTGTGAGCATGAAAATTGAAGGTTTCATCATTCTGTATTCCAACGATTTTCAGGAAGAATACCAAAACCAAAGTGCTGTATCAAATCAAATCATTTTACAGCATTTTAAAAGCAAAAATATAATATATATACAGAATATATATGTACACAGATTAACACTATATATATATACACAGATCATATATGCATATGCATATATGTGTACATATGTATGTATATATGTATGTTTATATGTATATTCTGTGTACACCTTGCCCCATGAAAATAGTCTTTGTAGTGGATGAAAGGAGAGGATTCACATTGGATTTGAAGCATGCTACACCTATAGTCATGTCCCTTAATTTGTTTCAAGGCAATAATATATAATTTCTTTTAGTTCCCTTTTAGACATTTTCACAATAATGTAGTATTTGAAACATTTCTCGGGTTTATAATTCTGCAGCTTTTGTTTACCTAATTGGTTCTGTCTCTGCTCGCCCCCCTCCTTGCATTCGCTGTCTCTCTTTCTCTTTTTGTGTCTATGTCTTTCTTTCTCTCTCTGTCTCCCTCCTTCCCTCCCTCCCTCCCTCCTTCCCTCCCCCATCTCTCTCTCTCTTGTTTTTCCTCTCCTCTGAGTCTAACATCCATGAAATCAGGTTCTCCTTAAACCAAATAAAAATGATTTTATTATGATAGCCCCAGTGACCATGGCAACAAATAGATATCAATAGATACTTTTAATGCATAAATGAATAAAATATTTTCATCATCTGGGATATTTGTGGATGTTTAGCATAGCTATACTAAATATATATATATATATATATATATATTCATTTACAGATTTCTGACTAAGGGTACATATAGGAGACCTCTACCTCCTATGGGGAAGTCTTCTCTGGGAAGCTATGGAATACAAACCACAAGGCAGATATAATGTGCCCTCATTAGTTCCTGCCATTTCCCTTTCCTTTCCTGGATCCGATTTAAAACGCGATGCATATGGGGAGAAGCTTCTGAGACTTCAAACCGTCAGGTTCCTCCCATTGCCCAGTAGATATGCTTTATAGTCTTTGTACTGGGTCACGTTTGCATTTGGTGTCGGTGCCTCAAAGTAGACCACCAGTGCTGTCCAATCTTTCATTTCAGTCTCATGGATTGAAATCCTTTCATTCACTCAAATCTGACTTTAAAAGATGACTGATCTTTACTGGAAGCTTTCTCTGAACATTTTCTGGACAAATTTAATTCACTGCATGCTAATAACCTAGTTCTATCAACCTACACACAAGGAATGAAATATACTAGTTAAGTGAAATATAAAATCAAAATGGGAAGATGATGAGGACTTGAAAATGATCTAATTCATTGTTGTAGAGGGGGAAAAAGCCCAGAGATCTAATGTACTGACTTGGCTGGAGTCCTAAAGTAAGTTTACTGCAGATTTAAAATCTCAAATTTCTTGACATCCAAGGCAGAACAATTCCACCACAACTGACACATTATAATCCCCTTATTTACTAATCCTAACCTATCTGCAATACAAACGTAACCCAAATATTTGCCATTAACTTTGACAAAGAGGTATCTTTTTAGAATTGTGACTGTTAGTGGGCAAACCTCATGAACTTGAAACTGAGATTTAGGATTTGAATGCACAACACATCCTACATAATACATCCTACATCGCATGTTGAAAGTAATTACAACAGTGATATAACAGTCGTTTCCATAACATGGAGTTCATTTCACTTAGCATCATCTTATGTGTTCATAACGGTATAGCTATTGGGCTCTTGTGATCCCCTGCTTTGACTAGCCTAACCCTGTGCTAATTATTCCCTATAAGGGAGAGCATAGAGTCCATGTTTCTTTGGGTCTGAATCACTTCACTTACTTTTTCCAAGTCCTTCCATTTCCTTACAAATGGGGCAATGTCATTCTTTCTGATAGAGGCATAAAATTCCATGGTGTGTATGTGCCACATTTTCCTCATCCATTCATCTACTGAGGGGCATCTGGGTTGGTTCCATATTCTAGCTATGACAAATTGTGCTGCGATGAACACTGCTGTGCTGGTGGCTTTAGTGTGTTCTTGTTTGTGGTCTTTTGGATAAATGCCTAAAAGTGGGGCTGCTGGGTTATAGGGTAGCTCTATGTTTAGCCTTCTAAGGAATCTCCATACCACTTGCCAGAGTGGCTGAACCAGTTTACATTCCCACCAACAATGAAGTATGGTTCCCTTTTGGCCACATCCCCTCCAACATTTGTTATTGTTCATTTTTTTGATATAGGACATTCTTACTGGGGTGAGATGGAATCTCAATGTTGTTTTGATTTGCATTTCTTTTATGTCCAGTGATGTAGCCACCTTTTCATATATCTCTTGGCCATTCTCATTTCCTCATCAGAGAAATCTCTTTTTAAGTCTTTAGCCCACTTGTTGAAGGGGCTAGTGGTTCTTTGCGGTTTTGTTTTGGAGGAATGTAATTTTTTTAGTTCTGCATAGTTTGAGTTCTTTGATCCATTTGGAATTGATTTTGGTACAGGGTGATATATAAGGATATAGTTTTAGTTTGCTGCATGTGTTGAACCAGTTTTGCCAGCACCATTTTTTGAAGAGGCTATCTTTCTTCCAGACTATTTCATTAGCTCCTTTATCAAAGATTAAGTAGGCATAGTTCTGTGGGTTCATTTCTGGATCTTCAATTCTGTTCCATTGGTCTTCAGGAATTAACTAAAAGAGGTATTCTTAAAACATGAACCAGTTAGAAGTCATGTATCAATTTGTTTACAAGTTTGAATCATGTGAGGAAGTACATAGAAACCAAGGTAATTGCATTTAGACAGCAGGATATTGATTATGTTTAATTTTTTCATGTGGTGTGTATTAACACACATATCAACAACTGCTTTGTGCCTTCCTTGAACAATACAAACACCATTTCAGGAATAATGCCTGCCTCTATCTCACAATTAAGAGAAACTTGTACTCTTTCCCTCTGGAAATGATTTATTAGGAAGCATGAATTATTAGAAAATTAATTTTTATAATATTCCTCAAAAAACAATTACTCTCTGAGAAGTTAATATCTTTGGAGAAGTTAGTTCACTGGTTCACACTTGAAAGAGTTGTGTCTTTCAAAGGATATCTCACTTAAGTCTGGAGACATTTTTGAGGGTCACTGCTGAGCACAGTTTCTATTAGACATCTAGTGGGGAGAGGTTCAGTGTATCATAAGCCTTTGAAGAATATATTTGACCAAACAGGGGAAAACTGAAATCATTTTCTCTAAAATCAGGAACAAGACAAAGATGTCCAATCTCCTCACTCTAATTCTTGAAAGCTTAAATAGGACAAGTAGTCAAATGAAAACAAAAGGGTTAAAATTAGTAAAATTAAGAAATCAAGTAATCTCTATTTACAAAGTACCCGTATTTATGATTCTATACTTAAATACCTTAAACATTGTTAAGGGCTAATGGCCCAGACTCTCCTCATAGCATTCCAGCTTAGATTTGAGGATGAAGGTCTAAAGCCACCCTAGTCAGAAAAGTCTGTGTGAGTCTTTTCTTTAATTAGCCACCAAAAAAAAAAAAAACAGAAAAGAAATGGAAGTGGAACTGTGGCATAGATGGTAGAGCACTAGCCTTGAGCTAAAAACCCTCAGGGACAGTGCCTAGGCCCTGAATTCAAACACTATAACTATCACACAGACATACATGCAGGCACATACACATGCCAAAACAAAACCCTAAACATTCCATAAAAAAACCTGATAAACAACATCATCATAATAGCAGGATACATAATTAGCATTAAAAATATCAGTAGCTTTTCAATGGACTAATTATGACTAGGCTTTGAAATAAACTGAGAAATCAATCACAGTGACAATTTCCTGAAAAAGTCAAATAATTAGGAATAAATCTAACTGAAGATTTGAAAGATCTTTATAAATAAATACAAACAATAAAGAAAGAAACTGAAGACAATATTAGAAGATAGAAAGACTCCTCATGTTCTTTGATTGGGACAAGCAGTCCTGTGAAAATGGTCATATTATCGAAAGCAATCTACAGACTCAGTATAATCCTACACAAATTCTAATGTCACCTTTTACAGAAATGTAAAAATGAATCCTAAAATGCATTTGGAAGTATGAAACCCTCTATGCCAAAATCATTATGAGTGAAAAAGAGCAACACCAGAAATATTATGTGATTTCAAACTACACTACAAAGCCATAGGTATAAAAACAGCATGTTCCTGGCACAAGTCACACACATAGAATAATGGAATAGGCTAGAATCCAACATAGCCATAAATACCAGATTTTTTACCACCATGTCAAAAATGGTATTGATAAAACTAGATATTCACATATAGAAGATTCAAACTAACCCTTTAATTATGTATCATTCTGTACAAGATAAATAAATTCCAATAATTCAATGATACTAATGTGAATGCAGAAACTGAGACTGCTAAACACAAACATAAAACTTGGGTGTAAGTAATACTTTTTTGAATAGAGTCCCAGTTGCTTAGAAAATAAGAACAAGCATTGAAAGAAAATGGGATTGAATCAAAATAAAATTTTTTATATATATAATAAAAGAAAATAATTTTCAGAATATAAAAGCCTTTCAGAATATTTCAGAATATAAAAGATATGAATTAATTTTCACCTCTCACTGAAAAAAATAACATCCACAATATATAAAGAGCTCCAAAATCTAAACACCAAAAACAAATAATCCAATTAATAAGTGGAAAATTAATTCAACTACTTTTTCAAAACATAAAAAAGTAAAATGAATACACGATTAAATGTTCAAGATTCTTGGTCATCAAGTAAATGCAAATTCAAACATCTTTAATATTCCAGCTTACCCCAATCTGAATGGCTGTCATCAAGGAAACAAACAACAACAAATGCTGACAAGGATGTCATAGTAAAGAAAATGCAAATTTGTGCAGCTGTTGTGGAAATAAGTATTGAGGTTCCTTAAACAACTACAAATATAACTATAATATAATCCATACAATTACTCCATACAACTGCTGGGTATATATTCACAGGAATTTAAGTCCAAATACAGCCAAGATACCTTCATATTCAAGTTTATAGAACTGCTACTAATGAAAGTATAGAATTAAGGTGGGTGCTTGTGGCCATGCTTGTAACCCTAGTGACTCAGGAGGCTGAGATTTGAGAATCCTGGTTCAAGCAGGCTTGCGCAGGAAAGTCCATGAGACTCTTTTCTGCAAATAACCACCAGAAAAACTGGAAGTGCTACTATGGCTCATAGTGGTAAAGCACTACCCTTGAGCAAAAAAGCTTAGGGACAGCACCCAGCCCCTGAGTTCAAGCCCCATGAGTGATTAAAAAAAATAAAAAAGGGAAGAAAGGACAGGACAGGAAAGGAAGAAAGAATTAGAATTAAAGTAAGTGTCCATAAACCAATAAATTGATTTTTAAAATGTGGTACACATACATACAGTAGAGTAATTTTCAGTAACAAAGAAAAATTAAATCATGTCAATTACAGGAAAATTGACAGAAATAGAGATCCACATGTTAAACTAAATAAGACAGACCAAGAAAAACAATAATTGCCTTTTTTCATATGTAGAATCCAATTCTTAAAAATGAAAGATAGGAATGTGAAACAGGTTCACTTTGTAAGTGTCTACAGAACGTTGGGATGTTGAGAAGAGAGGGTGCAGAAGGTAAATATGTTTGAAGTACACTGGACAATGTAAGAAACCAGAACAATACTTGTTGAAATTTCTTTGAGAGGAATAGAATGATATATGAGATAAATTTGATCAGGGTCCATCAGATATAGATAGATAGACAGAGATAGAAATAGAGATAGAGATGAAAATACAACAATGAAGCTCCTTTGTACAAGTAATATTTTCTAACCAGAATGTAAAAGAAGCCTTGTAAAAGACACAGATTTGCTCATCCTCTACCTCTCCCAACTAAACATAAAATAATTTAGGCCCAAATATCAAAGGTATAAAGATTAAAATACCCTAACATTAGTATAATTTGTGTCTATGAAACCTAGATAGGATTAGAATTCTAGATCATAGCTAGTGAAAGAGGCTAAAATGCAGAAACACAGTTTTTTTTTCAAATTTTTATCATCAAACTGATGTACAGAGAGGTTACAGTTTCATACGTTAGGCATTGGATACATTTCTTGTACTGTTTGTTACCTTGTCCCTCATGCCCCCCTCCCTCCCCCCCTTTCCCTCCCCCCCCCCAGGTGTTCAGTTCACTTACACCAGTTTTGCAAGTATTGCTTTTGTAGTTGTTTCTCTTTTTTTTTTTTACCCAGAAACACAGAGTTTTGACTACAATAAATTCCAGCTTTTAGTGATTTTTTCCTTTTATGTATGTATGTGCCAGTTCTGGGGTTTGAACTCAAGATCTGAGTGCTGTCTCTGAGCTTTTATGCCATAGAATAGTACTGACCCACTTGTGCCACAACTCCCCTTCCAGCTTTAGGGAAGTTTATTGGAAATAAAAATCTAACAGACTTTTCTTCCCAGACTAGCTTTGAACAGTAATCCTTAGATCTCAGCCTCCTGAGTAATTATGAGTATAGGGGTAATACACTGGCTCTTGGCTGCTTTGTGGCTTTTCCTAGAATACTTTAACAACATTTGTATATAAATTATTTGGAAATATGAATTGCAATTATTTACATAGTGATGCATCTATTTGGATGCTAGCATACTTACAGCTTCAGATAGTGACCCAGTGTGGAAAACATGATGATGATCATGATGATGATGATGATGATGATGATGATCATGATGACAGAATGAGTGATAGAGGTTATGATAGTATTATGGAATAAATATTCCTGCGCACCCCCAAATTCAAATATTGAAGCCTGAACCCCTATTGTGATGGTGTTTGAAAGTAATACCTTTAGGAAGTAATTAATTTTAGATGAAACTAGGGGTAAGAAGCTTCATGATGGGGTAAGGAGCCTTCTGATAAGAAAACAACAGAGCCCGGCCCTCTCTGCCATTTTGAGTACACAACACAAAGACTACAACATCTGTGCAACAGGCAATGTCCTTACCAGATCCCAAATATGCTGCTCCTTGAGCCAATCAGCCTTGTTGTTTATTCTATCTACTGTATAGTTTTCATTTCCCCAGATTGAACTGTCAAAAGCAGTAATGAGGAGGAGGAGAATGGCAGGTAATGTGTTTCAATGATGATGGAGATGTTGGGGATGTTAATGATTCACCATACTCTAAAATGCCTTCATGCTGACACTGCCATTAACTGAAAACCATAAGAAAGATGACAAGCTTGCTTAGATTTTAATTCCTCACAACTCAAATTTATTCTATTGATTAAGATTTAGGTTGTAGGATTACAAAGAGAATTGACTCATTACTGAATAGAATGAGGAATCAATGAGCAAATAGGAGGACTGTAGACAAAGAATGATTTGTGGGGAATAATCAGAAAGAAGATGCAACCTGAACATAAAGTTCAACATTTGATACTGAAACTGAGACATATTTCTAGCAACAACAACGAAAACCTAGAGAGATATAGTAAACTTCCTGAAAAGAGAAATCATGGAGACAGAAAACCAAACTTCAGTAGTCTTGAAAGAATTTAAACTAAGTATGAAAGTCAATTAAATATCTATCTTTTAGGCACCTATAATGGTGAGTCCCTTGGACCCACTGAATTTATAATTTTTCATAACCACTTAAAAACTGTACATTTGATTTAAAAAAGAAACCATTTACCTTATCACATTCCTTTGGTGCCTTCCAATATATTTTATGCTATCATGTTTTTGCCCCCTGTGGATTCTCATATGAAGTTTAATGAGTTTGTCACTTCATGATGAGCCTTGAAAGGATTTGGAGAAATAGAATCGATTTGACCCAAGACTACCTGTCAATCATTTATATTTTCATTCTATATCTACCCACACAATACCAACATCAAAGTGAAGCCTCTTGGGATGCTTTGCTCAACAACTCTTCCTTTCTATGTTGCTTCTACATTCTCTAAATATTTTGATCCACAAATGCACAACTTTGTTTAATATATTAGAAAAGGTTTAAGTTGCAAGTCTTGCTTTCGATCATGCTGCTCCACCTCTGAACTTGTTTACCTTGATAGTTCCTGTTTATCTAAAATTTCTAGTTTTCAAAGTCTAGCACATGTTCTGACTCTATTTCTCATCTAACAGGTGTTATATAACTTGGACCACCTGGTGTTTTACACAAAACATCTTGCATTATCACAATCATATCCTATAGAGGTGCAGCCCCCACTGCACACAATCTCTTCATACAATTCCTATAAGTATATCAGGTATAATAAATACCCTTATCAATGATTTTATACAGAGGGTATTTACTGTAAATTGAACTGTTGAGAGCAAATATATACTCCATTAGCACTTTAATATTAGACAATTCACTGGATATAGGATTTCTACTAAGAAGAATCAGAGAATTCCTCAACTATGAAATGTTTACCCATGTAAGTATTGGTTGCTAGTATTTATAGAGTAAAACCATTTATGTAAAGGAAACATTTGTACAAACCTCAGTCTTACTGGAACAAACTCTTTGGGAAAAGAAAACATTATGTATTAAGAAGCATAAGAATAGTGCTAAGAGCAAATGGTTGCTTTGCTTAATGGAGCAAGTGGAAAGTGTTTGACATTGCTCTTAATAGTAGTCAGTAAAACAGTTTCCAGTAAAACTTAAGTGGAAAATTAATCCCATAATAACAGCATGCATGCAGGTTCAGCTCAAATAATAGCAGTGTGATAGCACAGAGAAAGGATGCTTTAATTTGTGCTTCAAAATGCATTTAGTCAGTGACTTGCACACTCACAAAGTGAGTTATTTCTTAACATGTAATTACTCAGCACAAATTTGGAATTGTTGTATGGCTAAATCCTACATAACCTACAAATATCAAATGAGAGCAATACAGTATAAATACTGCTGTCATCAATCATTCAATACATATTCATTAAGCATCTACTAATTTCACCAGAGACTTTAATGTTTGATTATGAAGCAATCAAGCTGTAATTTGAAGTCATGCTTAACAGAATAGAAGAATATATCAGCAGATAAACAATATTTTCATTACAAATAATATGCAGAAAGTTCTGCATAATGTAGACTGCTATGTGTTAACAAAAGCTCAATTCTTTTTCTGCTGGGAAATGCAAAAGAGTACATTTTCCATCTACCCAGGTAGTTGAGTGTGATCATGTGACTATGTTCTTACCAATGGAATATGCGAACAATGATGTTTGTTATTTCAAAACCTGCTCATAACAACTATCCATGGAAGAGATCTCATACTTTCTCAGCTTTCTGATAAATAGAAAGGACTCTGGGATTTTAAGGATGGTGTAAGGAATATGCATCTCAGTAATTAGAGTAAAAGTTAAAATCTGTCCAAAGTCATTGTGAGATTGGTTGTCGTTTGATATAGCACTTATCCAGCTATGACTAGTACACAAGGAATGCATAGAAGTTACTAAGGGTACAGAACAGGGAGGGGTACCTCTTTACTAATCAAACTCTAGAAGTGATTAAAAAAAATCACCCTAGATATCTAGGGAAATTTTTTTCTTTGCAGTGGACAAGTTATTAGTGCTCAGAGATAACTTTTTATAACGTTTAAAAGTTTTAACACAAATAAGAAAATTGGGGAGGGGGGAGGGAGGAGTGAGCAAGGAGGTAACAAATAGTACAAGGAATGTACCCATGGCCTTACATATGAAACTGTAACCCCTCTGTACATCACTTTGACAATAAATAAGTAATAATTATTTTTAAAAAAGGAAAAGAGAAAAATTTTCTGTTTTGCTCTTTGTAAATTTGAATACTTCTGAACCAAGAATTTATATCCAAAATTAGCCAACTGCAGTCATGACCCTGTGACCAGTAAGCATTAACATAGACTGAGGAAATCTTGGCTTTCAGGATTACAGGCTATGTGAAGTGTTTAAAGTCAGTTACTGATCCCAATACGTTGTAATTTCTAGTACTAACAGAAGTGATGTGCAATACTTAATCTACACAAGTCACTGTCTGTCTGTGTATACTAGCCTTGTTGTATTATTCTCTGATCTTCCCCAATTCCTATTCTAGAAAATTATTTACAAGGAAAGTAAGGAATGCAGAGAACATCATTTCTCATCCTAGATACTTCCTTTCCAAAATGAACCATCCCTTCTTTAGGAGAAAGTTCAAAGGACACCTTGTATTCCAAGATTATTTGACTTTCATCTCAACTTTTTCATTTTTTTTCTGTACTAGTCCTAGAAGATCATACTATAATCTTTACCCAGTGATAATAGAGCCCACTCTTTGAAGACCCATAATCAAAATATCAACAATTATTCTGATAATAGTTTCCTCCCATCTTTGAGGCAATACTAAAACTATGTTGAGGTCATGTTCTCTTTTCTTACAATAAACAATAAACTCAGCTTTATCTCAGCAATAGCTTTTGGTAACAATTTATTGGTATCCCAGAGCTGATATAATGAGATAACAAATAAGCTACATGGTTTAAAACAATAGCTTCCTTTTCTCCTAGATAGGAAGGCCAGAAATTTAAAATCAAATTGTTGGCAGGACTGTGCTCTTTCAGAAGATTCTAGAAGATGCTTCCTTGCTTTTGCCTAATTCCCCTAAGTGTTTCTAGGTATTTGATGGCAACTCAAATTTTGTCTTTTCTTCATGAATCTAATACCTTATTATATGCCTGTACATAATCTCCAGAAGAAGGTCCAACCTAGTACAGTATGAACACAAAGGAACTCTACAATTCAATCCACATGATAATTTGGAAAGAAAGAATTTGAATCTCTTCTACCACAATTAGACAGAGTAGGGATTAATGGTTCTACCCACACCCTTCAGAAACCCACACCCTTTAGAAACTCTCGTTTCTAAATTACACTTAAAATCCTGACCCCACTACAGAGAAATGTTGTTGTTTAAATTTGAACTAAACTGTCAATCATGATTGGAATTAATTCCTTACAGAGGGAAAGTTTTGCTGAATAGAAGAAAAGACCTGCTTCCCCTGGTAATTCTGTTACTATTTCTCTCTCTCTCTCTCTCTCTCTCTCTCTCTCTCTCTCTCACACACACACACACACACACACACACACACAAATTTAACCAACTGAAACCCACTGATAATAATTCTAAGCTCAAAATTTGTCCCTTTGAGTCTGCTCTGATGACTAGATTTCTATGTTAACTACTTGAGACATAAGCACTATATCCTTAGAAATAAATAATGCAAGCCAGGAGCTGGTTGCTCAGGCCTGTAATCCTAGCTACTGGGAAGGCTGAGATCTGGGAACAACAGTGCAAAGCCTACCTGGCAGGAAAGACTGTGAGACTTTTATTTCTAAAAAAGCCTGAAGTGGAGCTCTGGCTCTCAAGTGCTAGAGTGCTAGCTTTGTGTACAAAAGCTCAAAGACATTTCCCAGACCCTTAGTTTAAACCCAAGGACTGGAAAAATGCTAGAGAAAATAGTTCCCAAACAATTTTTCAACCATGATCCTAAGGCATGTCAATAATTTAACAATACCATCTCTAAGCAATTGTAGAATGATTAGTTTAGAGTTTATCTAAAGTCTGACATTCTGCTCTTAAAAAAAAAAACAAAACTATAACACATTAACTTCACCTGAGATTTTGGAAAACCGTGAATTTTCTGTAAGTTTCAAAATTTGGTGAGTCTTTGGTGAAAGCATATATTTAGACTTTACATTGATTTTTTAATATCATTTTGTTTGTCGAGCTATGTCTTTTATTACAACTTGGGTATGAAAGTATTTCCCATAACTAAAATAGGAAATGCCATTGCCTTTGTTTCAAGTCTATTTTTGTATATTTATTTTGCCTACTCTAATTTTTTACAAAAGCAATCTTCTTTGTAGGAATTAAAACTACTATACCTAAGAATATACACATTTTCTTGATAGAAGCCGTGTAGTACATATGCGTATAGGTCTGCAAAATTTTTAATGCCCAGGAAGATTTTTTTTAAATAACCTGTTTTAACTAACCAATTCATTATCATGTAAGTTCTATAGTAGATCATTTGAGCTCAAATCACAGCTTGCAAGTGTTACTTTGGGTAAGGTACATTGACTGTCTCTACCTCAAATTAGTGAGAATTTGCTGAATCAATTTGTGTAGGATGCTAGGAGCAGTGACATAGACATAGCACATGATCATTCAATTCTCCCTAATCATATTATCGTTGAACTCTGAGCAACAAAAAGAAAAAAACAAAGTGTCCCTGCCCTCAAACTGTCTATATCCTGATGAAGAAAAAGCAAAACAAAACCTAGCTAATCAAAAAACACAGTGTCTGTCTTGCTGTACATCCACGTAGGTAAGACAAAGGAAGTGACCAAGATTTCATTTTGAACCTGTGACTGGAATTGAGGTCTTAAAAGGTGCATAAGTACAGCTCAGTGTTTAGAAGAATGAAAAAAAAATTAAGGAAAGATTGTAGTAAGGAAGAAACTAGGCAAGCGAGAAAATACAGTGCATTCATTAGATGGGGGACAAACTTTCCCAGAACAAATGTGTCCTCTTGAAAACAAGTCACTAATTGAAATAAGAGGAAGCTTTTATAAAGACATATAAAAATACTCATTACTATTTTTTGCTTTCAGGATTTATGCTTATGAAATAGAAGTGGACAATATTAGGCTTGAAATGAAGAATCATGTATGAGTGTTGCTAGCTAATGCCTATGTAAAGTATTAATGTTATTAAATTATTTTTTCATCTTTTGCCATATCTTAAAAGTAATTTTACCAAAATCAATATAGCTACAATACTAAAAGTCATATTTGATTAATAATGTGCACATTATTCATTCCCTTATTGTTTTGTTTGACCAACAAACCTCTAAATTCTGAAATGAGAACAGACAGATATCACTTGAACAGGTGAAAGTACTATGAGTATAAGTGAGCTCTGCTTTGAAGAATCCTAATGTCCAATAAGGTTTAGACCAGTTTACTAATTGTTCATTGTAGAGGATGAAGAAGGTCACATGACATACATTGCTACAATGGAAGAGCAATTCAGAAGTGAGAGATGCTATTCTTCCCAGGAAGACCAGAAAAGAAAATGAAGCACCCATAGACTGAGCATCAAAAGTTATTTGAAAAGGGCAAATGAGATATCCTAGAGTAAGCACAAACTAATATACAACATTTCAGAAGACTAGAGGAAAGCTTTTCAAAAGGCATCTCATGGTGGCTTGGTGGTAGAGTGCTTGCCTTGCATGCATGAAGCCCTGGGTTCGATTCCTGAATACCACATAAACAGAAAAAGCCAGAAGTGGCACTGTGGCTCAAGTGGTAGAGTGCTAGCCTTGAGCAAAAGAAAGCTAGGGACAGTGCTCAAGCCTTGAGTCCAAGCTGCAGGGACTGGCAAAAAATAAAGAAAGGCATTTCATGCAGTATACTGCTTTACTTAGGAAGTTAAAATTGTGTGTGAATAGAGAATATATGATCAAGTCTGGAACACACTAGTGTGAGCAAAATAGATACAATTTCATTATTAAAGGACTTCTCAAAGCTTTGATTAATCTAAAATGCATTATTAATCTTTATGAGAATAATGTACTATACAATGAATTAATACTTATCTCACCTTGGAACTACTCTCCTTGAAGAATATTTTGAAGGACTAATATACAATGAATATACATTGTAACATGCTTGATGACAGCACAGCATCAAGGAAAACTTAGGGAATCTGGGTATAGGACTTAGAAAGCTAAGCTGATGAATTCTGGCCTTCGTTTTTTAGGAATGGGAAAATCAAATTAGGAAAGGAAGTCAATGTTTGCCTCTGTAAATTGATTCATTAGAGTATGTATTCAAAGCATAGCATTGGTCAATTGGTAGTCATTCTTATTGTAAAGCTTACTAACCAGAGGAAAATTGAGAGGAATTTGCCAATAGGCACATTGTGATATTCAAATGATTACAAGCCAACATTTTTAATGTGAGTGGGATAATGGCATGTTGTAGAGGGCAGACACAGGAAGAAAGGCCTGGAGGCCTCACTGAACAGAACTGTTTTGTATAGCTCATGTATCTAGCCATTTTATTTGTATAATTAGACCATGTTAACAAAAAAATAAGTATAATATAGAATGAGACTTTCCATTCTCTAGCTAAAATATGAGCTATTGAAATTGAACTTAATAGTATTTACCTGGTTCTATCATTATTTTTTCTGCTATAACACTTAGTTACTAATAAGAGCAAAATACATGGATGTTAGCCTCTAATGTACCTACTAAGCTATAAGAATGGCCAAATTTAGAGGTTGAATTCAATCCTTTTAGGCCTCAAAAAAATTTTAAGACTCTGTGAACAAATATATGCAAAGAGGTTTCAGCTCCTTAAAACAAAGATGCAACATGCTTAGCTCACATTTCAAAAAAACTTGGAAAATTAAATTGATTTAAAGAGGAATTTTCTCCCCAGGAGAATCTATTTACGCAGCATGTACTTTCATTGCTCTGACACTCCATGAGTCATCAGGAAGTAACACAAAGTCACACAAGAACACACAGTCCTCCTGGGATTTTGAAACAAATGGATTTGAAACTGCACAGTTGATCCTACCCAGAAGATGATATATACAAGAATTCAGCATAAGGAGAGTTTGATCAGTGCAATTAAATGTAAGCATTGCACCTGTGGAATCTGGAACACGATGTTGCAGTGTGATTTATGAGACAAGAGTGGGTGGACTTCATTAATTCAAAGCCTTATGATCAAGTTTCTTTGTCTTGTGGTAAAGGTTAGCACCATTTTGATGGTGCTTGCAAATAATCTATTACTGAAATCAGGTACATAAGAAATGTATACAATGCCTAATATATGAAACTGTAACCTCTCTATACATTAGTTTGATAATAAAAATTTGAAAAAAAAATTTATTGCTCACCTACTATGTGTTAATTATTTAGTGAGTCACTGGGGTCTTAAAGTTGAATAGGAATCAATATGCTTTCTTTGTAAGAAAAGTACAATTCAGAGTAAGGCCTCAGGTAGAGGCAAGCACAGGACCTCTACATGTAGAGTGATGGTAACTTGTAGAGAGATATCTGGTAATGTATAGAGAGATGGTAACTTAAGCATTACAGGAGGTGAATAGTAAGCAAGTTAAGGACCAGACAGATTTCACTAGACATAACTTGGAGTAAATTTGTGATGTAGGAAGAGTCAAGTTTCACAAATGAGCTGTGAACATTATTTGTTAGGAGAGTTCCAGCTAGGTCATCCTGTTGCTTTGATAATACAGTAATCTGTAAGGTTGAAAATATCAACAGAACCTAGGCAAACTTTTATCTGTCACATTAGTCAACATAGATTTACCTTGGGGTACATGAGGGTTACTGAAATGTTTTAAGAAAGAAAATATTTTAACGTTTTAAAGAAAAATGTAAAGAAAATAGAAACAAAGACCAAAATAATTTATTCATCTTGGGCTACCTAGTATACATTTCTCCCTTCCTACTGGTCCTCTGCTTTTTGATGGGAATACCTTCTACCTCATTGTGCACAATCTTACTAATAGTCTATCATCAGAAAAATGAATCTTTCAGGATTCTGTTTCTTGCTATAACCTTTCTTCTACTATTTTATAATAATAACTCTGAGCAAAAAAGAAAGTTCATCCAATCAAAAATAAAAAAACTTAAGATCAGAGACTTCCGGGAAGATGGCAGAGGAGCAGCAGAGCCCTAGCTAAGCTCCCTCCAACACCGCAGTTTTACCACTCCAGAGAAACTTTTACTCCTAGAAAGACAGCTCAAGTAAGTTATAACAATATAGGGATTCTGGACAGAAAAGAAAAAATCGACTCTGCTGGCCTAAAAACACAGATTGGAGCTCCTGGAGACATCCAGCTGCCACACCAGTGCTGGTGCTGGCACAGCACCCCACACAGCACCGGCACCCCGCACACTTAAAGCACACAACAGTGACCAGGAAGAAATCCTCCAGACGATGCAGATCGCAGGCAGAGCGCAAGTATCATATCACTGTAGTAATTACTTTCAACATGCCAGGAAAAAACCGTAGCTTCTTTGTTGATGATCCTCTTGTATCCCCTTCTTGCGGTCCCCGTGCTATCAATGTATCTCATCTGAGTACCCTGGATACTGTATATAGTGGTATTAGAACTAAGGAAGTGTAAGGGAAATGAAAATTGAGAGACAAACGATAAAAAGGCAAACAACTTTAAAAGCAACACTTGCAAAACCCATTTGGTATAAACCAACTGAACAACTCATAGGGGGAGATGGAAAGGGGGAGGGAGAGGGGGAATGAGGGAGGAGGTAACAAACAGTACAAGAAATGTACCCATGGCCTAACCTATGAAACTGTAACCCCTCTGTACATCACTTTGACAATAAATAATGTTGTTTTTTTTAAAAGACTGAGGTGGCACGAATTGTTTCATGAGCGACATCAATTCAAAATATGATTAGTCACTGCACAAGGGAATTTTATAATGCTTTGAAATCTAAGAAAGACAGAAATTTGTCCAAGTTGATAACAATTTCTCAAAGCATTGTGATAGGTTAAACTATTAAGCATAAGAAACAAACTCTGATCCCTATGAGTGAGGCAGAATTGTCTATTTCCTCTTTAGAAAATGTTACAAATTGTTGTCTTAAGAAAGGATGGCTTAAGAGTATATTGCAAAATATGTAAGAAAAAGTGTTTCTAGGGTATTTAAGTAGTTAATAATGAGAATTTATGTCTTGATTTTATGACTAGTATTGTTGACCTAATTTTTTTTAACAATTTAAATTTATAAGTTCAATGATATTTTCTCATTCTTAATAAACATTCCATTTTATACCTAAAAAATTAAAATTAAAAAAAACTTAAGATCAACCAAAGAGGATAAAACACTTTAATTTTTTTCTTTTCAACAGTTGCACCTAGGTAAATCGTTTTAGTAACTACTGCTGGTGGGAATTGTTTCATATCTGTTCTGACCCTGATTCTCTAGAATTCTCTTTTATCTTTAACTTTCCAAGTACCTTTCCTATTTCTTCTGATACATTACCCTTTTGCTTTCATTAGACAGTGATATTTTCTGTAGCATGCCATCAAAGAAATTTAATTAATATGATCAATTAACCTATTATTACTGGGAAGAATGAGTAGGAGGAATAGAAAATTGCAGACATGAAAATCCACTTAAATAACTATCATAATCTAAGAAAGGGACCTCAAGTTATATAGAGGCTGAAGAGTTTGAAGGAAATATGTTCAAATAAAATATTCTTCAGGGTAGAATTGATGAGGTTTGGTGATTCATTAGATGTAGGAAGTAAGGGTAGGGGAAGACTCAAAGTAAACATTTTTTTAGACTTGGAAATTGGATCTGTGCTATATTGCCTTCTACCAAGCTACAATATATGGAAAGTGGTAAAACTTTGAAGGATGAAGATGAGAAATGTCTGTTTAACTATATTCTTTCATGCATGTATGTTGAAGTAGCTTTTCAATGTTTAAATACTATAGATCACAGAGATATCTTCATAGTACATAGATATTTGGCATTATAATTTCATAGAATGGAAAAATAGAAGCAGCCATGCATCTAGTACGTAGAGTTAAAAGAAAAAGGCACAATCAACCATATACAAGACCTGTATTTAAGAAGGAAGAAAAGGAAAATATCTACTCCAAAGAAAGATGACAATCATTAATCATAAAAGCTGGTAGAGAGAAAACAAAAAGAAAGGCAGTCAAAGTGTTCACTTTCTAGAGGTGGTCATGATAAGAAGTGTCAAATGTTGCAAAATTTAAGAATTGCTTATGGAATTAAATAAGAAAAGCATCACTGATGATTCTATTAGCTAATTATTGAAACATACCAAGTCCCCAAAATTAACAAACTGAAAAACAACAACAACAACAACAACAACAAAAACTGTTGAGATTCTCAGTGTTTGTCACGTTGCTAGCTAGACCAGGCCATGGACACTCTTTTCAAGGCAGTATCAAGGATCAAGCCATAACCCTCACACAAGTATACACAAACATTTTGTCTCACTGTACCCAGTATGCCATAGGTCAAAGCAAGTAGGATGGTTGAATACAATATCTAAGAGAGGGCTGGGGATATAGCCTAGTGGCAAGAGTGCCTGCCTCGGATACACGAGGCCCTAGGTTCGATTCCCCAGCACCACATATACAGAAAAAAAAAAATGGCCGGAAGCGGCGCTATGGCTCAAGTGGCGGAGTGCTAGCCTTGAGCGGGAAGAAGCCAGGGACAGTGCTCAGGCCCTGAGTCCAAGGCCCAGGACTGGCCAAAAAAAAAAAAACAATATCTAAGAGAGGAAGAATATACCTCCATGATTAGTAATCAGAAGTACAAAGTCAGAGCAAAACCAGGCACCGCTTAGAAACAAGGCATTCTACCAGTCTACCTACTTAGCCACAAGTAGACACAACCCTTTCATATGCAAAATGTTAAACCTTGTCTTCGGAACATTACAATTCATCCAATCATGCATGGAACTCAGAATCTGAAATGTTATACATCAGATTGAAATGTGGCTTCCTTTTATCTAAAGGCATGATAAGTAGAGATAAGTTATTGGCTTATCTCTATATTGAAACAGAGATAATATAAGAATAATAAACACTTCCACCTTTTCAGAGAAAATTATATAGCAGTCACTAGACTTATAGCAATTATAAAGTTCAGTATAAAAATGCTTCGTGGTTCTTGAGACAAAGAATAGTTTTTATCAAGCACTAATTCTGCTCTCTAGAATTGGCTCCCAAGTATGTTGTTTGCTTCATGGTGGAGATTCTAAAACATCCTTTCTAGCACATCTCCTTTATTATTCATGATGAAAGATTTGGAAGATTTGTCATCTCTGTGGCTGAACAATTTGCTACCTGAAGAAAGTTGAAGGCCCATTGGCTGACTTATATTTTGAACAGCCTTACGATTTTTTAGTCGAGAATCACAACAAGAATGTAATTGAGCTCTATAAAGCATTTTATTGAGTCTTCACTAGACATGTTTACCAGAGCTTTCCAATTTAATACATCACTATGAATAAACTATTTTTATATTTACTATTTAATTAGGCAGCCCCAAACCACATATAGATAAAAAGCACTTTAAGTTGAACAAATTTAAATTTTTAATTACAATAAATATGTGAAGCTAGTATATAACCATAAAGAGAAACACAACTAAAAATAAATTATCATCTGATTGAACATTAACTTCACCCTTTCTAGATGATCTTTGGACCAATTAATTCTTACCAAAGGAATCTGTGGCCATCTCACCTTGTAGATTTTTATTCAGATCCCATTTTCCTATTAGCTATATTGCAGACTTAGTTAATCTAACACACATTTATCCAAAATACAGATTCTAAAATAAATATTATTCTAAAATATTGATTTTTAGCTAGGAGCCTGTGGTGCATGTCTGTAATCATAGCTACTCAGGAGACTGAGTTCTGAGAATTTCAGTGCAAATACGAACTGGCCAGAGATTCTTATCTCCAACTAACCATCTAAAAGGCAAAAGAAGAGGTGTGGCTCAAGTGGTAGAACACCAACCTTGAGTGCAAGAGGATAACACTCAGGCTCTGAGCTCAAGTCCAAATATAGAACAAAAAGTAATAAAGGAAATAGATTAACCAATTAAAAGCTGAGTAGCTTGGCAATAAGACAATTATTTTGCAATAGGTTATGGACTACATTTCTTGAAATTATGCCTAAACTTTGGGTGGTATTCTAAAAGTTCCTTTTTTTGCTTTAAAAAATGTTTTTGTAAAAGTGATATACATAAGTTACATAAGTCAGGTAATAAGTACATTTCTTTTGTAATAGTGTTAACTCTTCCTCATTTTCTGTGTTTCCCCTTTCAACCCCTTCCCCCCCAAGTTGTAAATTTCATTTCCACCTGTGTCTACTGAGTATCACTGTTGAACTGGTTCACCAATTGTCCCAACATTTCTGTGACTACCCTTCCCTTTCCCAAATCAGATAAACTTATATAGAAAACAAATGGCACAAGGGAAAAAACAAAACAGTGACATCAGGGAATAAATCAAAGGGAGAAAATCAAGAACTGCAACTAGTGCAATAAAAGGGAAAAAAGTTTCCATTTCTTTGGGTTCATTTTGGTATCATTTTATATGGTAACATACACGTAGCTATTAAGCCATTGTGATCCTCTGCTAAAAATATCCTGCACATATTCTAGATATAACAAATGAGGGGAAACATGCAGCATATGTTTCTTTGGGTCTGGCTTCCTTCACTTAATATAATTTTTTCTAAGTCTTTCCATCTCTTCACAAATGGGACAGTGTCATTCTTTCTGATAGAAGCATCAAATTCCATTGTGTACATGTACTACATTTTGTTGATCCATTCATCCTTGGAGGGGCATCTAGGTCAATTCTATATCCTGCTCATTTTCCCAAATGACCACAGACAAGTCCACACTGAAGTCACCAGCTCAACCAGGGTCATGGCAGCATTATTTACAATAGTTAAGTTCATTTTTATTCTAAAGAATCCATCATACACCAGTCAAAAAAAAACATATTTGCTTTCAACATTTTTTCTGGACATCTACTAACTCAAGTAAAAAGCCACTAAATATGTTTTGTATCTTCTCAATATTTATAACAAACAATACTTCTAATCTTGTCACCATATTATGTGAAGTACAATTTGTTCACCCTCCACTAAATGTTCACATATCCTTCATTTATTAGCTCTAAAACTTATGACATCATTTTAATTTTCTTCTATGGACATGTAATACATGTTTAGTTACCAGTTTTTATATTAATTAGTGGCTTAAAATTATAATAATTATATTCAGGAAAAACAACTGTGCTATAAATCAACAGTGGTAGGCCTGACTCACTAAGGATAGTCCTAACCTTTGTGTTTCTTTTGTCTTCTTCCTGGGATCAATGGGATAGCCCCACAGTCTCATCTTTGTAGAACAATTAGGGCCCCAGAAGATAAGCCCAATGCTACAGCATTTTGTTTAAGATTAAGTTAGGTAAACAGCCAGACCCAGAAATATAATCTAAAATAGAAAACTTGATCAAAGAATTAAGTCAAGCAAAAATGAAAAGAAATAGATAAGAAATGGTTAACAAGAAAAAATAATGTGGATAATCTTATTTCATAGAATCATAAATCAGTAGAGTTATAAGGGAGAATAGGTGATACTTAGTATTCCTATGATTGTTTAATTAAGCCTATGAGATTCAGAAAGCATTCCTTATATTATTTTTTGAATTCCTTTATCAAGAAGAATCCTACTAATATTCCTGCTTGTCATAATATATATATTCCATACTCTATATCCTAAGAAATCTGTCACTACTTGGATATTAAGTTTGTATTTTATGACAATGCATAATCAGACAGCACATTCATTTGGAAGATTGTATTAAAAATGTTTAAAGTCTCTCCGTATGTCTATCCTCCAAATGTCTGTTGTGCAACTTAACTCTTCTTACTTCCACTAGGCTCTCTCTTACCCAGCAGAAAAGGATCTATCAAATTTGTGCTTTTAGTATTACTAATTTATATTAATATAATACATGACCTACCATTTTAAAAGTTCTTTTTTTATTTTTAGGTAGCACTACTGTCTTACTGGTTGTGATACTAGAAATTTCATGAGGTACTTGTGGAAAGTCGGATAGTTCAAATTTGGTGCAGAATTGTGGTGTTCCATAATATTGTAATTTTATGTATATATAATATATGATTATATTACATATAATATATAATGTATAAAACATATAAATATATGCTCTATATAATTTTGTTGGTTATTAAAATTAAAATAATATGCATTATATTATAATCATATATAATATTACATATTATAATATTATTTTCATAGTCTACTTCAGAAAGAATCATTCCTGGAACACATAATTATATGATAACAATGACATTAGTAAAATTGTTCAATGTATGTTCACACAGTCAATAGATGGCATTAAATTGAAGAGGGTTGCCTGTAAATAGGAAAACAGAAAGTAACTGAAATTAAACTTGATGGGTTAGAGAAAAGGTCCATGAAAGCAAAGATAAAATAGGGATAATGAAGAATTTGAGTGTATTGTTTTGCTTTTACATAAATATAGTAAAATGGAAATAGAGAATCTCAAACTGATAGAATCTCACACTGACCCAATACTGGTTGCTTCTTATGTGCTTAATTATTAATTGGTTATAATGGATATTTAATGAAAATGACTAATAATATTGAAGAAATAAACACAAGAGAGGAAGTATACATACTAAGAGTCATGAAGTAGCAGAGATTAGAGGTGAAGTTGGCAGATATCACCATAACAATGGTGATTAGTTGGATGTTGATGCCTGTTTTAGTTTATATTATGGCATCTGATTCTTGTGAAAGAGATGAGTTTTAAGAGAAATGAACTGTAGTCCACTTTCTGATGAATTACCAAAATATATCCATTTTTGTTCAGAGAACATAAAATACATTAATAGAATAGAAAAAGATGAGAACCCAATCCATGCTATATAAGATTATGAAAAGAATCCCGCAAGACATTACCAAAAGCAGGACACTTTTCAGATTTCCATTAGTGTCTACACAGCCAGTGGAATGTTTAATATTAATCTTACTTCTTAAGAGAGTTATGGATTTTTTCATAAGGAAAGATTACAAGTGTAAATATGCTGGCTACAATTGCTACATTATTTTTTCTTGCAAGAAAAATGTAGTGCCAGTAAATGGCTGACATGAGCTTCCTTCATTTCTGAGAAACAAGAGAGATGGTCTGGTGGCATCCCTTCAAATTCGGCATGTTGCTTCATGTAATGTCAAATTCAACTGGGTCCTTATTATGAACACTCAACATGTTTTGGTTTCATTTATGTATGCTAATTTATTCCAAAGCCTCTTGTTTGTCATCTTTTTAAAATAGATTATTTCTAGTTGACAGAGAGGGGTGGAAAAGCAGATTGAGAAGACAGTTACCAAGGCATCTCGGCACACCCAGAGTGGCACAGCTGGATGGCCACTGTGTAGGGAAACCCAGCACAGTAATGCATTGGCATGAACACATTGAATATTCCATGAATTTGATATACTCAGGCAACTCTAAGATCCCTGACAATTAATCTGTGCTAATTTTGCCAGATATGTAAATTTGGATCATGGGCTTGTGAAACTGAAAAGTAATATCAAGTTTTCTAGCAGGAGGTCCACCAAGCCACTATCCAGAATATGCTTTTTTTATATATTTAATGGGACAAAATTATGAATGCTTGAGTATTTATAAGTGTGACTACTTAAAAGAGTGAGGATTTACTTCTAGAAGCAATCTAGCTAATATTTGTTAAATATTTACTATGTCTTTCAATACGCCACTTGACCCCTCCAAACTTCAGATATCCATTCTACAATATATGGTTAAAGCAGCCCAGCTTTTATTACTAAATTGAGAATTTGGAACACATTGCCTTGCACATTGTAGGCATTTGCTTATTAAATTCAGATTGTTGAAATAGAAAAGAAGGAGAAGAGGAAAAGGTAAAAGAAGATAATTTATTTCTCATCTACCAAGTTTAAAATAATTATATTTCAGTGATACATATTTTAAGTTTTAGGTTCAGGTATAGTACATTGACATATGGATCTCTTACTGACCAATTGCATTCTGTGAGCCAAATTAACTTGATTCGAATTTTGAGTATGCCATTTTCCAGATGACTGATATTTTCTCCTGGGTCTCAGTTACATCAAATTTGTGTGTGTGTGTGTGTGTGTGTGTGTGTGTGTGTGTGTGTGTGTGTGTTTGCCTGTCACTCTGTCTATGTATCTGTATGCACGACATTACTCCTGAGGCTTGAACACAGACATGGGATTTCAAAGCTAGTGCTCTACCACTTGAGTCACAGCTCCACTTCCAGCATTTTTTTTTTATTATTATTGGAGTTTATTGGAAATAAGTCTTACAGACCTTTATACCTGAGATGCTTTCAAATCATCTCATCTAAGCCTCCTGAGTACCTAGGTATCTGGTAAATAGGTGCCCAGCTTCAATTTCCTCATTTTTTTTTTTTTTTGGTCAGCCGTGGGGCTTGAACTCTGAGCCTGGGCACTGTCTCTGAGCTCTTCAGCGAAAGCCTAACACTGTACTATTGAGCCACAGTGCTACTTCTAGTTTTCTGGTGATTAACTGGTGATAACTTTCCTGCCAGGACTGGCTTTGAACCACGATCCTCATATCTCAGACTCCTGAGTAGCTAGGATTACAGGCATGAGCCACCAGCACTCAGCTTCAATTTCCTCATCTACAAAATAAATAATGGACACTTCATTCCTATAAATGTAAATAAATTGTATTTTAGATAAGTATTTAAAGGAGTACTTGGAATATTATAATACTCTATAGCTGTCAGCTTTTGCTCTGTACCACACTTTGACAATAAAGAAAAAAGTTTAAAAACAATTCTGTTGTTCTGAAAATGCTTCAGAAAAAGAAGAGGCTCTTCAGTAACGATTACTAGTATTTGAACCTCTGAATGGGTGTTCATTTCAATATTCAAGGATTTTATGGATGTAAAAAGCAACCTACAGTGAAGGATATCAAATTACTCTTGAAAAAGTTGAGCAATGAGGTTTTAGGGAAGTTGGAGAACTGAACACTCTTAGGTAACCCATTGGATTTATAGGCTTATCTTCCAAAACTCTATTATTTGCACAACTCCACACCAGATTTTCTTCAGAGCTTACACTTCTAAGATGGAAAAATCTTATCTTCTCACTTTATGTCACATGCCCGTCATATTTCTAGTTAATAATGTCCAGAAGTCAGTGCCCTGTTGTACAAGCATGATTATCAGGATAGCAGTGTCAGTTCCCAGACAAAGGCAAATTGAAAATTTGATAGATGATCCAAGGAGGGAATACAGTTGTAGTTTTTAAGCCACTATTTGTCAAAACACAAGGAAATGCTGCTTTCTTTGGCATTCAGACATGTTTGCTTAGATGTTTAAATGTATTAGCAACTTTGTTATGGTTGTTATTACAGTAAAGTTTTCCATCACTGGTCTAGTGCTAAACAATTCTGAATTTTTATTTCACAAGTTTCCATTTCAATGCTTGTCTTCTGACATTTTCCATAACTGTACAGAAACAGCAGAGTGGAGTACTAAAGATAAATATACATAACTGGGGAATGAAAGTATTTTAACATATTTTTTGATTGTATATAGCTTAGGAAAATCATTCTCTCTGCATGCCAGTTGCTCATACCTGTAATACTCTCCATGGGGAATACTGAAATTGGAAAGATCATGGTTCCAAGCTTTCCTGGACAAAAAGAATCCATGACACACTTTCTCCATGAAGGGAAAGTGGACATGACAGCATGTACCTAACATGGTATTTGATGCCAACAATGATGGAGGCCTAAAGTTGGCACATCACTGATCATGGGTATGCCTCATGGAAGGTGAGGCCCTAGCTCAAAAATAAGCAGTAAAAATCAGGGTTGGAGACAAAGCTCAAATAGTAGATCACAGGCTAACCAATACAAGGCCCTGAGCTCAAATCCAGTAATACTCACATAATGATAATAATAATAATAGTAAGACCCCATTGAAATCAAATAGGAAGTCTGAAAAAGTGATACACACTAGTCTAAGTCAAATATTTGGAATGTATTTCTGGTTTTTGCAACTAGCCATTTGTCATTCTTATTGGGATGAGAAGTTATTTTAAACAAGGGATGTTGATAGTTATTTTCATCTAGAATAGTGCCCTGGGTAGTATTGGATTTTGAAGGGACAACCATGGAATCAGAAAGTCCAGTTGGAAAGCCTGTCCATGAATAACTCTTGACAAGAAAACTAGCATTCAGCTTGAAATTTGTAGAGATGCATAGGAGGCCATATTTTTTAAACACTGAACTTAGTGACAGATTAGATGTATACACAACATAAGTGGACCATATATATGAATGTTATTTGTAGCATTTGAATAACTGGATGCTTTCATTTGCTAAAATGGAGAAGTCTAGAAAAGAACGGGTTAAAATAAAAGAAAATGAATTTGTTTGGACCATCTCAGTAGACATATCCAGTGGTAAGATGCATATGTTTATAAGGAAGTTGAGAGGCCAGGGTGGAAAATTTAAATTGGGATGTCAAAAACCCTTAGAATGTCACATAAAGCCACAATGACAGATGAGATCAGCTTGAGCATGAGTTTAATTAGTGAAAGTTAAATCAAGTCCTATACCAGGAAGAAAAGCTATATTTAGAGACTAGATAGAAAAAGATGTTTACAAAGGAATTCGAGAAAATGTTAACATAAAGAAAGTCAATTTATTTATGGGATTACATTAATAAGAGACACATTGTTGGAATAAAAGTAGCATGATTCCTAAAGGACATCATGCTGAAACCTTGTGCAGCTGTAGGAAAAAAAATGATCACTGGATTTGGCCACATGAATGGGTCACTTTTTAAAGGAGACTTAGAGTTGAAGAATGAATCCCAAAGTGCACTTGGGAGAGAAGGGAAAATTGCAGTGAAATGAATAATGTACAAATTTCAATGAAGGAATGCAAAGAAAAGGAATCAAAGAAACAGAATAGACTTAGAGGGATATATATTGAATGATTAAAAAATATTCACATGTCATTTGAGATGGGATATATAAGCACTACTAACCTTCCTATCATTTGTTTTCAGATTATTATACACAAGGTTCTATTGAATATATACCCACTGATACTTATTTACAAATCCTTATGAAGTAAGCGCTATTATCATTTCTATTTTAGCAAATGAGCAAAATATGGCAGAGAGAATTAATATAATGAGCTGTACCTACTATGTGATGGCCAGCTTTTAAACTAAGGCAGTTTGCCTCACAGTTTAGTGTTAATCTGTTTTACAAATTGGCCCTTCCTATTCTAGTCCATCTCAACTACATGTACTATTATTTGATAGAATAATCTAGAAAAGGGGAAACAATGAGGTTGTCAGAAGACAGTAGCATTAGAAATGAAATTCTTAAGGAAGTAAGAGTCCGTAAGATAAAAAAAAAATTGACACAGAAGATAGGGAAAGATCACTTTCTGAAAGGAAAGGAACATGCCTGGGTCTGAATGCAAACAGTTAGGTGGATTTGGGGGAAGGAAACATATATTTTTTTCTTCTCATGAAAATAGGAAGTATTGCAGTTTGGAAACTAAAAGATAAATCAAGAATGTAGAGAGTCATGTGGAAAAATAGTTGCTGAAGAGACTTCAAATGGTTAGTGAAAACAATACAATTACTGTATTGAAAATAATGACTAGATGAGTGCTTCTCTAAAGATAGGAACCAAAGAGCCTGGAGCTGCACTAGGGAATCATAGAAAGAGAAGTGTATAGGAATGACTGCCCTGTGTAGATTGGTGATCAACAAATTAGAGTGAATCAGTGTAGTCCTAATTGTTTTCTTCAGACCTACTTAACTACTTGGAAATGGAAGAACAGTAAATAAATTATTAAGTTTATGGCAGCAGGGATGATTAAAGAAAGTGCAAGAAGGAGGATTAATCTGAGAGTGTCACAATTAAGTTTTCCAAAAGTAGATGCTGATGCTTCGTTTGGGTTACAAGGTTTCGGCCACAGGTTTCCTTTAAAGGAAGATTCAGATGTCCCTAGGGAAATGAATCTATCTGAAATGCAGATATAAAAAAAAATCTGTTCAGCTTGGTAGAAAGTTCTGGAGCAAATATCAGGACAAAATGAATGGAATCATTGATACCCTGATTTTTTCAGTTCTTACATGCTGGATACCCAAGAAAGGATACTTCTGACAAGGTAGTTCTGCACTGAGTCTAACTCTGTGGAATTTGAGAACAGAAAACTTCCTGGTAACAGTACTCCTTATACCAGATAACTTCTCAAAGGAAAATCTAGAAAGTACATCTCTGCATCTCTCACAGGAAAGATGTGCAAACAAAATAATAATACAATATCAGAACAAGTTGTTAAGGCTAGTAGGGCTAAACCATGAAAGAATGAATTCTTCATATAACATGGTGTTTGATGTGCCCCCACCATGTGGTAAGAAAATGACGAATTTTGGATGATACAAACTGATGCACATGTTTCCTATCTGATGTCAGCTTTGAAATAATTTCACATAGTCGAAACTTAACAGGAAACTTACACTCTCAGATCAACCCACACTGTACTTATAAACTGCTTTTTAGAATGGCAACTCCACTGTACAACTACTAAAGATAGTAGAGATATTCAAAATAGATATAATCTTCCTTGGAGAAGCATCACTAATGTTTATTAATCCCAATTCTAGAGATCTTCTGAAAATTCAAGTCCCACCATGAGAAAAATAGATTCTCCTTTATCCAAGGAAGTTGGGAATACAGAAGTTAAAAAAATTTTTTTCTCATGTGTGATGAGTTTCAGTTGAAGCCTGGCACAAATAAATTGGACTAATTAGACGGCTTTCTAAAATATAATCCTGGTGATGTCTGTGAAAATACTTTTATTACTTTTGATAGATGCAAGTTTCAGAGACTGGAAGCAAAGTATTATGATAGGTTAGAAGAAGACTTAATGGTGAATTTGGCGAATTTTGGGTGAATTATTCCAAAGGCATAAATGAGTCTGAAAATAAAATAAAGGAAACTATTACCTTCCGGGACATTCTCCATCACAGAGGGGAATACAAGATGCACAACACACCCTCCCCCTCAGAAATAACTACAGAGTCCCCATTACCTTATCCTCATTTCTGACAACTTTACCTTCTGCTATCCAAATGGTCCAACATTGTGCCAGTGTCATTTGTTAATAAGAAGTTCAATATGTTGCCCTGCGCTCTTTATTTTCTGGAAATTACATTGCTAAAAGAAATGCCTTTTGTTGCTAACAAAAGACTCTGTGATAGTTTTGCACACAGGAAAAAGAATTATTGTAATGACAAATTTAACAGTGTGGGCTATTAGTAGCTAAGTTTAGACTAAGTCTTTACCCTACTTACTATGTTTAGACATGAAAATGAAAATATTATCTCAACATGGAATAGAAATGCTCACCATGCTTCTGACATGGGACAAAAATAGTTGCTGGAGAGAGTCTGAATTGGTTGTGAATACAATAAAATGACTATGGAAGACATATGGAAGTAAGAGTAGTTTTCCAAAAATAGGAACCAGAGAGGCTGGAACTTTTTCAGTGAGGTTCTTCCTCCTCGATCCCAGACTTCAACCTTCCCAACACACACACACATACACACACACACACACACACACACACACACACATACACACACACCAATTTGATAAAGTCACATGTGAGTTGATCAATGTCTGACAAGCATGTTCTTATTGGTCAGAGAGGAATTAGAATTAGGTTGAATTAGAAGTATTACAAAATTTATGACCCAGTTCTTCATCTCTGGCATTAATTTCTTAACCTCTAAAGGAAGATCTCACAAAACAAACGAAAGACTCTTTCTGGTCAAAATTTCCATAAGAACACTCCCATAAAAGCAACATAGTCATCTCCTTTTCTTCTCTTCTTCTGACTCCCTCATCTTGATCTTAAAGGATGTCTTTATATGTAACCAGATTGGCATAGAATTTGATTTGTACCCAAGATTGGCCTCAAACTTATTATTCTCCTGACTCCACCACCCAAGGGCCAGAATTATAGGCATAGAACATTCTCCAGATGATGTCTTTTTAAAAAAAGTTCTAAGGGCATCTCTTAATTAAGCAAAAAGTCTATTCAGCAGAGGAAAAGCAAAAACCAGCAAATCACACACACACACACACACACACACACACACACACACACACACACACTTATCTCTTACCATCTCCACTTACCTCCACTGAGATTATGTTCACTACCAGCTTAACAATATATATTCTCTACCAGGGCATTTGAACTTTAGAAAAGACACGTTCATTTGATGATTTAAAACTTCCCTAAAAATGCATCCTCACAAAAAATGCACCCTCCTTACAGAGTGAATTAATTCATGAGACTATTACTATGAAGTCATTTCTTGGTGTTTTCCAGATAGCCCCTTTTGAGATAAGGTATTTTGAAGTTAAAACTGTAGCTTATATCTGAGAGTCACTCTAAGTTGGAAGTCTAACTTTGTGATGATGTTGAAGTAATTTGAGCTCCCATGTCCTCTGAAGAGAATGGTGTCCCCTCACTTTTGGTAGGAATTGAATGAGTTCATGTAAATAAAGTGTTTTCTGTTTCCTTATAAGCTAATATATAGGTATCCAACATGATTTTATTATCCGTGCCCAAGATTTGAACAGTGCATAAGAATAAACCCTACATCCTCAAGGACTGAAACTGTTAGCTGTAGAGTCCATGTATAGAAGAGCCAGGCCTTATCAGATGTGGTGTGTGAGAGAGCAATGCTCATCAGAGCCCCACTAACATCCTGTATCTGCCAGTCACCTTGAGAGTTAGCTTGGTGCCCTGTTGTGGATTCTCACCAACAGTCCAAATGCAGAAATGTCTTTGCCACTTGGTTCCATAAGATTGAGTGTACATTTTCTACATGTTCTCTTTTCCTTACAAGGCAGTCTTGGAGGTCAGCATGATGATAACATAGTAGAAACATTTTCAACCCAGGTCACTCTGACTGACCTTGTGAAGGGGAAGTCCCCCACCAAGAGCTCTAAACCTGCTAACAGTTGATGAATAAGCTTATAGTAGTAGTTCCCTCAGATCTAGGGCTCAGTGACAACACCTGTCTATCCTGGTTAGAATTCTGGTGCTACAATAGCCAACTATATTAGATTCAGAAAGGACAGCAGGAGTTCACACTGGTTTGACTAATTTCACTTGGCTATCTGAAAACTATTTATAAGGCAGGATTTTATTTTGAGGTTTTTGTGGTTGCTGTTTGGAAGGTTTTTTGTTAGTTTGTTTGCTTTTATCTTTGTTTTTGGTGTTTGGAGGAAGCAGTACTACAGATTACACTCCAGGCTTCAATTCCCTAGCTAGGTAACGGCTCTGCAACTTTAGACATATGCCTAGTCAGTTTTGTTTTAATTTGTGTTTTTAGATAGCTCTCATGCTTTTGCCCAGGGCAGCTTCTGACCATAGGCTTCCTCCTCCTGCCTCCCAAGTAGGTGAGATGAACCACCACAATAGACCCTATTTCAGTTTTGAAAATTAAAGTTATATTTATGAGGGTGTCATAATATTTAGCCATTTAGGAGCCACTGTTGTAAATAAAGATGACAACACAAAGAAGAGTATGAAGGTATAAATTAATATGACACAGAGAAAACTACAAGTAGTTATGACTAGAATATAAAGTTTGCCATGTGGTTCTGGGCTATCAAATCCCCAGTGGGAAATGACATCTCACTGCAATGGGTCTATTCTGCCTTCCTGAGAAAAGATAGGAAGAAGAAAGAATAGATACTGATAGAGATGAAATCACAATGAATCCTAAGTTATAATTTTATCTCATTTTGACCCTAAGTAATAACAATACATCTCAGTTCTGTTATTGCTATTTTACTTTTGTTTGTGCCCATGTAAACTTACAACACTATTTATTCTCATCCTGGGCAGTTTTCAAGCTGAATTTGCCAATTGCTCAAAATGGCTTCCTTGTACACAATGTCTGTATTCCACTTGGGGCTCCCTGATCCCATCAAACTGATTTAATCTATGAACTTAATTACATGGAGAGAGATCAAGGGCCTCACAGGTGAAAGGCTAACTAGAGCATTAAATCCTGAGCCACTTAACAGCTGCCCCAACACTTGGAAGAACTGTATTTTAAAATAGTGTTTGAAATATATTTAAACTCAAATAAATAAAACATATTTTCTCGTAAGTGATGCCAACTCCTGCCAATTAAACTCAGATCTATTTTAGAAAAAAAAAATCTTTAGCTCTGAACAAATGCTGGCTGCTTTTTCCCACTAAAAGCAATTCTGAGCATTCATGCTCTCGTTGCTTCCCTGCATCGTTAGGCTACATCCCTCTTGTTAATATTTAAAGCTTCTGAAGCTGTTTTCCCCATATGCTTTTGGATTAGAATGCAAAACTCAAGGTGTTTTTTTTATACAAAGCCTGTTAAAAAAATAATTGCATGCACTGTTTAAGAGAACATATTACCCAAATCAACACACGTTATTTCTTTACTAAATGATAAGAAATAAAATACTTCATGAAAAGTCATTTATTATTTAATGCCCTACTACTCACCAGTAAACTTTTTGGCAGCACTATGGTTTGAACTCAAGGTCTCACATTTGCAAGGTAGCTCCTCTACTACTTAAGCCACGTCATAAATTTTGGCATTAAACTTTATTACTAACTGAGAGCTGATGATGCATGACTGAATTTCTAGGTAATCGAGAGACTGAGAACTGAGGATCATGGCTTGAAGCCAGCTGAGAAAGGAAAGCATATAAGACTCTTATTTCCAAATAACTACAAAAAAAGTCGGAAGTGCAACTGTGGCTCAAGTGATAAAACAGCAGCATTGAGTGAAAATGCCCAAGTTATCAGAGTTCTAAGATACTGTGTTAGAAATTACTATAATATTCTATATTTAATTTTTATACTTAGCTAGTTAACCAGATATAATACTTGAAAATACTCTGTGTATATGTATGTTTGAATATCTACATGCTGTCTAATCATGGGAACTTTGACTATTCATTACTCAAATGGCAGATCCAAATTCACGTAATGAAATTATGTAATAAAACAAGAGGAGCTCTCTTTTCTTAATGCTGAAGAAAGTTGGCCTTTTAAGTGATGAAAGATGTTGATCTTGTATGCACTAAAGAAGATGAATTTTCTCCATCCTGATAGAGTGGAGATTCCAGCTTGAGCTTAATAGTGAGTTTAGACATTGATCACGATCCTTAGTTCATTGCTGAGAAAGTCTTATCTAAAGTGAATTTTCACATGTGCATCCTGTAGAGAGCTATGTGAAAGTCTGAGAAACCACTGACATTGATAGGCTATTAAAGAGGAAAGAAAACTCCCTGACAGTAGCATGTTGCTTCTTAAATATATCTAGGAACAGATACTTCCTCAAGTCCCCTGTTCAATGCAGCTGAGGAAGCAAGAAGAGGACAAGTGCTCAAAAACAAACAAACAAAAAAAAACAACCAGTTTCATTTTATGAAAATAAATCCCATCTGTCTTTAATCTACTCTCCAGAGCAGCCAACCACCTTGACAAGGCTATGTAGCTGTCTTACCACACACCTTATGATACTTGACTTGAAATGAAAATATACCCTAATAGGGCAGGTTCTATCTCTTATAGCCTTGTATAGCCTTAGCTCATGCCATGCCATCCTGATGTTCTCTTTTTCTAGGATGATTTAAAACTTTTTCTACTTCTACCCTTCTACTCCACTGTGTGCAGTTAGCTCTTCCTCATTCTTAGAATCCTGTTGAAGCCTTCACCTTTCCTTGAGAATCATTGAGATTGTACTTTTATTTTCTGTGTGTTTCTTTTGGATTTATTTGAGTAATATCTGGCTCTTCTACTAAAGTAGTTATTTCTCCTCACTGTTTCATAACATTGGTGACAAAATATATTTTATACCCATAATCCTAAACTTTTTATTACAAGGCAGTCACATTAGTATGTCATTTTCATAACACTCCAAAGATTTATGATACTGAACACAATAGCCTAATTTGAGTCCTAGGGTAATATGTGAAGAGTTATCCCCCATTTTTTTCCAAATAAGTTTGGATATATTTTGTAAGGTTACTCCTAGGGCCACATGGATTCTCTGACCTAGTGCAAAGGGAAATTAATTTTTGTTACTACTTTCTTCAGGACCCAAGTTTTCCATGTCTTTTCTTGTCTCTTAAATTATGAGCAATTCCCATTGTTCAACTTCTAACAGTACTTACACAGCCTTTCATCATGCACTCAACCTTCCTCAAGTGCACTTCATCCCTGCAACATCTGCTAAAAATCTTGAAAATCTTCCTGCCTAATACAACCAAACTGTTCATATAATACCATCATTCAGATACTTGGTGACTCGTGATTTGTCTATTTACTTTGAGGTTCTGATACTTCTATTTGAAAAATGACACATTGTAAAGCACACTGTGATACACTGGCATTCTTTTTTAAAATTTAATATTATTTTCAAAGTGATGTACAGAGGGGTTACAGTCACACATGTAAGGTAGTGAATACATTTCTTGTCATACTTGTGACCCTCTCCCTTGTTTTCCTCCCACCTTCCCTACCTCCAACCCACCCCCTCAAGTTGTACAGTTAATTTCCAACATATTGTCTTATGAGTACATTTGAATTCTAGAGATAGATAAAAGAGATGAGATGAAATTTCCATGTACTATTCTTTGTAACGAAACTCTAAAACAGGTCTCGTCTACCCCCGCCAACTCTTTATTCCCTCAATTTTATATTTTCTTCCCATTCTTATGAATTACCTAATTAAAACCCATGAAGCCTTGTCTCATCTCTACTTCCAATGTTATATGTTCACTCATGAACATGATCCTTGTAAACAAAATGGTATCCAAGTATCTCCATTAAGACCTCTCTTAGTGATTTAAATCAACACCTTCAAAGTTGAATCATTGTTGCCTAGACCAAATCCAACTTTTTCATTACTTATTTCATAAGTGCCACTATTATTTATCCAGTCCTCTAAGATATTTTTCTCTACTCTTAATATCTAATCAGTTTTTACATTCCGCAATTGTAATGTCTGTATATTTTGCATTTTTTTCATCCAACAGTATCCTGCCACTTCCATTTTGAATTCAACATTACCCTGACACTTCTTGTTATTAGACATTTTTCAAACCCTTCTCCTAAATTTTATGACTATGCTCAAAATGTGGCTTCCTATATAGTATTTGGGCATAGTGGATGCATGCATTCTTCTTAAAGATTGTGAAATCTTTTTTTTTATTTGAAAGTAGATTTATGCATCTTCCCAGCTTCAAACAGCCCAGTATATTAGTTTCAAGAAAAAAGAATGCAAACACCTTAACATAGTACTGTATACACTTCCAAATTGTACCTTTGTGTATCTCATATCTATTTCATGGATTACCAGTCCCCTCTATTAAATAATTTATCCCATAAGTCTAGAAAATTTTCTTTTTTATGAATGTCTATGTTCTTTTGTTCTTATCAGAACTTAAATGTGAAGTTTTGTTTGTTTGATATAAATGAACTCATTTTTTTTTTTTTTTTTGGCCCGTCTGGGGCTTGGACTCACGGCCTGAGCACTGTCCCTGGCTTCTTTTTGCTCAAGGCTAGCACTCTGCCACTTGAGACACAGCGCCACCTCTGGCGCTGTATATGTGGTGCTGAGGAATTGAACCCAGGGCCTCATTTATAAGAGGCAAGCACTCTTGCCACTAGGCCATATCCCTAGCCCCAAATGAACTCATTTTATTAGGTAGGTAAGTGCTAGTCAGTTCTCAAGTTCTGTCTCAAATGCTGCTTCTGTCATAAAGATTTCTGTATTACCTCACACTTCCATTAGATACCTGTCTCCTACCACAGCACCAGAATAATCTATAAAATGTTTTCACATTCTTTGTTATCAAGATTACAAGTACTATGACTAAAATGGTCCTTATAAAAAGATGTCTCAAATGAGAGAAGAGGTGACACTGTTCAAAACAAATGTACTTGTTGCTTTATTTACATCACTCTACATGCCTCTGTACATCGCATTTACAATAAAAATTATAAATAAGTAAATAGACACCTCATAACCAATGACACTGGCAAAGGTTTCTTTCCTTTTATTTGACTTAAAAACAATGTAATATCTGTTCATTATCAAACAGAAGTCATTTCTCTTTCTTTTGCTGTCACCATTGTCCTAATCATGGTAATAAAGATAAAGGCGAATTTTAATGACCATAAGGGCTTCCTGACTATATAAAATGTATCTTCTCTACCCAGAAAAAAATTATTAATATTAGAACTTCTGTTTTCTGTCACTATTAAGTAACCTACATGAACAATTTTCTCTAATACCTTGTCCACAATACTCACAGAACCAACCAAGAGAGACGTGTACTTTCCTCCAGGTGGTAGAATTTTTCTTTGTTTTTTACTATGGGCTACCTTAGAATTTAGAAAAGTATCATCGAATTTTTTAAAATGTGGATGAATTAATAATGCAGAAACACAATAAATTGAGTATCTTTTTTTATTTGACTTAACGTAGTTTAAGAAGAATTTTTCTCAACAATCCAAAGCAAAGTTATAAACATTTTTAGGGCATGTCAATAGACATAAAGAAAAATATGGGAGCTTTGAATTCTCTTAAGTTCCGCTCAAATTGAGCCATCTGAGATCATATTTTTATATTATAATAAATTACAGCTCTCTAGAGATCACTCTTGTTCCACTTATTAGTGCTTGTGTAAGAAAATTACACTTTATTCTCTTTTGGTATGTTCTTGTTAAAAGATAGTAATATTGGAATTAGGATACTTTGCATGTCTAGCAAATTTTTGGTTCATTAAAATTTCCCCCATAATACTGTGATCTAAAAATGATCTTAATTTTTTCCTGTTGTACAGACTTTTAGTTGTGCTTATGAACAACAAATTCACAAATGCCAATCATTTTTACTTCTTTGTAATCCTACACAGAATTCTCACATGCAGAGAGAAAGTCCAAAAATTCATATTCATGTAATTTTTGCTAGGGAAATCTAAGATATCCGTTGATCCATATATGTTTTTGACGGGGTTAATTGTGGTAAATTTTCCTTTGTTGTTTAAGTGTTTTTATATTTTATTGTTTATTATAAATGTGATATATAAAGCAGGAAAATGATATTTTGCATTATGTAAAGTATTTGTCCACTAAAAGTAAATGCAACAGAAAATAATCCTGATTTTAAAATGATATTTTAATAACTACTTTTTAAGACCTTTTTCTTATCTGAACTATGAAAAATCAATCTGCCATGGAAACTGACATAATTATCTAATAATTTTACCAACCATTTAGTCTTCCTACTGTTCATAAAGCCAATTGAGGTCAAATATCCTTCCAAAAGTGTAGCTCACCCTGGATTTTATATAAAGGGAAATGAAAGTGGATAGAAAGCAAAAGACAGTGTCTTTTAATGTCAAGGTTCTTTAAATTATCCCTATTGGAGCAGTGAAATTGCCAAGGGCATAATCCATTCCTAAAATGAAAAATGTTCTTTCCAAATAAGAATGAAGTATATAAAATTAGTAGACATTTATAATGCCAAAGAATATAGGCAAGAGTGAGATATTGACTCTGATTTATACTGTATTTACTCAAAGAATAATAGCCTCATATCTCAATTTTTAAGTCAGACATCAAAGGGAATCAGTTTTATAAATCTGAATTAAAAAGCAAAGTTTATAAAGCCTCCAGTGATTTCCTGAGAAGGCAGTGAGCATAACTTCATTAAGGTTAGAAATGAAGCTCCTTGATCTCACTATTTCAGAAAATATGCTTTCAGTGTACAAAGACAGAAAGGTAAGGTAGAAATAAACATACAGCAGAAAGGAAAGAGAAAAAATATTCACTAATATCAATGGTGTCGACCTCTCTATCCCCAAAAGATAATAGTGTCACTCCTGGAAGCCATAAAAGATGTCTAGAATCGTCACACTGAAAAATCACTAAATTCCAAACTGCCCTCTATGTTAAATGTTGTAACACTTCCTAAATAGATAAGTGTTTTTCACCAGATGCCACTAATGGAACTGCATTTTGCAGACACACTGTATTTTATTCTAATGTATTAATTAAGTTAAATTTTTTCAAGGATAGACAATTTATTTTAGATTTATATGAAAAAATAGCCTAGCAAACATCAACTTTCTATCTGTAACCAGTGAACCTTTGGTGATTGGCATTTTCTGGTTATGCCTCTACCTTGGTTATAAAAATCAGCCATGTAAAGGATGAAGTTTGCAGACACCTAATTTTTGTACTGTATTATTACCTTAAAATTTTCTTAGTCCTCTTAGCACTGTCATATTACTTCCATCAGTGTCTAAAATCCCATCTGAATATTGCTCTTTCTTTCTTGGATCTAGATTATATAGCCTCAAATCCTACATATTGTAATCCCAATACATTGCTTCCTAAGAGAGAAAATATCTTGGTAACATTTATTCATCTGTTCATATAACATTTTATTAATTGATTTATACTAAGCTATATATATGTATATATATATATATGTTTGTGTGTGTATATATCTCTGAGTATATAATAATATAACAGCATAGTTCCTGCATTTATTTCACAGATTCAAATAACATCTTGAAGCAATGGATGTAGTTTGAAGCAAAGGATACACCTTGGAATATAAGGAATATGGGAAAAAAAGGTTAACAATAAAGAAAGAAGCAAGGATCTTTTGAGCACTTTTAAAACAGACTATATCTTTTTAATATTTCTAAATATTAGCCAGATTTAAGGCACACATTTGATCTACAAAGTGTTCAAATGTCTAAGTATTCAAATGTTTAATTCAGAGATTAATTTATTGTCAGCTCTGATAAATGCTTGTGTCCATGTCCATGCCCAAATGTGTATCTTAGCATTATTCTCATGTTTATATTTAGTTATAAATATTTAACATATTAAATGTACAACTGCCATTTTATTTTTTATTAAATTTAATTTTATTGTCAAGGTGATACACAAAGGGGTTACAGTTACATACGTAAGATAGTGAGTACATTTCTTGTCCAACTGGGAGAAAAACAACTGCCATTTTAATGGAATACAGAAAGGTGCATACCACTGAAAATCTGTTCTAAACTATTTTACCCTGTCTGCTTTTATCTCTCGCTTGCTTTAAAGTACTATAGTTACATATAAAGGCTCAGTCTTTCATAATCCCCTTTCCTTTTCCTCTGTGTAATATTTGTAATACTCTGTAGCTGGTTCATTCACTTGTCTGACAAATATGATGCAAATAGCTATTATGTGTCAGACATCATTCCATGTATTTGAAATTAATCACTGAACTAAAGAGATAAAAGTTATTGCCTCTGTACAGCATCCATTTTAGATGGGTGAGAAAGAGTACAACCATGCAAAATGAATGAATGAACAGGTTTTGTGTTAGGTAATATGGTTACCAATGCTATGGAAATAAATAAAACAATGGAGAAGAACAAGGAAGAGTAGAAGTTTAAATGTGATGCACTTATAAATTAAAAAACAGTAAAAATGAAATTTAAAAAAAATGAAAGAAGTCACAAAGGAAATAAACACAATGGATATTTTGAGGAAATATTTCCAGGCAGAGACAACAGGATGCATAAATCCAATGCCCCAAGCCTACCTTGCATATTTTGGAAACAGGTAGGGATGATGTACAAGGCAAAAAGAGCTATAATTAGAGATTAAAAATTAAGTGAGAAAATGAATACAGATCGGGCTTGCTGAAATTCTTCAAGAAATGGGACATCACTGGAATAAATTAAGCACAATCATCTAATATCTATTTAAAATGAGCATTCTGATGTTTAAAAAATACACTAAGGTGGAATCAGGAAGTCGAATTAAAAATAAATTGAAATAATTTTGGCACTCTAAAATTCCATTTTGTTTTCACTCCTCAGATTCACATATGTTAGATGGCTTAACATATATACTTTGTTAAATTTTCTGTTTGAGAGTCAATTTTCAGCAATGTTTGTTTTTATTGGTGAGTGAATTAATGGTCTGTGTTGTAGATGCATTTTTTCAGAATATCTTGTCTTTTGTTGCCACTATAAGTGAAGAAATTAAATCCAAGTATACTTTTTATGTGCTTTTTTTTTTGCAGAAATGGTATCAAACGCTTTGAAACTCACACATTAAACCTCAAATATATGTTTTCAGTCTTTCAGGTGACCTCTTTCCTCCAGTAATATGAGGGAGGGGGTGACAAGTTTGACAAGAAATATACTCACTACCTTAGGTAGCCCCTCTGCTCATCACCTTGACAATAAAACTAAATTTTTTAAAGAAAAGAACTCATGACTAGCTGTAAAAGTTCTCTTGTTTTATTGAATATGATAGCTTATTTTACTATAACCTTTGCTGTAGTAACAACATAATCATAGATCTTTTCTCTAGTTCTTTTTTTTAGCTCTTTTTCCATTCAGATGTCAATTTGCATTTCCTATTGCATCATGTATTCAAAAACAGGTAGCTACTTCCACCTTTAAGCCAAAAAAGATGTCTCTTCCAGATTTCACTCCTGAGTTGGTATCTAGTTAAGAATTGGGGGTAAAAAAATCATTCAAACTATTTTCCACCTGCTAGACTGTTTACATGATTCAAGTAATTGCTTTTTCTCATTTCACTGAACGGATGTTGGAATGTGTGGCTCTTTGGTAATCCTGTCAAGTTGGTCTGAAGGCATTAATCATTATAACCTGATTCACAGTTTCTTCTTATTTGGAAGTATTTCAGAGAAGTTTTCAGTGGAATGGGGGTATATTTTATTAATACATAATATAACAGTACATGGGAATCTATTATTTTATTATCCCATTGGTCCTTGTGCAAAAATAAATCATTCTAAAGGTAGGTATTGGAGGAAAATGCGTACAATGATGCTTATTATTCAACTAACACCTGACTATAAGTTCCTAATTGTTCTCAATATTAATAAAAACTATACCTTTGTTCTGAAAATCAAATACTGTTTGAACAAACTTGTGTGAGGGGAAAAGTTTTGTGTTCCCTGTCCACCTCACCATAATATAACTTTTCATCCTGAAACATAGTAGTATACCTAGCTTTGAAGGCTGCAAATAAACATTAGCTTTCTAGTAGTTGATCTTCCTAAATTTTGTGGATAGTTCCTAATATAGGCAAAGTGTCTAGATATGAGGAGGAAAGGAGCACAACCATCTGATCTTAGTACCCAATTAGGTGACAGCACTCAGAAAAACCTTGGTGAAATTTGTAATTTATGAATTCTTAACAATAAAAAGATATTTATCTTTAGAGACATATATACATATTCATCTCATTTTCCACAGTGTTTAGTGAGTAGCACTGTTGTATTTATTCTTTCATGTGCCACCTTTTATGTGCCTCAAAATTTTATCACACTGTGTTTTTCTTGTGATGATGCCACATGATAAAATGTCTAGTTAATGGCATGAAGAGTAACAAATGATACACACTCTTCAATATAGGGTTAGGATGTTGTACAACTTAAGCACAAGTACTTCAGTACCAAGGTTTGTGGTTTGATAGCTCAAAAGATACTGATTAATGTGTAGATAGTGTATACAAACAATCACCAGTATACATGATATGGAAGAGCAAAAGATTGCATCACTGTCTTCAGACAATTCAGCAATTTAAAGCTTAAGTTAATTTTTGGGATGCCATCAGACTGATTGACCACGAGGAACAGAAGCTACAAAACATGATATGAAAGATAAGGGGACAATACCTGAAAAGAAAATTAATCCCATGAGCTGTCATTTCACTGTGTCCAACTTAGTATTCTACAGAAGAAGGAATAGAAAGAAGAAAGGAACTAGTGCAAAGGCTCACACTTGTAATATGAAATTTTAGGGAGGCAGGAATTGGGATTATTACAGTCTGAGACCAGGCTAGACAAAAACTTAGTGAAAATCCATCTCAACCAATAAGCTGAGCATAAAGTTATGAGTCTGTGCTCTCAGATATATAGAATGTCATTAGTAGAAGAAATGTGGTATGGAGGCAGCCAGGCCACAAAAGAAGAAAGAAAGGAAGAAAGGAAGAAAGAAAGAAAGAAGAAGAAAGGAAGAAAGAAGAAAGAAAGAAAGAAAGAAAGAAAGAAAGAAAGAAAGAAAGAAAGAAGAAAGAAAGAAAGAAAGAAAGAGAGAAGGAGAGAAGGAAAGAAGGAAAGAAAGAAAGAAAGAAGGAAGGAAAGAAAGAAAGAAAGAGAGAGAGAAAGAGAGAGAGAAAGAAAGAAAGAAAGAAAGAAAGAAAGAAAGAAAGAAAGAAAGAAAGAAAGAAAGAAAGAAAGAAGAAAGAAAGAGAAAGAAGCAGGGAGGAAAGGGGGAGGGGGGAGAGGGAAGGAAGGAAGAAAAGAAACAAGGAAGGAAGGAAGGAAAAGAATCGATAAGCCACTGATTGAAAAAGATTTAAAAGTGAAAAAAAATTGGGCACCAGTGAATTTTCTTCAAGTGAAAAAGCAATGATAAATATTTATTTAGATAATTTTATTTCTGTGTAATATATTTTATATGACCTGATAATTACAACAGAACATTTTCTATGTTTAAATATGTAATATTTCTTAGCTCTATAATTTTAGGCTAAGTATGACTTATAAGGAACTGTTTCTAAATTTTATATGTTTAGGTTCTCTAATTCTATTTTATACAGATTTGAGAAAATAAAATTTGTTTATCTTTCATTGATTCTTACAAATCTTTAGGAACTGCTAGGAGGAGGATCAGTTAATATACGTTTTCTAATGTCTTCATGGTTTTCATTATCTTGAGTTATTTGTGTCCTGGGTTTTGAACTCAGTACCTGGGCATTGATTCTCAGTTTCTGTTTCTCAAGGTTAGCACACTATCACTTGAGCCACAGCTCCACTTTCAGCTTTTTGGTATTTTTATTGGAGATAAGAATCTCAAGGATTTTCCTGCCCAGTCTGGCTTTGAACTGTGAACTGCAGATCTCAGCCTCCTGAGTAGATAGGATTGCAAAAGTGATCTAATAGCACTTGGCTTGTTTAATTAATTTTTAGTAGCACAATATTGTTGTTTCAAATGACTACAGCTTATTTCCTGTTGATTTGGAATATCATTAATATTCCTGTAACATAAAAAAATCATAGCACAACATGTTTGTTAATATATCATATGTGTCCCTACTAATATTTCTATGAGAAGAATTTCCAAAATGTTAAATTATTGGCTCAAAAGAGGATTTATTTATATGAGCAAAATAAGCATTGTCAAAAACTAACTTGAAAATGTATAAAATTGTAGTTCCTCAGATGAAATCAGAATCATCAATTCTCTAAAAATATTGTAAGTAAATATTCCTTGAATTATCACCATTAGCACAAGTAAACAAGTGATTAATCCTTCAGTAATCTCACTAGATGTTTTCTTTGAAGAAACATTAGTTATTTCTGTTCATATACTTAATACTAAAGAAAATAGGTAGGAGGGCTATTTATTCATATCATTAAATTTTAAAGAAACAGTTTACAAAGATGTTTGAAGAAAATAAGTATGAAGCTAATGCTAAAAGAATATTGATTTAAGTTTTGGGAGAATGTAAAAGGTTTTAAAAATTGAAAATATAATTTTCTTCATTTGTTTCTAATTTTACTGACATAGTAGTTGTATATGTTTTGGGGTATAATGTGGTATTTTAACACATGTATTCAATGAGTAATGATGAAATCAAGGTGATTTGAATTTCTGTACCTTTAAACATTTATGATTTCTTTGTGTTGAGAATCTTTGTATTCCTCTCCTTTTGTTCTTTATATATAATAACTTGTATGTTATTATTGCCCTACTATGATGCAAATTACAACTTACTCCATTTCTGTAACTGTATCATGATACTCAGTAAGCTTATCTCTCTCCATCTACCATACCCCTCTGTTTCTGAATATCTAATGACCATTCTTGTACTTTGCTTCTGGGAAATTCACCTACAGCCAAACAAAACAAGGAGGTATAGAGCTTTCAGGAATTAAAAATATAGATGAGCCATAACAGACAGATGAAATGACTTATTGCTTGGACGCCATTTATTCTATCCACCTGTGTAACTTTGACATAGGAAAAAGTAAAGCATAAACATTAAGAGGTTCTGTTTTGCCTGAGATAAACTAGATGAGGGAATGAGACAAGTGGGTTTGAGTTTTTTGAGCCAAATGATTTCAGATCCATTGTGACTAATGAGGAAATGAAATACAAAGCCACACTTAGAGATAATATATGAAAATAGAATGATTGAGATGTTGACTATCCTGTCCTAGTGTTTAGCAATACTGAGAGAAAAAAAAATTGCATTATACGCTAGCTCAGCATTAACCCCTGGCTGGCCAATGTGTAAATATCATCAAAAAAAAAAAAATAGGCAGAGGAGAGTGATGGAAGTAGTGACACTGATCAACATACACTGTACTCATAAACTGACATGCTGAATTGAAACACCGTTGTGCCACAACTAAAAGGTAATAAGAATAAATTTTAAAAGAGCATATAGTAAATATAGTAAATGGGTTCTGTAAAAACCACAAACATAAATATTGGCACACTGCTTAACAAATATATGCTTCCTTTCACAACTGGAAGATCGAGATGGGATAACAAGACTCTAGTCAATATCGCTCTTAAATTAACAGACACTATGCCTCAAAGCAGGTGAAGTTGCTAAATACTGTGCTTGTCAATAATAACAAAACAGAATACCGGCTGAACACTGAGTGTATCAGTCATTAATTATGTTTTAAAACACTTAGTCTGATAATTTATATTTTTTAAATGCAAACTAAGATCTAAAAATTCATATAAATAGGCATGGAATTAATATGTAAGTATGATTGTAAATTTCTATCTGACATTTAAATGTAAATGCTGTCAGTCTAAAAGAGCCTACAAGAAAAGCACCTTTCTTAGTCTTTGCTACTTTTATTTGAGCATTATGTTTTAATTCGCCACATTCATTGCATGGATTACTACATTAAAGTAAACACAGTATTTAGCATGTGCTTATTTTTTTTTAGGATGTGCTTATTAACTAGATGTGGACTTGTTAGAAGATGATGTCCTATACACTTCACAACTATGAAATTAAGATTTGCTGAAGACAAATTATAGTAATGAATCACATTAGCATGTATCACTGAGACAGGCAAAATAAGACCGCAATGACAGGGAAATAAAACTGTTATGGATGTATAATTTAGGCAAGAATCTGTACCTGCTCCACTGTATTCAGGTTTCAAATGTGACACAGCATCACCTTATTACTTTAGAAAGTATCATTATAAAGTTTAATGAAGCAAATGCAGACAGCTTCAAAGAAGATCCATTGCTGGGTAGCATCATGGTTGTCTTTATATCTAAAATATATTATCCCAATGTATATAATCATTTCTGCCCTTCATAAGTCCAGTAAGTTAACAGGCTCTATCTCATTTTTCATCCTTTTAATACTGATTTTCAAAGGATTTTCTTTCTCCCACTAAAGCATTTACCTAGGTTGTATTAGCCAGCTAGCCAACTGAGTATATTCCTGTTAGAATAGCCAGTCCATAAATTCTCCTATATATTCTCTTGTATATCTTTAAGGCCATTTCAGATCAATAACAGAAATAAAGATACCCTAAGCAAGCATCACATTGAAAACTGTACAACAGAATTACCTTTAAGTCCAAAGAGAAATTAGCAATCCAACCTTTCAAAGAAAAAAATTAATACTTTGTGTTAATTGTGTTTTCTGTGTGTATATTTGTATGTATTTTTAAAGTAAATAAAGCCAAAGATAATTTAAATGATAAATCATATCAAATTAAAGCATGAGGACTGAGTTTTGTGCCAGACAACCAAAAAGTACAAGCTATCAGTAAGATAGGAGAAGAAGAAAAATCAGATATCTTCCTTTCCTCCACGGAGAAACCTAGTCAACAGTCAGATATGGATGAATTCCATGCACCAGTTCTGATCACCCCAGGTTATCAAGACCAGTAACATGAGAGTGGTAGGAAAGTTCATGGTACTCACTTGGTATATAGTTCTTCTTCCTGGTTTAGCATGGCACAACGAAGAGAAAACCCCAGACCACAGCTTCTACCTGAGGAGAGAAAGATAAAACTGAATGATACAAAATGTTCACATTCTGTGGGGAGAGGGAGACTTCCTAAGGAGTTAATTTGGGTCTCTCCTGAATACAAGAGTTGACAGGAAAGATAACCAGATAGGGACCTATGAAGAATAAAAAGGGGAGACTTCCAGGAAGATGGCAGAGGAGCAGCAGAGTCCTAGCCTAGATCCCACCGACATCCCAGTTTTACCACTCAAGAGAAACTTTTACTCCTAGAAAGACAGCCCAAGGGAGACAGAAGAAGAGGAGCAGCAGAGCCCTAAGCTCTCTCCAAGAATCCAGTTTTTCTTCTACAGGGAAACTTCTAACTCTCGAGACCTAGCCTAAGCAAGGTATAACAGTACAGAGCTTCAAGTTAGGAAGGAAAATCGAGAGATCAGATACAAGAACCCAGATTTCAGCCACAGAAGGCGGCAACGCCACTGCCACTGCAAGCCCACTGCTTACCCGGCAAAACCAAATCCATGCCAACCTCCAGTATACACCAGCAATGAGGAAAGAATTGCACCAGGCAGCAGCAGAAAGTCCACCAGCAGACGCAGTCCACCAGCAGAGCAGGAAAGCTCCAGAGAACCAGAGGAAGCATGAGTACTCCACAAAAGACAGTCTCACTTGTATCTGCACCCACAGAATGCCATTCAGAAAGTACCCTTTCCCCCATCCACCATAGTGAATCTCCATCTTTGTCCCTGGCATAGACGACCAGAGCAGACCGGAAATAAAGCATACCAGGGAGAAGTAAGGTCAAAGGGGCTATCTTTGAAAAGGGCAAAGTTCCAGAATAGCAACACCCAGCTCTGCCCAGCCCAGACAGGAGGAACCTCTGAAGGGCAAGCAGCCCTGGAGTGTCCCTGCAACACCAGTAAACACAAGAAGAGGCATACCTCCAGGCCGCCATCACTGCCGCTATGGCTATGCAGCAACAGACTGGTTTCCCAGGCAATCCATTTTCCACCAGTGTCTGGGGCACCCAGCCTCTTCCTGCAAACCCCAGCGAATGACACAGCCAGCCCCGCCCAGGAGGTAGGAACCTCCCTGCAGGCAGATTCACTCTCCTGGCCCACTGCTGAGTCCTTCAGCAGCCCCAAGGTCCCACCCATGGCCTGCCACAGGCAGTTCGGGAGTCACAGCAAGGGCTTGCCAGGCAATTCATGAGTTGCAGCCCAGGTGCTGCAACCAGTTTAGTTGTCACAGCCCAGATACCACAGGCAATTTGGGAGTTACAGCACAGGCACCAATGGCAATTCAGGAGTAGCAGCCCAGCCTTGTCAGACAATTCAGGAATCACAGCCTGAGTGCCAAAGGCAATTCGAGAGCTATAGCCCCTGCATCACAGGCAATTTGGGATGCCCAGGCAATTTGGGAGTTGCAGCCCAGCCTTGGCAGGCAGTTCAGGAGGTTCAGCTAGGGTACAACAGGCAATTCGGGAGTCAAACTCAGGGCCCTGCAGGCAGTGTGGGGGCCTCAGCCGGGCCTCCACAGGCAATTCGTGAGTTGGAGCAATGGCTGGGCAGATTTGGGGGGTCTACCCAGGGCTCCACAGGAAGTTCTGGGGTCTGAGCCAGGGCTCTGCAGGCAATTCAGAGGCCTACCCAGAACTCCGCAGGAAGTACTGGGGTCCGAGTCAGGGCTCTGAGTGCAGGTCAGGGGTCCTACCCAGGGCTCTGGCCACAGTTCAGGGGTTCCACCCTAGGCTCCACGCACAGTTCTGGGGTCCCACCCAGGGTACCGCAGGCAACTCAGTAGTCTCAGCCAGGGCCCACCACCCACAGTTACCAGCACAGGGTTCCAGCTGTGGCTGCCACAGGCAGCTCAGGGGTCTCTGCTGGAGTCCATTACACACTGTCGCCAGTCCAGAGATCGCAGCCGGGACCACAACTGGCAGCACAGGGGTCACAGCCAAAGCCCACCACCTGCCTTCAGCAGCCCAGGTGTCCCATCCAGGACCCACCACAGTCATCTCAGGAGGCCCAGCCAGAACCTGCCACCTGCCCTCGGCAGCCCAGAGGTCCCCGCTGAGCACCACAGGCCCCACTGCCTCTAAGGTAGAATGCTTCTGCTGGCAACACCTTGGGAGCAACAGACTGGTTTCCCAGGATGACCACAGTTCCCCAATTACTGAGGGCACCCAACCTCTACCCACAATCCTCAGAGAACCACAGAGTCACCACCACCCAGGACCTTCAGATTCCATTGAGCCCAGGTTAATGGTAGGCAAACTGAGTGAATCAAAGTGGTTCCTAGAGCAATTGTATCAACCTAAAAAAAAATAGCAACAAGATTGTAATGGTGTACAATATAGCTACTGTATATGGGGCTCAGGATTGGTTTTTACTTCCAAAGTGTTATTTGTGGGGACACCAAATCTGCTACTATACCCAAAAAAAGAGAGGGAACTTACCTGTCTAGGTCTGTGTAGCTATAAGAATAGCACAACAGGACATGATAAGGTCTGGTTCAGGTCCTAAACATTGCCAAAGAGGGCAGCAGACTAGCATTCCAAATCCAAATGAGCAGAAAAAACATAAAAAGTATGGCAAGACAGGGAAATTCATCACCCACTCAAAACAAACAGGAAACAGAGCATTCAATTGAAATCCCAGAGGAGACTCCTCAAAATGCTCTACCAACTGTGCTGATAAAAGTGATAAATGAAAAGTTTGAGTCTCTCCACACAAGTATCCTAGAGCATGAGCAGGCGTTCCAAATAATAATTCATGAATGTGATGAATCAAATCATAAGTTAATAGAGGACTTCATGGCCTCCAAAAACAGAATGATACACAAACTCCAACAGAAAGAAAAAAAGTCCTATGAAAAGATAACTACTCAGCTAAAAGAGATTAGAGACAGCACAAGAAACAAATTAATGAAGTAAGGAAGTCCATACAGGACCTGAGAGTTACAGCAGAGATATGGGAGACATCAAGAACGATCAATCAGAAGGCAGGGATCTGAGAAACCAAGTTGTATGTTTAGGGAGCAGACTGAATGATGCAGAAGATCAAGTCTCAGGAACTGAGGACAGCCTAAGCATTATGGAGAAAAAACAAAAAAAAATACAAAATCAATCCCAAAAGCAAGACAGATCACTTCAGGAGCTTCAAGACACAATCAGGAAGCCCAATATAAGGGTGATAGGTATTGAGGAAAACCTAGAGAAAGAAGTTAATAGAATAGGCAACTTATTTAACAGAATATTAGCTGAGAACTTACAAACATCCAGAAGGACAGGCCCATATAGATTCAAGAAGTATTTGGGACCCCAAACAGACCAAAACAGGCTTTCCATGAACACATTGCAATCAAAACAGGATCAATAGAGGCCAAATAAAGAACTCTTAAAGCTGCTAGGGAAAAGAGAACAATCACATGTAAAGGAAAACCAGTTATAATCACCCAGATTTCTCAGCAGAGACCATGAAAGCAAGGAGAGCTGGGAATGACATTTGCCATATCCAAAAGAGAAAAAACTTCCAACCAAGAATTCTGTATCCAGCTAAACTCTTATTCATCGCTGAAAGCCAAATAAAAGTCATCCATAGCAAGGAAAATTTGAACCAATATATCTCCACCAAACCAGCATTACAGAATATCCTCAAAGATGTCCTCCACATCAAACACCACCAAGACCACAGTCCAGACAGGGGAGGCATCCTTAAATAAAATTCCAGATTAATAAAGCACAAAGGGAAGACACAGCCCCTAGATAAGATAGATAAGATGGAAGGAACTAGCAATCACCTCTCAATCCTAACTCTCTATATTAATGGACTTAACTCTCCAATTAAAAGACATAGATTAACAAGTTGGATCAAAAAAATGAGACCCAACTTTCTGCTGACTCCAAGAGACTCACCTTGCCAGCAAAAGCAAACATATTCTAAAAGTGAAAGGCTGGAATCAAATCTATCAAGCAAATGGCCTCTGAAAGCAGGCCGGGGTTGCAATCTTAGTATCAGATAAAATTGACTTCAAACTAAAAACAGTAAAAAGACAAAAAAGGTTACTACATTCTAATAAAGGGATCTCTCCTTCAGGAGGACATAACCATCCTAAATATCTACACACCAAATGTAGGAGAGTCCAACTTCATCAAACAAACATTACTGACTAAAAATTCTCATAGACCCAAACACATTGATTGTCAGAGACTTTAACACACTACTCTCACCTCTGGACAGATCAACACACCAAAAACTGAGCAAAGAAACTAAACAACTAAACAACTGTATAGACCATCAAGACTTAACTGACATCTACAGAATATTCTATCCAACAACACCAGAATATACATTCTTCTCAGCAGCACATGGAACATTCTCCAAAATAGATCACCTATTAGGGCACAAAGCAAACCAAATTCAGAAACATTGAAACCATCCCTTGCATTCTCTCAGACCACAATGGAATAGAACTAGAGCTCAATGCCAAAGGCCACCAAAGAAAACCACAACTCATGGAGACTCAACAATACATTGCTGAACCACCAATGGATATTGAGGAAATCAGAACAGAATTTTAAGTGTGTATGGAATTAAACCATGATGAACACACAAATTGCCAGCTCCTCTGGGACACAGCAAAGGCAGTACTCAGATGAAAATTCATAGCCCTGAGCGCTGACCCCAACAAATTGGAGAAATCTTCACTTAACAACTTAACAAAGCAACTCAAACTCCTTGAAAGAGAGCAACAAGCCAAACACCAAGCCAATAGATGAAAGATAATATACAAAATCAGAGTAGAGTTAAATGACTTGGAATCCAGAAAAACCATAGAAAGAATCAACAAAACAAAGAGTTGGTTCTTTGAAAAAATTAACAAGATAGACAGACCCCTAGCAAACCTGACCAAAAAATGAAGACAGCACATCCAAATAAATAAGATCAGAGACAAAACACGTAAAATCATCACAGAAACAAAAAAGATCCAGAATATAATAAGGGACTATTTTGCAAACCTGTATGCCAGCAAATTTGAGAACCTGGAAGAAATGGACAATTCATAACAAAAATTAATATGCCCAAACTTAACCAAGAGGATGTAAATCTACTGAACAGACCCATATGCTACAATGAAATTGAAACTGCAATAAGTGATCTCCCTTGCGAGAAAAGCTCAGTTCCAGATGGATTCACAATGGAATTCTACAAGGCTTTCAAAACAGATCTCACACCAACACTCCTCAAATTCTTCAATGAAATAAAGAGTAAAAGCTCACTACCAAACACATTTTACAATGCTAGCATAAAGCTAATCCCAACACCAGATAGGGACATATCAATGAATGAGAACTATACACCCATCTCCTTGATGAACATCGATGCAAAGCTCCTCAACAAAATTCTGGCCAACCAACTTTAACAAGTCATCAAAAAAGCATACACCATGATCAAACTGGATTTATCGAACGGATGCAAAGTTGGTTCAATATACACAAGTCAATTAATGTAATCCATCACATCACCCAGAGCAAGGTCAAGAATCACATTGTTATAACCCTAGATGTGGAAAGGCATTTGATAAAATCCAGCACCCATTTATGATAAAAGCCTTGGAAAAACTGGGATTCCAGGGAATATTCCTGAATATAATAAAGGCAGTCTATGGCAAACCAACAGCAAGCATAAATCTAAACAGTGAAAAGCTAAAGCCATTCCCTTTAAAATCAGGAATAAGACAGGGATGTCAGCTCTCTCCTCTCTTCTTCAATATAGTACTATAATTCCGAGCCAGAGCAATTAGGAAGGACGAAAACATAAAAGGGATCCAAATAGGAAAAGATGAAGTTAAACTTTCTCTCTTCACAGATGACATGATTCTACACCTAAAGAAACATATAGATTCTACTCCCAAGCTACTAGAGTTGATCCAAAACTTTGGCAAAGTAGCAGGATATAAAATAAATCTTCAAAAATCAATGGCTTTTATATACGCTATCAACCTGAAGAGCGAGGCTGAAATCAGAAAAGCAACAACTTTTGCAATACCGCAAATGACATAAAATCCATAGGAATAACCTTAACGAATGAAGTGAAAGAACTCTATGATGAGAACTTTAAAAACCTAAAAAATGAAATTAAGGCAGAACTAAGGAAATGGAGAAACCTCTCATGCTCCTGGATTGGGAGGATTAACATTGTAAAAAGGAATATTACGAAAAGCTATCTACAAGTTCAATGCAATACCCATCAATATCCCAAAATCATCCTTAAATGAAATAGAAGAAGCAATTCAGAAATTCATATGGAACAATAAAAAACCCCGAACAGCAAAAACAATCCTAAGTAGAATGAACAGTGCAGGAGGAATTACAATACCAAACCTCAAGCTATATTGCCAAGCTATAATAACAAAAACAGCTTGGTATGGTGCAAGAACAGGCCTGAGGACCAATGGAACAGAACAGAAGTCCCAGAAATGAAGCTACAGACCGACAGTTACCTAATCTTTGACAAAGAAGCTAAGCACAAAGACAGCCTCTTCAACAAATGGTGCTGGCCAAACTGGGTCAACACCTGTAACAAAGGAAAACTAGGCCCCTATTTATCACCCTGCATGAAAATCAATTCCAAATGGATCAAAGGCCTGGAAATAAAATCACACACCCTGAAAACTCTACAAGAAGGAATAGGAGAAACTCTAGGACTCCTCGGCACTGGAAGTAACTTCCTCAACAAAGGCCCAGAAATCCAACAAATCAAAGAAAGGCTGAACAAGTGGGACTGTTTCAAACTGCAGAGCTTCTGCAGGGCAAAGGTTATAGCTTCCAAGATAAGTAGAAAGCCCACAGATTAGGAAAAGATCTTCATCAACCGTAAAACAGACAAAGGCCTGATATCTAAAATATAAGCAGAACTCAAAAAAGTAAATTAAAACAGTCAAAGAACCAACAGCCCTCTCAACAAATCGGCTAAAGATCTAAAAAGAAACTTCTCTGAAGAAGAAATAAGAATGGCCAAGAGACACATGAACAAGTGCTCTACATCACTGGCCATAAAAGAAATGCAAATCAAAACAACATTGAGATTCCACCTCACCCCAGTAAGAATGTCTATTATCAGGAAATGCAATATTAACAAATGCTGGAGAGGATGTGGCCAAAAGGGAACTCTACTACATTGTTGGTGGGAATGCAAATTTTTTCAGCCCCTCTGGAAAGCAGTGTGGAGGTTCCTAAGAAGGCTAAACATAGAGCTCCCCTACGACCCAGCAGCCCCAGTTTTGGGCATCTACCCAAAAGACTCCAAGCAAGGCCACACTAAAGCCACCAGCACAACTATGTTCATCTCAGCACAACTTGTCATTGGTAAAACATGAAACCAACCCAGATGCCCTTAGTAGACAAGTGGATCAGGAAAATGTGGCAAATATACACAGTGGAATTCTATGCCTCCATCAGAAGGAATGACACTGCCCCAATCGTAAGGAAATGGAAGCACTTGGAAAAAATCATACTAAGTGAAGTGACCCAGACCCAAAGAAAAATAAACCCTATGGTGTCCCTCATAGGGAATAGCTAGTACAGGAATAGGCTAGTCATGGTCGAAGAACAAAACACCTCAATAGCTATAGCCATATGAGCACATAAGAAGATGCCAAGTGGAATGAACTCCACGTTATGGAAACAAGAGTTATACCACTGTTGTAATTATTCTCAACATGCCATCTGAACTCATACTATTTTTTTTTCTCTTTTTCCTTGTCTGTTTGCTTGACTGAGTGATTTGTTTAATTTTGTTTTTCTTGTAGTATCTTCCTGTGGCTGTACCCTCACTACCACTGTGCTATATCCAAGTACCCTGGATACTGTTGATATGAGTAATAGAACTGGGGAAGGGAAAGGGAATATCAAAATCGAGAGACAAAGAACAAAAAGACAAGTGATTCCAAAAGCAACACTTAGAAATCATTTGGTGGAAATCAACTGCACAACTCCTGGGGAAGAGAGGAGAAGGGGGAGATGGGAGGGGGGAAATGAGGGCGGAGGTAACAGGTGGAACTAGAAATGTACTCACTGCCTTTCATATGAATCTGTAACCCCTCTGCATCACACTTTGACAAGAAAGAAAAGAAAAAGATGTTCGTGAAAAAAAAATGGTATTAGAGGTTAGAATGTAATGGTTTTGTGATTCTTACTGAAATACGTTTAACAGTTCATTCTGCATTTTAGTATTCAATGTGGAGAGGGGCAAATCATTAGATAAAAGCAATTATGTGCTAATTCTGGAGAATAACCTGACTTGTAAGTTTTGCCATTTCTAGTGTTCTAAATATTTCTTACACTCCTCATTTCAGGCTGACACCACAGAAATAAAGGATACATCTCATGGTAAAGAAAAAAGAAAAATGAATGAAAGTCCAAGTAAGTTATAACAGTGTAGTGATTCTGGCCGGAAAGGAAACATTGACTGCTGGCCTGAAAACACAGATTTGAGCCACCACACCAGCTCCTGTGCCAGCACAGTGACCAGCATTCCATGTACCTAAAGCATACATCAGCAACCAGGAAGAAATCCTCCAGAAGGCAGCAGACAGATGCCGATTGCAGGCTGAGAAAGGCCAGCCAAAATTCCAGAGAAACGTGAGTACCTCATGAAAGACATTCTTACTCATGCCCACAGAGCAGCATCTGGAAGGTAACCCTTCCCCCAACACCAGAACAAAGCGCCATCTTTGACTCTGGCATAGACCCTGCCAGAGCAGACTGGAAGTAAAGCCAGTCAGGGGAAAGCGAGGATGAAGGGGCCATCTTTAAAAATGGCAAGAGTAACTGAATGGTGAGAGCCAACTCCGCCCAGGAGAAAGTACCTCTGACCACGTGGGAGGATCTCTCCCCGGTCCTAGGCTCACAAACTCAGGTAAACTCAGCCAGAGGTGCCCTGCCCTGCCCTGCCAACACTGTGGCTGCCAGCTCACCAGAAGCCGGAATTTCTAAAATCATACCGACAGCAGTGAGCAGCTACTGGCAGCACAGAACAAGACAGAAGAGTAAATGGTTCCTGAGACAGATAAACAGCCCATTACAGAGGACGACCAATTCCTACCATCAAATAGAGCTGAATTCCACAGCCAGCTCCACCCAGGAGAAGGTTGCCCCACCCAGGAGGGGGAAAACTACCCCAGGGCAAGCAGCTCTCAGCCAGGTAAACCAGGCCCAAGGCCCCTGGCTCTGTTGAGTCCACAGTCTAATCAGAGACAGGCATTAAAGGCAGCGGGCCCACAGCAGGCTGAAGGAGCCACAGTTCCAGAGACTGTTCAGCGTCCCCCAACTACAGAGGACACCCATCTCCTACCTGCCAGCTGTGCGAACCACAGAGCCCCAGGACATAACTAATAGAGGAAGAGGGTCAGAGCAGATCCACATCCTCCAAGCTGAAAGCAAATCAAACCAGTCAAAGAGCAGGAAAATAGATGGTAGAACATCACAAGGAAACCAGAAACTGGTAAGAGCCCACCCAAACAAGGAAGACTCCCTTTCACTTCCCATGGTTGTCTATTCTTGTTGTTTCTTATCCATTTTTTAAACTTTATTTTTATTTTTATTTTTTGGCCAGTCCTGGGGCTTGAACTCATGGCCTGATCACTGTCCCTGGCTTCTTTTTGCTCAAGGATAGCACTCTGCCACTTGAGACACAGCGCCACCTCTGGCCCTTTCTATATATGTGGTGCTGAGGAATTGAACCCAGGGCTTCATGTATATGAAGCAAGCACTCTTGCCACTAGGCCATATTCCCAGCCCTAAACTTTATTTTATCTTTCATTTTTGAGTTGTTCTTTGTTTTTTGCTTTTGTTTTGTTTTTGGTTATTTTTTTTTGTTTTGTGTGTTTGGTTGTTTGTATTTTTTTTGTTTCTCTTTCATCATTTTTTCTTTAAAATTACTTTCCTTTGACTAATACCTTTACTCTTCTCTGTTGACCTTCCATTGTTTATCATTTTATTCTTGTTCTTTCTACCCATTCTACCTTTCTCCACATTTCCACTTCAGTAAAACTAAACCAAAATCATCATCTCCCATTCCTTTTACTCAATTCTCTTCACTACTCCTAACTTACCATCCTAAATTTACTTCCAGGTTCTCCAGACTCCATTGACCCCTGGTTGTTGGCAGACTATATAGAAGGTATCCCTGTTCAATGTGAGTGAGTCAAAGGGGTTCTAATAATAATCCCACAAGAGCAAAAAGAACTAAATGTAAGAACAAATTTGCTCATATGGTTATAATGGTAAAAAAAAAAAGTAACTACTGAATACAGGGCTCATGTTTGGTTGTTATATTAAAATTGTATTGTGGGGACACCAAATCTGCTTTTATGTACAAAAAAGAGAGGGAAGGTATCTGTATATAATTGTAAAACTCTAAGATTTATACAACAGGGCTTGGTAAGGTCTTCTTTGGGTCTTAAATGGTGCTCACAGGTGCTTGTAGATTGGCATTTTCAATCCAAATGGGCAGAAGAATCACAAGAAAAATGGCAAACAAGGGAATCTCATCTCCCACCCAAAATAAGCAGGAAGCAGAGCAGTCATCAAAGAGCTAGAAGAAAACCCTCACAATGCTCTATAAACTTTACTGATAAAAATGTTAAATGAAAAGTTTGAATCTCTTCAGACAAGTATTCTAGAGTGTGAGGAGGCAAGCCAAAGATTAATACATCAGTCTGCCCATAAATTAATAGAGGAATTCACGGCCTCCACAAATAGAGAGATAAATGAACTTCAAGAGTACAATGAAAACATAGCTACCCATCAAAAAGAATTGAGAGACAGCACTCAGAACCAAATTACTAAAGTAAAAAAGTCCATATACCTAAGAGAAAATTATAACAAAGACATGGAAGCCATCAAGAAAGCCCAGTCAGAAGGAAGGGAGATTCAAAATCAAGTAACTAGCCTATAGAGCAGACTAGATGAAGAAGAAGATTGAATCTCAGGAACTGAAGATTCCCTAGACTCCATAGTGAAAGAACAAAAGACAATACAAAACCAATCCTATCAGCAAAACAGATCGCTGCAGAACCTCCAAGATAAGATCAGGAAGCCAAATTTATGGCTAATAGGCATTGAGGAAAACCAAGAGAAAGAAGTTAATGAAATAGGCAATATGTTCATCAGAATAATAGCAGAGAAATCCCCAAATATCCAAAAGAATAAGCCTATTGAGATACAAGAACCATTCAGAACCCCAAAGAGACCAGACCAGAATAGGACATCCCACCAACACATTGTAATCAGAACAGGATCAATAGAGGACAAGGAAAGAATCCTTAAAGCTGCTAGGGAGAAGAAAACAATCACATGTAAAGGAAAAACAATCAGAATTATTCCAGACTTCTCAGAAGAGACCATGAAAGCAAGGAGAGCCAGGAAAGAGGTATGCCACACCCTAAAGAAAAACTGTCAACCAA